>NC_136497.1:111468676-111671176 GCF_053919585.1 Euprymna scolopes
TGAGTTTTTATTGAAAATAGAACTATATCTGTGTGGGTATTTGAAAGAGTTTTGTACAATGTTGAAGAATTCCTTAGGTATATTAGTTTTGACATTTATGCTAAATGCAGGATTAAACCAAATATTTTTCTTTCTCCTGATGCGACTCGATGGGTTAGAGGTATTACGATTAGTATTTTGGTTTGGATTATATATATTATATTATACATTGTTATTGATAGCGGCAGATCTTGTTATTTGAACTGGTTTCTTGCGAGTCATATTGTGTGATTACAGATTTAAGGCTGCCTGCATAATGGTTGTATCTAATCTTTTTCCAGTGTCCTGAGTTCCTTAAGGCATTATTGAAGAAAGTAGCATTTTGATTAAAAGTTTTTTATCAGCAGAAAGAGCAGAAATTCTTCTAGAGACGGATGGTACTATGGATTTTATAATTGAGTTGGGGTGGTTAGAAGATTTATGGACGTATAAAAGCGTAAGTTTGGGTTTATCATAGGGGCTATGAGTTTCAGTGTTTAGTGTAACATCTAGAAAATTTGAAGTTTTTTTTTTTGTTTGGTTCGATAATTATAGAAAGGCCAAAGTTATTGAAAAAGTTATGTAATTTTTTAATTGTTTTGTTGTACTCTCTTGGCCTGGCTGTTGTAGTAAAAATGGCATCATCTCTGTAAAGACACCCTTGGATATGTTTAAAGTGGTATTTAAGTTCTTTCAGTAAGAAGAGACCCACTAAATCGGTAATTTCTGCAGAGTCAGAAGCACCCATCAAGATGTCAAAATTATCAGGGGTGTCCTTTCTAGTCCAAAACTTATTATTAAATTGTATAAGGGATTTTCTCGCTAGGAGAATTAATTTAATTTCTAAATTAGTCAGAATTTCTTTTAGCAAAGATTAGAGCCTTATTTAAAAGGATCGGAGAAATTGATTGATTATAATTTTGGATATTAAAGGTTATGAAGTTAAGGAGGTGTTTATTTTTAAGGGAGACAAACCAATTAATTACGGAATCTGAATTTAGCCAAAGAGGGAAACTTACTTTTTCTTTAATAGAAGGGGTGATTCTATCTAAGATGTTTTTGCTTACAGCGCCTAAGTCAGAGTTAGATGGCCAGATCAATCTGATGGAGGGGTTGTCATAAAAATTAGGTTTATGATCCTTGAGGGTGAATCTAGGGGTACCAGGAGAAATTATTTCAGTGAAGTTATGAATATTCATAGAAGTCAGTAAATGTTTAGCCTCAGAATTAATGGAGTCTAAAGTCTTACGAGGGACTATTTTATAAGATTTATCAAGTTCTTTATACAACAGTCTTTTATATGTAGGATAGTCAAGTTTATAATAATTTTTTGTCTTATGAGCAGGGACGAATATATGCTTATTCTTTTTAACTTTTGCAGCAAAATTATTTATTTTTCGAGTAACCGAATTATAATAGTGTTTTTGTTTCTTAAATTTTATTTTTTGACTAAATTTAACATTGAATTTTCAAACTCCTCAAAGTAAGGGTTGTATTTTATATATATATATATATATATATATATATATATATATATATATATATATATATATATAGGTATGTATTGGGGTCTTTAACATGTGATAAAACATTGTTAAAACAAACAAAATATGAATTTCAAGATGTGAATTCACTGTAATTATCTTTTATCTTCAACGAAATATTTACAGTATGGAAAATTCATCGATTAGAATAACTGCTATTGTGTTTTTAGTAAAAAAAAAAAAAAAGAAAAGTCTATTGCTATGGACAACAAATATTGCAGTAATGAATAAGTAATCTAAAATATTCGTTTCAGAGTTATGTCCCCTGCATGTAGACTCCTACTATCTACTTTATAACGTCTAAGAAAAATGAGATTTTTCCAAATTTACTGTAAAAATTACTTTTAACTATAAATAACTTTCTAATCGATGATTTTCTGTAAATTTTTTGGTAATATTATTTTCAGCATGACAGTTAAGTATGTAATATTGTCTTTAGCTATAAACGACATATTTAAAAAAAAACATCGATCCGTTGACTCTATCTTGACAAGCGCCATAAATTATTTGTGAATGTTTGTGAACTCCATTTAAAGCAAAGTTAATGTTTGGTTTGATATATACAAAGAGTTTGCATTTTGAGTTCTTCATGGATGGAAGAAAATTGGAGAGTGTGTAGGAGAAAAGAAGTGTAAATTAAATTTCTCTGCCCCAAACAAAATAATAATAAAAAAAGAATAAAACAAAATTATACCTCCTTCTTGTTTAAAATGCCCCGCATTTATTTTTCAACAAAAATACAAGATGAACAAGCAAAGGTCCGATCGGTAAGTGTTCTTGAGAAGTCATTATGATTAGAATGTTCAGAGTAGGTAAAAAATCCTTTGAGGAATTATTAAAATTAAAAGGTCATGTTAGATGAAAGTCCTTCATAAAATAATAAGATTAGAAGGTGAAAGTCTTGTGTGAAAATAATGTCCTTATTTCAAGGTTTGTGTTTTAACTGGCGAAGTATTCAAAAGTCCCATGATGAAAGTAATTCATTGTTATTAATTCTTTTCGAAAATGTACGAAAATGGGTGTGTGTGTGCATAAGTGTGATTTTTGGTTGCCTGCGTGGCGTGTGTAATTATGGTTTTGACAGATTTGAAAACGACGATGAGATGAAAACGAGAGGCATGTTCTCGTGTCACATCGGAGCGAAAAAAGAAGAAGAAATAAGAGGAAAAGAGGGGAGAATAATGTTTTGTTGTGTTTAAATACTTTTTTAACCGGCTCCAGCACAAGATTGCTGCTGCTGATGTTTGGTTTTTGGAAAAGCGTTAAAAAGACAATCTTATAAATTTTCTCATTGGTTACTTGTATCACGTGATACTGTCGTCAACTACGTCCGCCAGAAATATATTCATTTTACTGTTGTTGTTGTTGTTGTTGTTGTTGTTGTTGTGAGAAACGCGTGCGGGCGTATTTGAAATTATGTCGTTGCTGGAAGAACTTATTTTTGTGCAAATGCGCGGGGAAATTAAAATTAATAAACGTTCGTTCGTTTGTTTGTGCACGAGCTTATGTGTGTGTGTGTGTGTGTGTGTGTGTGTGTGTGTGTGTGTGTGTGTGTGAATGACAGCACAAGTGTCCACGTGGGGTCTTCTACTTTTTTTTTTCAACTTTCGCACCTACGCTTTAAAAAAATTTTTTTTTAACTTTTATTTAACTTTTACACGCGCGTGTCCTCGATTCTGATTGGCTGAAAAGCCTCTGATGAAATCCAGAGGAAAGAAAAGAAATGGAAAGGACAGAGAAGAAAATAAAGAAAAGAAGTGGACGAGATTTTTTTTTTTTTTTTTACATATGAGTCATCACTTATCAAGGCCCAGAGGCCACTTGAGAATTAGGATTAATGAGTGTACGATAGTCAATGGGACAATACTATAATAATCGTTAGTAGTGAAAATTTGGTAAATAAAGGGGACGGCTCATCAAGAACTTGTTTACGTTGAATTTGAAGACGACCATATTGTAGTCAGCTGGAAAGCATGGAAACGGAATAGTCGTAGTAGTAGTGGTCGTACATCACACACACACACACACACACACACACACACACACACTTTAATAATTGGCCTGATGATCTCCTCCGAGAATGATACAGGAACCTTTTTTGCATAGCTTACTGTCTATATTTTCATAAATACTTTAATATATATACAAATTTTAATGCGAGATTTTAAATGAAAATAGAGGGTGGTGAGTAGCCTCCCTTTGCTTATTGAACTCTTCAGAAATGTGAGAGAGAAACTATCGGTAAACATGGCGCTACTTCATAAAGCCTTATTTACCTGGTTTATGGTGTTAGTATTTTTGGTATTACTTGTTCTACGTCTGGATGAAAGAGTCAGTTGGAACTGGTTCCTTATTTTTATACCTTTATGGGTATTTGACGGTGTTTGCATCATCTACATTGTTGTTAACATGATTATGCATTGCAAAAACGACTATGACCGAAACGAACACGGAATGTCAATGAGGAGGAAGATTTGGTTTATAACAACCGCTTTACTTAAGATCATTTTTCAGATTCTTGTTTGTTTAAAATTGCAATATTATGATGTAACTCTGTTTTATGTTTTGATTCCGTTTTGGGTTCTCCTTTTCGGGGTCATCGTCGACATTACATATGGCCTGTTCGTTGTTTGAACAACGACAGTAAGTTTGGAAATTCCTACGACTTCTCAGAGAATATGGCAGGGTTCAACAACAAGTTGAACGTTACTGCGCGGTGCCAAGTTTTAAGTTCGTAAACTTGAAATGTTTTCCACTTCAAAGCAATCTTTGACCAATAACTGGGAATCACCGTATGAAACAAAAGAAAGAAAAAAAAAAGCTACCAAACATCCCAATATTGCCCGACTTAAACTAACGCCCTAAAAACTGACATTAAAATACTGGACATTGTCACCACCAAATTATGCTCACCGATTTTGCATGGTTGAACTCGAAATGAGGCGTTTTACCAATTAATCTACGGATACATTCCTTCCAAAAATGGGCTTATTCCATGCAAACATATCGGGTCGCGGTTCGAGTTTATTTGTTATGAAAAATCGAAAAACATTGGAATTTGGCGTAAAAATGGCTCAAACAGCCAAGAATTCCAACTACTTTTAACAGGTGGATTATTTTCAACGCGATATTTATTTTTGTTTTGCGAGATTGTTTATAGATGTTCTTTCGTACCCCCTTGTTTTGGTAAAAAATCTCTATAAAAACAATTAAAAAAAAAGGAGAAAAATTATTGATAAACCAAAAGTGAAACATGAAAAAGAAAGAACACAAGGATGAGTTCCTATTTCAGTCACGTAAATTATTTAGAGTGAAATGGATTTTAATATTGTTTCACTTTTATTCAATTAAAAAAAAAAAAAAAAAAAAAAAGAGGGCAGTAAAACAATTTTTGGTTTCATCGTGTGGGTGTGTGTGTGTATATATATATATATATATATATATATATATATATATATATATATATATAAATGTTAAAGAGAACCTGAAATGATTTTACTAAACAAAAAGAACACGGTTCCGGGTTCCTTGACCATAACTAGAAATTTATGATTTTATGTGCCGTTCGCCTTGTGTTTAAAACATAGCGACTATATTTTCTTAGTTTTTATGTTGCCGAAATAATTTCGGCGTTTCCCTCTTACTGTTTTTTTATTTTTTACTAAAAGATGGTTTAAGTAAAAACAATTATCAAGGTTATTATATTCATAACCTTCCGATCGATGTAATCTCCAATCTTACATCGACTTAGACATTGTGGAAAAATAACCATCCAGAGCCCCAAATTCCGAAATATGAAAGTGGGTTGGGACTAATGTTAAGACCCATTTGACTCTAAAACGTAAAAATGTCAATATAAAAAAAAAATTGAAGGCACTTTTTAGGAATTGCTAATTTCAGGGTTTACGATTGTTCAGTTTCATCGGAAACTTCCGAGACCGGTTAACGAACTGGTACTTGTATAGTTTAATGAAGACATTAAAAAATGAAAATATCGAAAAAAAGGTTATATTGTACGTGATTTCCGAGAAAAAAAACCCACTTAATTTGATCGAGTATTTTTTATTTTTTTTGTACTCATGCAGAGAGTGATCCGTGCTGAGAAATAATAGCGTTATTATTTAAGAAGCCATTCTTAACATGGGGAGTGTTTTGTACCTATTCTGTACTTTAACCTTACAATTGAATAAAAAAAAAAAAACTTTAATTAAACCTGGAAATACGATTTAAAAAAAAAAAAAAAAAAATAGCGCGGATCGGATCACTCTCTGCATTAGCCCTTTTTTTTTTTTTTTTTTTTTTTTTTACAGCGGAAAAACACGTTGAAGGCAGACATCTTGGGTTTTTTTATTTACAAACACCACGGAGATAATTCCAGTTAAAGCGCCGACATCCCCTCCCCATCTTTAATACTAGCTTCTTTTTTTTTCCTAAAAATCGAACCTTTTGCTCGGTATCATAAATTGTTTTTGAAAGTGCACTGGGGGAGTGGGGGACTAGCAGTGTCAGAAATTTCGTGAAAATAGTGAATAATTCCACCCCATCTTTCCAAGCTTATAACTCCTCGAAAAATGTAATTCAAGCCCTAATTTTTTTTTTCAATTAAAGGAGTAAGGACCAAGGTTTTATTTAAAAAAAAAACAAAACAAAACAATGTGTTTTTTTTTTTTAAAAAGGTTTTAAACTTCGGACTTTACAGGTAAATTTCTAAAAAACTGATTTTTTTTTTTATTTTAAATTTGAATATATTATTTATTGACCTTTTCTCTTCAATTTGTGATATATAAACCTATTAAACATAAATTAATTATTTACTTTTTAATAGACATTTCAAAATGAGAGGCGTAAATTATTCGACCCCCTATCTTTCTAAGCTTATAACTCCTCGAAAAATGTAATTCAAGCCCTAATTTTTTTTTCAATTAAAGGAGCAAGGACCAAGGTTTAATTAAAAAAAAAAAAAAAAAGACAAAAAGAAAAAATGTGTTCTTATAAAATAAGGTTTTAAACTTCGGACTTTACAGGTAAATTTCTAAAAAACTGATTTTTTTTTTTGTTTTAAATTTGAATATATTATTTATTGACCTTTTCTCTTCAATTTGTGATATATAAACCTATTAAACATAAATTAATTATTTACTTTTTAATAGACATTTCAAAATGGGGGGGGCGTGAAAATGGGGGGGCGTGAAAATGGGGGGGGGCGTGAATTTAAAAAAAACGTTTGTCTAAAATATTATATTCGGTTTATTGGAAAGAACATAAAATTTCACATTGACCCTGAAAATATCGTAAAAATAGAATCAATAGAAAAATTTTGATAGATTTTTAAAATTTAAAAATTTAAAAATATTGAGTTTAAAAATTGAAAAATATTGAGTTCGGAAAATTCATTACTGTTTTAAAAAAAAAATAAAAATATTTTTATTACTTTTAAAACAACTGTAATAGTTTATTTTGGAAGTATAATCCATAAAGAAAATAAATAACCCACTTTTAACAGAGAAATTACGAGATTTTTATATTGTATTCGCAGTTTCGTGTTAGGGGTGTCAAAAATTCCTACAAAAATTCTGATACTGCTACTGGGGGACCACCCGATTATTTACCTTTTAAGTGGTTGTTTTTTAATATCCAACTGTTTACAGCTCCAGTCGGGTCTGCTGCTTAAAAAAAAAAAAAAAAAAAAAAATTTAAGTGTCTCGGACTAGAATTATGACTAAAATTGACACATGCATTAGCCCATTTTTTTTTTTTTTTCTTGCCTGTCGTCTGGTGAAGTGGGTTCGCATGCGCAGAAATTGTCAGTGATTGTAGCAGACGATTTCTTTTTCTTCAGTTTCAGCATTTACTGCAAACAAAAAACCACGCGAAATTAAATTCTAAAAAAAAAAATGTTCTTACTCTTTTCTGTTCAAAAAAGTTTTGTTTTTTTCCCATACATTTATCTCTTTATACATTTATTTCTTTCCATTATTTTTTTTTTTTTGTAAAATGTTATTTTAACATTTTCTTCAAGTGCCAAAAAAAACTCCAAAGGATGAATACCAATACTGTGGATTCCTGCTACAGTTGTAGCAACAAATATTTCAACACAGTAAAGGCAATTTTTGCAAAAACATGGTGTTTTGCCGACAAGCGTCCGTTACCTGTCCGCAATGCAAAAATGAGTGTTCGTTTCGAGAAGGTAAATGAATCTGTAGGTGCACGCACTACACAAAAGTGGGAAATCAAAAAAGAAAATATTGTGGTTTCACTGTCACCGAAACCACATGAACATTCATTGCTCGGATGCCAGCGTGGAAAGTAATGTTTGTCGATCATTTTTTAAGCACTGTGGAATCATTGGACAGTACGCAAAAATCTGGACATTTCGCACCATTCCTCAGTTGATTGGCGGCCCTTCTGTTCTGAGGTCTGTGAGGACTGGCTTAACAACCAGAAACCCATTGGAGGCGACGGAATAGCTGTCGAAATCGACGAAACCCTTATCGTGCGCCGAAAGTATAAATAGAGGAAGGATGGCTAGTCGGATATGGCTTTTCGGCAGAATTGAAAGAATTTCAAAAAGTTTTGTCGCGTTGACTGGCCCAGATAAAAAAACGGGACGCCAAAACTGATTCCGTTGGTGCACAAGTTTATCCTTCCGGGCTCAATAATTTTCAGTGATTGTTGGAAGGCATATACTAACCTCGACCGGCATTTTCCACACTACACCATAAACCACTCAGAAAATTTTGTGGACCCTCAGGATCCCAACATCCACACACAAAATGTAGAACGAATGTGGCTAGACGTAAAACAGTGGATTAAGCGGCCTGGTATTCGAGCAGAATTCATGCAGCAATACCTAACCAGGTATTTATTTATAAGGAGTGAGGCAGACAAGACAAAATTTTGCATAATTCTTTTTTACAGGCTGCTGCAGTGCTGCATTGTACAGACACAAGTTGGAACTTGGAGAGATTTCTTGTTAAAAAAAAAAGAAACTACCTTCCCTGAAATAAAAATAATAAACCTTCCTTGGAAAAAAAAAAAAATAAATAAATATTAACCTCAACTTTTTCTTCCTTGTTAAGAACAAAACATTTTCTTTCTGTGTTAAAAAGAAAAAACCCAAACCCTTTCTTGGAAAAATAAATAAATAAAAGTCTGTACAAAAAAAAAATGTTCGCTTATCCTTTTTTTTTTTTTTTTTTTTTTTTTTTTTTTTTAGTCGGAGGGGGGGGGTCATGTGCAGTGTGTTACTAGCTGTCTTGCATGCCAAGAAACATGGTGGCCATTACACTATTACCCGAAAGCATTGCTTTTTTTTTTTTTTTTTTTCCGTGTTATTATTGTACATAATTCTAGTCTGCGACACTATTTTTTTTTTTTTTTTTTTTAAAGCAGTAGATCTGACTGGAGCTGTAAACAGTTGGATATTTAAAAAAACGACTTCTTAAAGGTAAATATTCGGGTGGTCCCCCAGTGCATTTCCACCTTGTTTTTTTGCTGTAAAACAAAAACGGTAATCCGGTAGAAAGAGAGCCTGTTTCCTCCGTTTACCTATAGGTGGCGTTAATGTCTGTCCACCCAGTTACGGGAGCACAAAATGTATATAATGGCACCCTTGAAATAAAAATGTTTTCGTTATATTTTAATTTTAAACTTTTTTTTTTTTTTTTTTTTTTTTTTTAAAACATACACACATGCAGACATTAACGCCACCTATAGTCAAACGGGGGAAACAGGCTCTCCGGTTTCTTCCGGATTACCACAAAAACTACTTAATAAAATTAAGTGAATTTTTTTTTTCTGAGAACTTCGTTCTATAACGGATACGTACAATACAATCGAAAAAAGTTTTTTTTTTCGATATTTTCATTTTTTTAATGTCTTGATTAAACTGTACAAGTACCAACGAACTTAACCGAAAAAAAATGAAATGTGTTATTCTCTCAACAGAACTTCTTGAGCGAAAGAAACTTGATTTTTAGGTGCTTGTTAAGATTGTCGACAGATTGAATTTTGACATGTGTGGTTTTGAGTAAAAACGGTACTTGTCATGTCGAATAATAGTAATATATCCAAAAATACGAAAATTCATAGAACTGCTATTTTTTTTTAGTAAAAAAGTCTACTTGTTAAGCTATAGTCGACAAATCGATTTTTAAAATGTTTTAAGCAAAAACAATATTACGTACTTAATTGTAATGTCGAAAATAGTAATATATCTAAAAAAAAATTTAGAAAAATCATTGATAATTATAGTTAAAAGTAATTTTTACAGAAAATTGTGTATAATAGACAGTGGTGGTCTTCTACACTTCGGGCATACAACTCTGAAAAGAATATTTTAAATTATTTGTGTTATTATCTGCAAGAATATTTTAAATTATTTGTGTTATATCTGCAAGAATATTTTAAATTATTTGTGTTATATCTGCAATATTTGTTGCCTAAAATGATAGACTTCTTTTTACTAAAAATACGTTAGCATTTGTTCTACTCGATGGATTTTTATTTTTTTTATATATTCCTATTTTCGACATTACAATTAAGTTCGTAGGGTTTGTTTTACTGTACACATAGATTCGAAAAAGTTGTCACAAAACAAATATAGAACAATAAATATTATCAAAGGCAAGATAAGTTACTTTTCTACCTAACTGGATATGTTTTTAGTGTTTATATTTAATGTAACATGTTTATTCAGCTCGAAAAACAGTATTTACCGATGTATTGGAAAATTTTAAATGGCAGCTGACTCTGTTTGAGGCAGTAAGTTTGGAAAATTTTTTTTTTTTACATGGTGGTCATCTTATCAAGGCCCAGAAGCCACTCGGGGATAAGGGTTATTGTGTGTATAAATAAAAAACCAGACAAAATACTGTTAGAAACTCGCTGAATATGTTACCCTGACAGGCTGACATATTTGGCAGATTTTTAACAGTATTTTTACTGGTTTTTTATTTATAACTCATTTTCCCAAACTTACTAAATTTATAGAGAGTTGGCCGCCATTTTAAATTTTCCAATACATCGGTAAACACTGTTTTTCGAGCTAAATAAACAAGTTACATCAAATATAAACACTAAAAACATATCCAGTTAGGTAGAAAAGTAACTTATCTTGCCTTTGATAAAATTTATTTGTTCTATATTTGTTTTGTGACAACTTTTTTTGAATCTGTGTGTACAGTAAAACAAACCCAGTTCGTAATATTGTTTTTGCTGACAACGATATATTTAAAAAATTGTCGACTATATCTTAAGCACCATGGTCTAAAACAAAATGCCGCCATTAAGGTAACGGGGAGAGAGATAAGTATGTCCCCTGTCTTCGCAATTTTCAAGGTGTTCACATCTAGGGAAAGTTTAATTTTCCGTAATAATTTTCTACTTGATGAATTTTCATAATTTTTTACTATTTTCGACATGACAAGTATTGTTTTAAACAAAATCATTAAAAACGATCTGTCGACTTTATTTAAACAAGTACCGATTTTTATCTTGCATTAAGTGTATTTTGGTACTTGTATAGAATGTGAAACAAACCTTTTTTTACCCTAAACTAACCCTTGTAGTAAAGCTACATGGAAATGTATCTAAAAAAATCCAAATGGAAAAAGTCGCAAGAATGAGGCATCAAAAAAATGACAAAGTCGGAACTTAATCTTAGTTGTAAAAAATAATAACAACGCTTTGTATATTTCGGAAAAAGTCTGCTTACAACACGACGACTAATCTATGGATACCTATTCTGAACAAGCACCCAATAGTTATTGCATGTCCCTATTTATTTTCCTCCCCATGAGGATGGAATTAAAATTTACCTCAGTCTAGAAAGATTTCTACTTAACTAACTCAACAGATACTTTAGTTAAAATTCATTTATTTGCAAAAGTATGAAATACATTTGAACAAAAGTGGAGGAGAATGTGTGGGATGAGGATGGGATTTGGAAGTCCTCCTCTGTTGATACTACTCTTAGCTAGATTCATTAGCAATTATCATATTTGCACTAGGGGGCCATCCTACTTAAAATATCTTCAATTGTTAGAATATATATAACTTTATTAATGGAATGTTTAATAAAGTTATATAACTTTAAATAAATAAAGTTATATAACTTTATTAAACATTCCAAAGTCACAGATGCATTCATTTCTTCCACATTCAAATTGTTTTATTGCTACGTCTTACACGTGTTTCATTGGATGGCATGAATATACCAAACAAATCATCAAAGACTTATCTTAGTTCCTCAGGAAAAATATTTTCCCTAAGAAACTCGTTGGAATGTTTAATAGTTATATTTTTGCCTGTTTTATTGAGCTTTATTGTTGCAATTTGGAATAATTTTATTGAATATATACATGTTAAAGTATATATTTATTTACAAACGTATGTACACTTCGATAATTTGTTTCTTTTTTTTGTGTATTGATATTCATATTAAAACTCTTATTTTTATTTATTTAAAAAAGAAAATACAACGTTCTTATAGGTCGTAGAATTGCATTCATCTACAAAAGATCTAGCTAATTTGCATATTCTTTTAAACATTTATTTTAATTAATTCCCTTTTTTTCGGTTTTCTTTTGAGATGATCATCTTTAGTTAACTATTACGTATAATTATATTCATGCAGATATTTTACATGATTTATACTTGCATAATATTTTTGTAAATATGCATATATATATATATATATTACTTGTTTATTTTTAAAAAAATTTGCCTACCAAACTCCTGTCAGTTTTTTGGTTTACATATATGAAACTTAATATATAGGGTATTCGAACCTATGCAAAACTTTATTTAAGTTTTAGCTGTGAAAATACATGCAAAAGTGTGAAAATTAAAAAAAAAAAAAAAAAAAAAAAAAATGAAATTTGCCAGATGAAAGTCAATTGACGGCATTATGAATATGCATGCGTAACATAATAGCTATTGGTTCATGTTTTAATTTTTAGCATTGCAGCAAACATGTCTTCATAGCTGAAGCATTAACGTCAAAGGAAAAAGTAAATCGTAAGCTAAATGATTTTGATTTTGATTCTCTGTGGTGGCGTACAAGTCTTTTTAACTTTTTAAATCATTACTATAGATTGGGTCCAATATAATAATAAACACGAAATCTGCATTAATCAAAATATCATATTTAAGCATATTTTATGATTGGGAATGCTGGGTGGCCTGCTTGTGTGTGTGTGTGTGTGTGTGTGTGTGTGTGTGTGTGTATATATATATTTGGAGTTAAATTCTGTAAATAAGGAAATGTATTTTTCAACAAATGGCTTATCTTAGGAAATGTTTTTAGCAAAATAAATTTAGAAGTGGTCATAAATTTTGCTATTTAGCACATATATCGAAAAATTAAAAGGCTTGGATGGAAGCAAAGATTAAAAAGGATATTCCATGTAAATGCGAAAAAAAATATAGGCACATTTGTAAAATCCAATGCAATGAAGAGTTTTTAAAAAGCCAAAGCATGCAACCCATAGACGTGATATGGTACAATTGTTGAGTGCAACAATTCCACAAGAACATTATATGAAAGATTTTCCTGAAGAAATTGTTTGATAAAGTTTACTGAAAATTTCTTATAGAATTAATATTTTAAACCAATATATTATTAAATTAATATTTTAAATTGATTCATAAAAAGAGTATATTAAAATCAAAACAGAATATAGGCCACAACTAGAGAATAAAAAAATTCACACACACACACATATACATATTATATATATATATATAATATATATATGTGTGTGTGTGTGTAAATTTTTTTTTATTACCATTTTATCTGTTTAGTTACATATGTTTCGGTTTTAAAGAAAAACAAATTAAACATGGATAACCGAAAGCTTTTATTGGTTTTGTTCCGGAAACAAATGTCTTAAAAAGTGATTTTAAATTTTATTTCAATAAAAAATATGAAAAAAGACAAATTTAAAAAAAAAAAAAAAATGTGATACATTAAATTGAGAAAGGACAATGAAAAGCGAATAAAAATGGAACGTATGAAATGCTGCAAAACCAAAAATTAGTATCAAAATTTTTTATGCAGTGACAAGGTATTTTGCAATTTTTGCCATGTTTGCTTCAGAAATAAGATCTGAGTCTTAGGTACAACATTTTTAATGCATTTGCAAAGTCTTTGCCTGGAATTTTTAAAGAATAGGCCCATTTAAATCCATTTCATTGACAAACAAAAAAAAAATCACACTACTCCATATATATATATATATATATATATATATATAATGCACCACGTATATATGCACATAACATTAATCTCACTTACATAGTAAACAAACAAAATAAAATTGAACACCATTTCCTTCGCCACTACACTAGAAAATAACCACATCCTCAACTTCCTTGAAATTACTCTGCACAACACCCTAAACTTCTCAAACTATAGAAAATCAACAATTAAAAATTATCTTGTACATTTTTTACTCTGACCACAACAGAATAAAATACAGAATGATCATAGGTTCATTGCTTAGAATTGGCAGTGAAGAAATAAAACCTTGCCATAAAAAAGCAAAAAAAAAAAAAAAAAACTCGGATCCATACTTTTTTTTTTTTTTTTTTAATACATTTCATCCAAGTTCCAATTCCCCCCCCATGTAATCTATTTTAACTTCTTTATCACACAACACTATGCATATTTTTTTAATTTTTCAAATAGTTCTGCATGTGTTAAAAACGTCTGTTGTGTCTTTTCCGATGTTTCAGTTGTTTTTTCAATAAATTTAAAATGTTCGTTTTTTTCTGAACATGTTCACATTACTGAACAAAACTGGTAAAGCTCTTATCCCTGTATTTTGTTTTTCTTTTGTCTTTTTTCACTCATTCTGTCTCCACAGCATTTCATTTTATGATGTATTGTACATTTTATATATGTATATACACACACACAAAAATTGTTTGTAAGTGGTGCAACGAAAAACTGGCCAGTAAGACTATCCCAATCATTTAAACTGTTTTCCATTTTGTTTAGAACAGCAAACATAGGAGTCAATATCTAAATTGGAGTTGGACAAGAGTGGAAGCAAATAAAATAGTGTTGGGAGGGGGGATGATGTCCGTCCCAGATAAGCAACAATTAAAAAGTGAAAAGTGTGCATCTTAGAGGAATTCTATTTCACTTCACTTAATCTTAATCTCATGACCTCAAAGGAAAATTAAATCTGGACAGTATAGAGATGTATGCAGAACAGGAGACTTTGATGGTATAGTCACATTGAAAAAAATGAATGGAAGTTCTTTGAGTAGTAGGTATAGAACAATTGAGCTAGCAGGATCAGTTGAAAGGGGAAGGGCAAAGAAAACAGAAAAAGCTGATGAGAATGGGCTTGAAAGACAGATAAATCAAGATCTGGCTAGGAATATGTTTAGGTGTCAGTTTCTAATATCCTATCAATGCATACCAGCAAGTACAATGGATACTGAACCTAATACAATGATTTCATGGTTCATATTGGTTTGATAAAATTCAATAGCAAGTTACAACAGCCACGTAAAATGAAACTTGGATTCCTGAAATGAAAAAAAACAAAAACAGTTTAAATGCTTCCAAATTGCTGATTAATTTACATTGCTGTATTGGCTTTTTTTTTTTTTTTTTTTTTCAGTGACATTAACGGTTTGTAATAGTAAATTGTTGCATTTTATCAACTAAAGATTTTTTATTTTTATAGAACCCAGGTTTCATTTTGTATGATTACTTTTTACCTATTGTAACTTGTGACCAGATTTTCTAAGCCAATATTGGCAGCTATGGAGACTGATCTCTGAAAACACCGTTAAGTGATTTCTCAATAAAATTGAAGATTATAAGTGCCTCAAACCTCAAAGTAGACACTTATAGAAAAGAATCAAATAATTGACATTTGTGAAAACAAAATAATTTTTCAATTTATCTTTTAATTTTTTTTTTGTGGTGCTTAAAAAAATCTTTCCATACTAAATTGAAAAAAAAATTTTTTGTGGTGCTTAAAAACATCTTTCCATACTAAATTCAAACTTTGTGCCTTTTTCTTTTCATTCTTTCATTTTCAATAAAACTAAAAAAGCATTCAACATTTTAATAAACTAATCGTATCTAATGTTGATAGTTTATTGACTTTTAGTTTTTTTTTTTTTAACATTTTAAAAGTTAAATTTTACCGTTTAATTTGGTCATTAATTAATCATGAACCAAATTAATTATTAATGAACAGAATTATGAAATTAATTTCATTAACTGTTTTCATCTCTATTTATAAAATCATTGGGTGTAATTAACTTCCAAAACTTTCAATCTTTTAATTAAAATTTGCTAAGAACTTTTTGTAACTTTCTATTTGACAGTTTAAATGCTTCCAAATTGCTTTCAAATCTTATTTAATTTTATTTTAAACTATTAACAAAAACTAAAAATAGCTAACTAGTTTATGAAGAAATTAAAATCCATTATTTTTTTTTATGCATTAATTTTTCTATTTAAGTTTAGAGGAGAGAACTTTGTCGCATAACTGAACATAACACAACATGCTAATGATGAAATATGGCGATCTTTTTTTTTTTTTTTTACATTAATATTTCTCGTTTTAATGATCAACCATTAATGGCTTTTACTTTGTATGCGTCTCACTCAGCTTGTGTGTACATTCAACAAATGTACTTTGCGGGACATGTTTGATGCATCATGTTATGAAATTAAAATAGACTCAATATGTTGCCGTTTGTAAAAATTTAACACTAACACTCATCCGATAAGGATTATCAGTTTCTTAATTGTTTTCACAGTTTTAAGCAAAAAATGAACAAAAAAAAAGGAATTAAAAATCTCATTAAAAATATAACTGGATTTATTTGCGCTTACAAGTAATTCACTGAAATATGTACATGTGTCAACCATGGATATGTGAAAGATAGACTTCCAAAGATGTGTTGAGTATGTTCACAGAACTGCTCTGGCTGAGAACATCAAAAGCATGTCATAGAACCGGATGCATCTACACATTTACCAACGATAGCAGTGCGCATGAATTTTCAACAAATTTTGTTTGTTTTTATTTTCTTTGAATTCATTTTTTTTTTTTTTTTCTAACCATCTTCCCACCATAAAAAAACTGCCATTTTAAAAATTGTGATATTTTTCTTTTTTCTTTCTCATATTTTGTTAAAAGATGTTCACATTTTTCACGTTTGTTTTTAAAATAATAAAATTATTAAAAATAAAAACACAAAATAATTGTTAATGTTTTAACTTTTTGTCTTTTAATGCATTAAAACAACGAAAACAAATTTGCTTTAAGTTCCTATTTACTCATAAGGAGGGCAAGGTTAGACAGAAGGTCAGTTTTTAATGTGGGGATAATCCAGCTTCCAAAAAGTGTCACTGGATTAGAATAAAATAAAATAGGATTTCTTTATAACTAAACCGGGACAGAAATAAAATGAATTCTATCAGAACAGGTACTAAAGTTGATCAGTTAAAAATATATGCAAACAAACTGACTCAAGCCAAAGTAGATGATAAACTCTTGGTTGATAATTTATTCTGGGTGTAATGAGGTTCTCTAACCATAGAACTTGGGATCCCAAACTAAAACTTTATTTTTTATTTTTTGATATAAATCAACAAAAATTTAAAAAGATAAACAACGGTAGCAAATTTATTTTCATGGCTCAATTAGCCACCAAATTAGTAAGTTTAATTATTCAAAGTTTAATTGAAATTAGAAACTTTACATGCTTTTGGTTCCAAATCCGATTTTCAGCGTTTAACTAAAAATGCTTCAAACAAATGAAAAATTCTTATTACGCCATTTGTGGTAAATGAAAATGAATTCTAATTATTGAAGTGATATTGTTGGGATTTAGTTAAGAAATCAGAACGAAACGATAGAGCGAGCATGAAAACAACTTTATTCAGGAGAGCACCTTAGGCTGGTAAGAGTTACATCCCAAGGCGAATAGTATCTGCAGTATTATAACATCCCTCCTGCTTAGTTGTACGTGTATATTTGTTGTTTGCTTTGTCTTTGATTTATAGTGTGTGATAGTGTCATAATCTATGGCATAAGTTGGTTGGTTAGTTTTGTTTTACGGCATATCAACCCTTTTCGGGTTATTTAATGCCGAATCCAAAGATTTTGAAGAAAATTGTTTTTAATAGAATATATTTCTTGTTTTCACGTCGGTTTCTATTTATATAGTTTAAGGTCATATCCAGGACCCCCATTGAGGGACTTTTACCCTCTGCAGGGGGGCAGTCAGCATATTCTAATGCCCCACCGACAGGGCCCTATGGCATAAGATCAGTCTTTGTACCACAAGGGTGTTCTTATAGTTGTGTCAGATTTAGTTTGAAGTGTGCCATATTTGTTTTTGTCTAGTGTACTTCTGGTGATGTTGAGTTTGGTGATTTCATCTCAAACATCAATCTTCCTTGGTATTATCGTGACCTGTATGGGATATCAAGGTGAACCTTTTTGTCACCAAAAATGGTATGATGCTCATGGTGCAATTTTGACAGAGTTCAGTTCCATTAGACACCTCTACTATGTAAATTCTTGTTCTTTTGTCATTCTTAACTATAATTCCAGGATGTGTTCTCAAGTTTATTTAGTATTTGTACATACTGACCTAAGAATAATGGTGGTAATCTAGTTCCGCCATAATAATGGTCATGATGGGTTTTTGTGCTTCTGATCTTTCATGATGTTTAATTTCCTGGTTCTGATCGCCTAGATAACGTAGTTGGTGTAGGTCTTCCAAAAAAGTATTTCAGCTGATGATGGTAGTTTGCTGTTTATTGGTGTCGCCCTAATCTGTAGCAGAGCAATCTGGATATCAGTTCTTTTTTTTTGTTGTTGAGTTAATGTGCCTCACATGTCTCTCTATAGATGACTTTGTTTCTGGTGTAGTGAGGTGGACTTGTGACGAGCTTGATGATCCAGGAATTGATGAAGCTTTGGAAAGCCTGTCCAAAGTATTTGGACCATTGTCTGTCATGACTTTGTCTCGACAACCAAAAAGCGATGTATAGTATTTCATTTTCTCTGCCACTGCTTTGCTGTTGGCATTTTATTGATGATTAGGTACTTTAAGTACCTGTTGATGGTGAGCAGGAATTGCTACCTATCAATCTTGAATAGGTACGATGCGATAAACTTCCAAGGCTGAAATGGAATATTGTGTGGGAGTAGTGGTTTGTGCTTGTCCATATAACGTGTGCACATCCTTTCAATATCTTTGTTATCAAGTATTTTATCTTGCAAGTTAATGTGTTTTCTTTATGCCTTGGTGGAGCGGGTATAGGAAGTTTCCCCTCATTTAGTTCGGAATAATTATTTGTTCGCCCTTGATCAGGATTCCAGATTCAACATAAAGTTTATTGCAGAAGGATCAATATGATTGGATCTCAGCACGTAAATCATGAATATTATCTGACCATCCCTGGTATACGATGTTAACAAATTTCATAGAGTCTTTCGTTTTGGAGCATTCTCTGCTTTTTCGAATGAGAAATTGATGGTTGAGATGAGAGCATCTCATCAACTTCAGTGTTTATGCTATCCACCCTCTCAATTGGTTTGTTGTTTTTGGAGTTAAGCAATCAACTTATGTGTATTAACAAGAGTCATTTTGCTACCCAGTCTGTATATAATTCGGTATAAGTAATTCTGAATATTCAATAGCATTCATAAGGTGGCTTATGGTCTGTGATGATGGAAAAAGCTTTCCCATAGAGGTAGGTATTGTCGAATAACAACTTTTGATGTAGCTGTATCTAGTTCATGTATCAGTTAATGTTTTGGATTCAAATATAACTGGTTTTCCATCTTGGATCAGTGCCACCCCCAGGCTCTTCTCTGAGGCATCCATCTCCAGTGATGTGAGTTTAGTTTGATTGTAGTATGAAAGGTATGTGTCGTAATCATTTCCTTAAGTTGGTTGTAGCACTTTTGATGGTCAGAGTCCTAAATCCATGATAATTGGAATTTAAGAAGGCTGCGCAAAGGATGAGCCTTTTCAGTGAAATTCAGAATATATGGAAAAATGAAATCTAGCTTAGAAAACATTGTAATTCCTTGTTGTTTTGTGAGTTTGGCATTTGCTTGATGTTATGCGCCTTATCTTTAATTTAATTCCAGTAGATGTGAATATGTTTAAAAAAAAAAAAAACTAGGCTGCCTTATGAAACATTTCTTGCTGTTGAATACAAATCCAGTTTCGGCTGTTCGAGCCATGATGTTATGCAAGTTTTTGTCATGGTCCTTATTTTTTTTGGCCAAATACTTCTACATCATCATCAGCTGACCATGCTATTTAGGCCTTGAAGATTTGCTTCATTTTTGCTTGGAAGATATCTTCTAAGATCCTGAGACCAAATAGTAGATGCTTCCAACATACTTGTCTAAATTGCATCCTGCAGGTTGTCAACAATTTTAATTCCTCATCCAGGTAGATTGACCAGCATCCCGTCTTGGCATTAAGTTTATTGACACCTTGGCTTTTGTAAAGGCTGAGTTTAGTTCTTCCACTGTTAGTGTAGATATCTTTTGAGGATGGCGTTGAGTTTCTGTGGGTCCATGCATAGTCAGAAGGACCTGTTCTTGTGCTGCATGCCAAACTTGAGCACCAGTCTATATGTTCCTCAACTTTTTGGAGCACATCTTTCTCAGAGCTTGTTAATTTCCTTATTCAATTGGTCTTTTAGGTGAATACTGCGTGGAGGGTCGATGAAAGGTTTTGCATCTTCTTTTAATAGGAGTTTGGTGGTCCCACTAAAATTCCAGATCTTATCAAATAGCTTGGGGTAACATAAGTTGGTCGATAGAAAAGATAGGCGTATTTAAACACTTTTTGAAGATGTCCACATGTATGGTTATTAGCTTCAGCTTTTTGCACATCGGAAGCCTTATGACTTATGACTACGGGTTGTGATACTTCTACAATGTAAAACGCATTTATCCATTCTGCGTCTCTATACTGACATTGAATTCAGTCGCCTCCATATGAGGTGAGTTTCACATATGGGCAGGGTTGCAGAATGGAGAGGACTTTTATTAATGCTTGAGTGATTTCTTTTGTTGATCCATGAGGTCACTAGCATTTAAGTGTTTTAGGCCTTGGTTCCCGAGACCATGGCATATTTTCCTAGCTTGTTTTGTTTCATCATTTATTTCTTTATCTTCCATTTATAGAATCATTTTTTGTTTAAAAAGCGTTATGATTTCACTCGGATTTATGTCAGACAAGTTCACGTTGGCAGAGGTTTGCAATGTTTTTTTTTTCTATTTTTGTTTGTTTGCAGAAATTCCCCTCAGTACCAAAGCACCTTAGATTTGTATCAACAGATGCCACATACAAATTTATTATGTCTACGCTTTTAGTCACTATCTTATGCAACTTTAGAACGACATTTTAGACACATTTTATCATTATAATAAAATCCTACATTACATCCTAGGAAAAACATCATCACAATCACAAATATCTACAGAGGAAGTAGTTCCTATTTTTCCCTCTAAACAACAAGTCCTCCTCCCATCCCAAGTCATCACCAGGAGGAATTCTGCGCTTTTGACAGATCTGGGGTTGCACCCTTATTAACTGGATCCTATACTCATAGACATACCATGATCTTTCCATTTCCAAATTCAAAAATAATAAATTCTCCCTTCTCACATTTCGACAAATCTCATTGGCTAACAGCTGACATTTCGTTCATTCCAGAATCTAAATCTTATTACAAAAACAAACATGCCAGAATTTTTCAAATATGGTGCCACTAATTAAATATTGTTTTCCGACACATCGGCACTTGCTGATAATCAATTATTTTGTCTTTATTTTTTCTAAGCTACATAAATCTTTCTTTTTTTTAAATACGATTTACTAAAATTTTTTCTTTACTTAAGCTAAATAGAAAAAATAAAACGTATTAAGCGATTAATATAGCCGAGGCGCGGATTTTGACGAACCAAAAATTGACAGTTTATTTACTACTAAAATTTCTTTATGTATTTTTTAAACTGTCTATTCCTGACTAAAATTCTTTTTGTTTACGCTAAGTAAAAAAAAAATACAACGGATTAAGCGAATAATATAGCCAAGATCTGGATTTTGTCAAAAACTTACAAAGTGACCTACATTATTTGAGTCTAACATTTATTTTTTTAGTACGATTTACTAATATTCTTTCTTTAGTTATGCTAAATAAAAAAATGAAAAAAAAAATGTATTAAGTGATTAATATAGTCAACACCAGGATTTTGATGAACCAAAAATTGGCAGTTTATTTACTTAAAAAATCTCCTTATGTCTATTTCTCACTTTGACTGAAATTCTTTTTACTCTAAAACAAAAATAAAACGGATTTAGCGAATAATATAGCCGAGATCCGGATTTTGCTGAAATTTTACACAGTGACGTATATATTGCTTGAATCTAACATTTAATCATAACCAGAAATTGACAGTTCATAGACTTCAAAATCTCCTTACGTGTGATTCTGAAGCCTTCTAACTGTTTATTCTTGACTATTTGCAAAGTGTGTGCGTATGTGTGTTTGTGCATGTGTGTGTCTGTGAGTGTGTATGCATGTGTGTCTCGTGTGTGTTTTTGGTTGTGTGCGCATATGTATGTGCATGTGTGTTGTGTGTGTGTATGCGCCAATGTGTGCGAGTGTGTATGTGTGTGTCTGTACAATACAAATCAATCTAATACTTGCGTCAACCAGACTCAGCCATGACGTCAGTTTTTATCTTCTGACAAGAGTTTAACATTTAAAGGATATGACGAAAACAATGTTTACTAACAGTTTGCAACATGGCATTGTGTGTATTATTTCATCATGTTTTATTTTGTATTTCATAATGCCATCTGTATATATTTAACACATCTCAACGATTTAGTTTTAGTTCACGTTTAATTATAAAGGAAGGGAATCACCACTGCATCCATGGAGTGATTGTTGTTGGTATTTAGTTAAGAAATCAGAGCCAAATGATACATAGATAACTCCTCAGATCTACCTCTCCTCATACAGTATATCCATACTCTATGGCTGACTGGGATAGCTTCCGTATATTTATATCAGATCTACCTCTGCATTCCATGTTTAAAAAGGATGTGTCCTCTATAGTATCAGACCTGACGGAATGGTTAATTGTAGGTATAGACCATTTCATACCCTCAAAAAAATTCCAGCAAAAACCTAACAGCCAGCCGTGGTTCTCTCCAGAATGTGTTGCTGCCATTGCGCATAGAAATCACTTTTTCCATTGCTTCCAACGTAATAGATGTACTGAGACTAAAGCTGCTTTCAGGACTGCCAGTAACCATTGTAAAAAAAGTTATAAAGAACACAAAAGAGTTATATTAAGTTATGTTAAGTCCAAAGTAGCTGAGCAGCGGCTTGGTTCTCACCAATTTTGGCAAATAGCAAACAGAATCCTGAACAGAAACGTGTGCTCTATCCCAACTATCATCAATGGACCTGAGGTAATCCCATCAGCATCAAACAAAAACAAACTCTTTGCCAAGAACTTTGCAGCTAATTCTACCCTTTGCAACCAAAGCCGCCAACCTCCAATATTTCCTCCTGTATCAGAAAACACGCTATGTGATATACAAATATCTGTACGTGATGTTGCCAAGCTAATTAAAAACCTTGATTCCAGTAAAGCAACCGGCCCTAATGGTATTCCAATTATAGTACTCAAAAGACTTCAACCAGAACTAGCGCCCATCCTTACAAAATTCTTTAAACGTTGTCTTAAAGAGAATTGCTTCCCATCACCCTGGAAAATCTCATCAGTATGCCCTGTATTTAAGAATTCAGATGACCGCTCATCCCCCTCTCAGTACAGGCCAATAAGTCTCCTGTGCGTCATGAGTAAGTTGCTGGAATCTGTGTGAAATACAGAAGTAATCAGCCATCTCAGCAAAAATAATCTTCTCAGTGACACTCAGTATGGTTTCCGTTCTGCTAGATCTACAGCAGATGTGCTTACAGTTATATCTCATATGATTAGCAAATCTCTTGATGAAGGCTTCCTTTCTAGGGCAATTGCTCTTGGCATATCAAAGACCTTTGATAGAGTATGGCATAAATGTCTTCTCAATTATTAAATCATTTCTCTCTGATAGGTTCATAAGAGTAGTGGTTGATGGGCAGAAATCAGAAGCTCTCAGTATTATTGCTGGAGTCCCTCAGGGGTTCATCCTGGGCCCAACTCTCTTTCTTTTCTTAATGATCTTCCAAATCACATCCTTACATCATTCGTAGACATTTATGCTAATGACACTACTATCTATGGTAGCACATCTAAGACCATAAACGACCAAGTTCTCTCTGATTCTCTCTCCTCTGATCTTGAGCATGTGATACAATGGGGAAAGGAGTGGCTGGTTACTTTTAATGCATCTAAAACCAAGCTTTTATCTTTACATCATCAACGCTCTGATCCCCATCTGGCATGAATGGCTCTCGTCTTGGGGAGGCTTCATGTTTTGATAAGCTTCTGGGTTTGACTTTTACTCCTGATCTTAAGTGGAACACATACATTAAATCCGTTGCCAAGGCCGCTGGAAAAATGGTGGGATCCTTCTATCGATCCAGTAGATATCTCACTGCTGATGCAATTCTCTATCGATATAAGAGCCAGGTACGTCCAAGGATGGAGTACTGTTGCCACATCTGAGCAGGAGCTGTTAGAAAGGACTTATCCTGCCTTGATAGAGTTCAAAATAGACTTCGTAGCCTCGTAGGGGATGTCCTTTTCTGTTCCCTGCAACCTCTCACAGAAAAAATGCTGCGAGTTTGTCTCTGCTTTATCGTTATTTTCATGGCAAGTGCTCGGCTGAGCTCCAATCTATGGTCCCCCCTTGCCAAACTTTCACAAGAAACACCCGTCTAGCAGAAATCACTATCAATAATTTCCCCCACTCTTTATCTGGGCCTAAACCTAAACGTAGATTCCATGAGCAAAGCTTCTTTCTTAGAACTTCACGCCTATGGAATTGTCTTCCGTTTTCCTGCTTTCCAGCTGATTACAATATGGTTGTCTCTAGTCTAACGTAAACAAGTTTTTGATGAGCCGTTCCATATAAATTAAAAAATTCACCAAATTTCCATTACTAACGATTATTATATTGTCCAATTTCTACTGTACACTCTTTAACCCTTATCCTCGAGTGGCCTCAAAGCCTTGATAAGTGGTGATTGATGCCCATGTAAAAAAAAAATAAATAAATAAACCTAAACATGGAGCAAAATTCCATTAGCTCACCCCCGCCCTGAAACAAATGTGCAAAATTGAAGTGCAATTTTAATGCAAAATTGAAGTGCAATTTTAATGCAAAATTGAAGTGCAATTTTAATGCAAAATTGAAGTGCAATTTTAATGCAAAATTGAAGTGCAATTTTCCATTAAACTTCAAATGATTCACTGGAGATGAAGATTTTTCTAATAATTAAAAAACCTCAGATTTCTTTACAACAATTCCCTAAGTATTTTTTTTTTCAACTTGGATTTTCTTGTGAAATACAGCTTAAAAAAAACCTATATTGAAAATTGAGCGAACAATATTTTTTTTTGCAAGGGTATCACCATTTATCAAAACTCAGGTACCACTCAAGGATAAGGGTTAAAGAATGTATGGTGATCACCGGGAGAACAGCATAATAATCATAAATGGTGGAAATTTTATTATTTAAGGGGACGGCTCAACAAGAGCTTGTTTATTTGAAAACAACTATACTGTAGTCAGCTGGAAAGCAGACCAGCAGAACAGAGTTCGATGGGGGGGCAGTTCTATGAACGAAGCTTTATTTATGTAATTTGCATTTAGATTTAGGCACGGACAGACAATGGAGGAATTTGTTGATAGTGGTTATAGTTAGACGAGTGTTTTTTTGTGAAAGTTTTGCAAAGAGGTGGGAGCATAGATGAGCACTGGCCATGAAAATAACAATAAACCAGAGACAGGCTTGCAACATCTCTTCTGTGGGGAAGAGGTTGCAAGGAAAAGAAAAGAGCATCACTGATTAGTTTCAAGCTGGTTTTGAACTTTGTCAAGGTAGGAGAGGGTGCTCCGAGCAGCTCCTGCCCAGATGTGGCAAGAATACTCCATTTTAGGATGTATCTGACTCTTATAAAGATAGAGGATTGCATCAGGCATGCAATACCTTCTGGAGCAGTAGCATGATCCAATCATTTTTCTAGTGACTTTAGCAACAGATTTGATGTAAGTCTTCCATTTCAGATCAGGAATGAAGGTCAAACCCAAAAGCTTGTCACAGCAGGGAGTTTTATTCAAGACGAGAGCCGTTCATATCAATTGAGGCCAAGTTGGTTTCAGAGCGTTTATGGTGAAAAGATAGAAGCTTGATTTTGAATATGTTAAAATTAACCAGCCACCTCAATATTGTATCTATATTGAACGGTGAGTATAAACCTCAATATTGTATCTATATTAAACCGTGAGTATAAACCTTAATATTGTATCTATATTGAACCGTGAGTATAAACCTCAATATTGTATCTATATTGAACCGTGAGTACTCAATATTGTATCTATATTGAACGGTGAGTATAAACCTCAATATTGTATCTATATTAAACCATGAGTATAAACCTTAATATTGTATCCATATTGAACGGTGAGTATAAACCTCAATATTGTATCTATATTAAACCGTGAGTATAAACCTTAATATTGTATCTATATTAAACCGTGAGTATAAACCTTAATATTGTATCTATATTAAACCGTGAGTATAAACCTTAATATTGTATCTATATTAAACCATGAGTATAAACCTCAATATTGTATCTATATTGAACCGTGAGTATAAACCTCAATATTGTATCTATATTGAACCATGAGTATAAACCTCAATATTGTATCTATATTAAACCATGAGTATAAACCTCAATATTGTATCTATATTGAACCGTGAGTATAAACCTTAATATTGTATCTATATAGAACGGTGAGTATAAACTTCAATATTGTATCTATATTGAACGGTGAGTATAAACTTCAATATTGTATCTATATTAAACCGTGAGTATAAACTTCAATATTGTATCTATATTGAACGGTGAGTATAAACCTCAATATTGTATCTATATAGGACGGTGAGTATAAACTTCAATATTGTATCTATATTGAACGGTGAGTATAAACTTCAATATTGTATCTATATTAAACCGTGAGTATAAACTTCAATATTGCATCTATATTGAACGGTGAGTATAAACCTCAATATTGTATCTATATAGAACGGTGAGTATAAACCTCAATATTGTATCTATATTGAACGGTGAGTATAAACCTCAATATTGTATCTATATTGAACGGTGAGTATAAACTTCAATATTGTATCTATATTAAACCGTGAGTATAAACCTCAATATTGTATCTATATAGAACGGTGAGTATAAACTTCAATATTGTATCTATATTGAACGGTGAGTATAAACTTCAATATTGTATCTATATTAAACCGTGAGTATGAACTTCAATATTGTATCTATATTGAACGGTGAGTATAAACCTCAATATTGTATCTATATTGAACGGTGAGTATAAACTTCAATATTGTATCTATATTAAACCGTGAGTATAAACTTCAATATTGTATCTATATTGAACGGTGAGTATAAACCTCAATATTGTATCTATATAGAACGGTGAGTATAAACCTCAATATTGTATCTATATTGAACGGTGAGTATAAACTTCAATATTGTATCTATATTAAACCGTGAGTATAAACTTCAATATTGTATCTATATTGAACGGTGAGTATAAACCTCAATATTGTATCTATATTGAACCGTGAGTATAAACTTCAATATTGTATCTATATTAAACCGTGAGTATAAACCTCAATATTGTATCTATATTGAACGGTGAGTATAAACTTCAATATTGTATCTATATTAAACCGTGAGTATAAACTTCAATATTGTATCTATATTGAACGGTGAGTATAAACCTCAATATTGTATCTATATTGAACGGTGAGTATAAACTTCAATATTGTATCTATATTAAACCGTGAGTATAAACTTCAATATTGTATCTATATTGAACGGTGAGTATAAACCTCAATATTGTATCTATATTGAACCGTGAGTATAAACTTCAATATTGTATCTATATTGAACCGTGAGTATAAACCTCAATATTGTATCTATATTGAACGGTGAGTATAAACCTCAATATTGTATCTATATTGAACGGTGAGTATAAACTTCAATATTGTATCTATATTAAACCGTGAGTATAAACCTCAATATTGTATCTATATTGAACGGTGAGTATAAACCTCAATATTGTATCTATATAGAACGGTGAGTATAAACCTCAATATTGTATCTATATAGAACGGTGAGTATAAACCTCAATATTGTATCCATATTGAACGGTGAGTATAAACCTCAATATTGTATCTATATTGAACGGTGAGTATAAACTTCAATATTGTATCTATATTAAACCGTGAGTATAAACCTCAATATTGTATCTATATAGAACGGTGAGTATAAACTTCAATATTGTATCTATATTGAACGGTGAGTATAAACTTCAATATTGTATCTATATTAAACCGTGAGTATGAACTTCAATATTGTATCTATATTGAACGGTGAGTATAAACCTCAATATTGTATCTATATTGAACGGTGAGTATAAACTTCAATATTGTATCTATATTAAACCGTGAGTATAAACTTCAATATTGTGTCTATATTGAACGGTGAGTATAAACCTCAATATTGTATCTATATAGAACGGTGAGTATAAACCTCAATATTGTATCTATATTGAACGGTGAGTATAAACCTCAATATTGTATCTATATTGAACGGTGAGTATAAACCTCAATATTGTATCTATATTGAACGGTGAGTATAAACTTCAATATTGTATCTATATTAAACCGTGAGTATAAACTTCAATATTGTATCTATATTGAACGGTGAGTATAAACCTCAATATTGTATCTATATTGAACGGTGAGTATAAACTTCAATATTGTATCTATATTAAACCGTGAGTATAAACTTCAATATTGTATCTATATTGAACGGTGAGTATAAACCTCAATATTGTATCTATATAGAACGGTGAGTATAAACCTCAATATTGTATCTATATTGAACGGTGAGTATAAACCTCAATATTGTATCTATATTGAACGGTGAGTATAAACTTCAATATTGTATCTATATTGAACCGTGAGTATAAACTTCAATATTGTATCTATATTAAACCGTGAGTATAAACCTCAATATTGTATCTATATTGAACAGTGAGTATAAACCTCAATATTGTATCTATATTGAACAGTGAGTATAAACCTTAATATTGTATCTATATTGAACGGTGAGTATAAACCTCAATATTGTATCTATATTGAACGGTGAGTATAAACTTCAATATTGTATCTATATTGAACGGTGAGTATAAACCTTAATATTGTATCTATATTGAACGGTGAGTATAAACTTCAATATTGTATCTATATTAAACCGTGAGTATAAACTTCAATATTGTATCTATATTGAACGGTGAGTATAAACCTCAATATTGTATCTATATAGAACGGTGAGTATAAACCTCAATATTGTATCTATATTGAACGGTGAGTATAAACCTCAATATTGTATCTATATTGAACGGTGAGTATAAACTTCAATATTGTATCTATATTGAACCGTGAGTATAAACTTCAATATTGTATCTATATTAAACCGTGAGTATAAACCTCAATATTGTATCTATATTGAACGGTGAGTATAAACCTCAATATTGTATCTATATTGAACAGTGAGTATAAACCTTAATATTGTATCTATATTGAACGGTGAGTATAAACCTCAATATTGTATATATATTGAACCGTAAGTATAAACCTCAATATTGTATCTATATTGAACGGTTAAAATACATGAACTGAACTCTCCTTTATGACCCATCACATCACAACCAAAGTACTCAATGATCTCATTAACCTATATTTACAATGTAAATACAGTGTTAAGTCAACACAAGAACTACAAAAAATTCTAAGAGTAAAACAACCTGACAACAAAGTCATCGCCTCCCTTGAGTCTATTCACAAATGTTCCTGTAAAAAAACATTGACATAATCCTTAACAACATATACAACAACCCGTCTCTCTCTCCCTTTAAAAATCAACAAAAAAATACTTCAAAAATTATTATTAGTTTGTACTACTGAGTTACCCTTTTATGACTATAAAGGGAATATTTACGTCCAAATAGAGGGAGTCTCAATGGGTTCCGTCTTCAGTTTGCTATGTAGTGAGTTCTACATCAGTGACTTTGGAAACAGATATTTAACAATACAAGCAAACCCTCTATCTACGTACAGTATGTTGACGATATTCTCATCCTAGCTGATAACAATGAACAAATACTAATACTGAAGGTCCTCCTTCAAGGTAACTGCATACTTAAATTGACCATAGAAATGAATGTTAATAATAAAATTCCTTTTCTTGACGTTCTCATTGACATTTCTATCAAAGCTGAGCAAATGGCGTTCATTGCATGCTACATGTTCACTTGAATGGCATGCTACATGTTCACTTGAATTGCTTAGGCTGTTATTATAAAGTTGTTGCATTAAATATTCAAATTAAACTTTCCATCTTTATAAAATCTATAAATCTATATAAAATATATATTAAATATAAAATCTATATAAAATATATAAATATATATAAAATCTATAAATATATATATAAAATATATAAAAAATATATAAACATTTCTGAAAATCCACAAGAAGATGCTTAAGTACTGACAACAGGCCGAAAACAAGTAGAAATATAGCTGTGCATAATGCTGACCGCAGCATGTAATTGAAACATTCGTGGAAGACAAGCCTCTACTTATTCTTTACTTACTAAGTATTGTAAAATTATTGATTATTGACCTAAACTTTTATTTCGTGCTCTTAACTGTCTGATACTTCTTCACTCTTTTGAAGCTCTTAAGTTATCTTTGACTACGTTCATGCTTAAATATAAGTCCTATACTTGCTGTAAGTATATGGTTCTTTATTGATGATACTGAAATAACCGGAATATTTATTTTCTAAATATCGATTTAAAAGGGTTGGTTATTTTGCCTCCAAGACTACTGCCTGTCTGTTTTGCAGGATAAACATAAATCCTTACAATCCTGCATTCTACCCTAATTCTCGTATATCCTAACGTATACTAATACCGTATTCTTGTAGGTCAGATCATCTCTTTTGTTCCAAGTGGACAAAAACCAATTGCCTTTCTCCTCAAGCTGCTATAATATCATATACATCACACTTTGCATGTTTCGTGGAAGAAGGATTTTATCTTCTGGTTCTTAATCTTAAAAGGCATAAATTTAAAAATCGATACTAAACATCTATATTAATCTATATTTGTAGACATGCATTATCTATAATTTATACTATTACTCTATGGATCATCTAAAAGATGGATACTTATCAGCCATAGTTTGAACTTATACCTAAATTTATATTAAGTAGAAACTCTATAGTTTTCTTTCCTTTAAATGGGCAAAAGTACTGGCAATTGTCGCTACATGAAAACTAAAATTTGAAATTTGAAGTTCATACTCCTTATACTTTTTTCCAATGTATTTATTTATTAATCCACAAATCATATTTAATCTTCGTTTAACTCCAGTAGATACTAACCTTAAACCTACACCCCTTACTCATATATACCTGTAAGCTTTTCCACCCATAACATGTGAATAACCACATCTTCCAATCTTAATATTATTTTAAGGAGTGTAACTTCATAGCAGGTACTAACTACCTTTGATACTAACCTGATTCATCCTAACTACCCATGCAGGGGCGTACAAATACCTGGTTTTAAAACCAGGCATGGGGCTAACCTTTTCAGTGCTGATGGACCCATAGATCTTCGTCAGATTATCCATCTAGGAGAAAGAAAACTCCAATGTTAAACCTGTGCCACTAATCTTATACACCTTGGCACCAAACGGGGGAGGGAGACCTCTTCAGTCCTGGTCAACAACCTTCTTAGAGCTGGTGACTCAATCAAATCACTAGTTTGCAAACCTAAACTGCTTAAGGAGTAGGTAGGCTCTGCCTATCGTCCGGTTTCCATACTCCTTCCTTACCTATTAGCCAGGAGCACAGATGTGATCTCAGCGACTCAGAGATGCTCAGTGCTTGCCCTTGTTTCCTGAAAACTTTCAACAGAGGCAACGGATTTTCACGAGATTGGTATCATTTTGAAGCTCAACCTTTTGGACGACAAATATCGAAAAATCGGCTAAAAACATTAATTCCTTCACCCTTAACTGCCCACTTTTCTACAAGGAGAGGTCGCTTTTTTCGACGATATTTTCGAAAGTCATCCCCTCTTTTCGATTGATTAGCCTTAACCTTTGCCACTTCCGATTTGGTGATGGATGCAACGGCAAAGACGTCACTTTTTTTTTCACATTCTTTTTCTCCTTTGTGGTAGGAGTTCAAACCTACCTGCCTACTGCTACTTTTTCTTTTGCTCAACACACACCTCCAAACACCCGGGCAACGCTAGGCACCCATGCTAGTTTTGTAGAAGAGAAAAACTAATAACACTCCCATTCGATACCAAATAGTGAGTTTAGATGCAACAAATCTTTGCATGATGTTGCCAAGCTAATCAAAAGCCTCGATTTCAGTAAAGCAACTGGCATTTCTATTATAGTGCTCAAAAAGCTTCAACCAGAACTCTCATACTTACAAAGCTGTTTAAAGGTTGTCTTAAGGAGAATTGCTTCCCAACACCCTGGAAACAATCATCAGTATGTCCCGTATTTAAAAATTCAGTTGATCGCTCATCTCCCTCTTAATACAGTCTTCTGTGCATCAGGAGTAAGTTGCTGAAATCTGTGTTAAATAGAGAAATAGTCAACCATCTCAGCAAAAAATAACCTCCTCAGTAACATGCAATATAGTTTCCGTTCTGCTAGATCTACAGAAGATGTGTTAACTATTATATCTCATAGGATTAGCGAATCTTGATGGAGGCTTCCTTTTTAATTTTGATATATCAAAGGCCTTTGATAAGGGTATGGTATAAAAGTCTATCAGGGGCCCATCCTGGGCCCAACTCTCTTCCTGAGCTACATTAATGATCTCCCAAATCAAATCCTAAAATCATTTCTAGACATTTATGCTGATGACACTACCATTTATGGCAACACTTCAAAGGCCATAAATGACCAAGTTCTCTCTGATTCTCTCTTGAATCACATGGTGCAATGGGGAAAGAGGTGGCTTGTTAATTTTAATGCATCTAAAACCAAGCTTTTATCTTTCCATCATCAACGCTCTGATCCCCGTCTGGCATCAGTTGAAATGAATGGCTTTCGTCTTAGGCAAGTGCTCGTCTATGGTCCCCCTTGGCCTGACTTTCACAAAAAAAACCCCCCAAAAAACAAATAAAACACTCGTCTAGTTGAAACGACTATCAATAATTTCCCCCACTCTTTCTTTATCTGTGCCTAAACCTAAATGTAGATTCCATAAACAAAGCTTCTTTCTTAGAAAGTTCAGTTACTAAAAGATTGCCCAACCAGGGAGGAAAGTGACAAGGAAAAGAAAAATGTCATTATTTGCCTTATCTCTAGATATTCAGCAATCGGAAAACAGAATAAAAAATGTCAAATATCAGATCTGCCTGCTTTAGATTTCAATCCCTATTGGAAATTTTTTTTTGTTTTTAAATCGTAGCTGAGAATGGACACATTTTTTTTTGTTTTTAAATCGTAGATGAGAATGGACAAATTTTTTTTTGTTTTTAAATCGTAGATGAGAATGGACACATTTTTTTTTGTTTTTAAATCGTAGATGAGAATGGACACATTTTTTTTTTGTTTTTAAATCGTAGATGAGAATGGACACATTTTTTTTTTGTTTTTAAATCGTAGATGAGAATGGACACATTTTTTTTTTGTTTTTAAACCGTAGATGAGAATGGACACATTTAATTTGTAAGAAAGATTTCTATTCATCCACCAGAAGCCTGCACCTGTCATCAACATCTTGATTGATTTCCTTACAATTTTTAACTTTTACACATTATGGAATTATTAGTAAGTTAAACCCTGTTTCCATACACTGTCTTTTAATGATTGAATGGAATTTTCGCTCATAACTAGATTTCCTTTATTATATTGAATTTCAGCTTTAGTTTCGTTCTATGTCTCTTTACTTTATTTGATGTAAATATTTCGATTTAAATTAGAACTTGTTTTGTGTGATCTACTCTTTCTTTACCCTATAATCCTTTTTTGATGTGCTCTGCTTAAAGCAAAACTAGTCAAATAATGTTTCAGATGATCATTGCAGTAGTGATCAGTACAGCTGTTGAACAAGAAGAACAAAACAAATAAAACATTGTTTTTTGTATTAAAAATGTAAATGGTAATGAAATACAATAAAATTCAGGAAAAATTCAAAAGTCTATAAAAGAATATAATGTATGTAGAATCAACATGACACGAGTTAAACTATGTTATCATGTGAACTAAATATGGTTTGGCTAATTCAGCATTTGAATTGAATTTAAGTAGAAGAAAAAAAAACGATGAACAAAATGAAACTGGAAGGGAAAAAGACAGACATAAAAATGAGAAAACGGAACAGATGCCAGAGTTTAGAAATGTTTTAAATCTAAAACTAATTTGAAAAAAAAATATTGAAAAATGTAGAAGAAATTTGTAACAGGTGTTTTTTTTTTTTTTTTTTATCATCTATATATAGATTGGGGTTTAAGCATCATGAAACTAAAATTTTTAAATTATATAAAACAATTGAAGTAAATTAACACACTAAAAGCAGAGAGGCTTAAAATTCAAATATAAAAGATTAAGGAGAAAAATATTTGAAAAATTTACAGTAAAATTTGTTATATAAAGGATATTCTCATGTTGTTATATAAAGGATATTCTCATGTTTCAACATCAAATGATTATAATAAACTTGTAAAGTGTCTAACTTTACCTTTGTTTCAATATTTCTTATATTACCACATTTTGATGCTATCCAAAAGGTTTAGCAACTGCGATTATAAATTTAGGGAACAAACAAGTAAATAAGCAAAATAATTAAAAACAAAATTTAAAGGTATGAAACTGATAACTTAATGAATTTTGTTTGTATAAATCAAAACCTACTTGAAAATACACAATGTTATTTTATTGTCCATTTAACTTGGCGTAAAATATATTTCTTGTTCTGAAATAAAATTTTTAAGTGTTGAAAATGTAATGTTAATTTAATGTTTTAATTATTCTCGTTTTTCTAGCACCAAACATTTGAACTCTTTAACACAAAAAGCCATTCCTTTTATACTCTGACCCTATACAGTTATTAAGAACTCTGTTTTTTTCTGCTACTATTATCTTATTCAATCCTGTATAATAAGATGTAATGAACTTCACCATTTTTTTCGTTTTTGATTTCGCGTTGATCTTTCAGTGTTCATTGTGTATTCTCATTGCTTTATCATTTCTAACGAGATGTGTAGCAAAAGAAGAAATTAGAACCATATAGCAGTGCATTTGATTAATTTGTCTTCTTTGCAAGAAGAATGTATTTTGCTTAGGTTTCTTTCAATAAATACTTTTATGGCTGGGAAGATTAGTAGATTGTTAATGACTTAAAATGCGCCAGATGCTTACGAAATTAATAAACATAAATTTCTACATGGACCTACTAATGTTCAATTTCAGATTAACAATTATATTAAAAAACAAAAAAAAGCTCATATTCATTTTGAAAAACTATGCAATAGCAGTCCATAATTAATGTGCATATGTTTTCACAAATGTAAAATATACTTGTATGAAGATCTACATATTTTAGTTATACACATAGTTCAAAATCAATATTTATTATGTGTACCAGCAACGAAAAATTAAGTTTTAAACAAAAATGAACAAAACCAAAACAATGAAAGAAAAGAAAAATCATTTTTGGCATTGGCAATTACACACAAAGCTTCCCACTACCTCACAAAGTTCTGGTTTTTCCAATTCCTGATTAATTATCCCAACACAATGGCAAAATTTTAATATTTTTCTTTGTCATTTGGACATGAGAGATAGAGAGGAGAAGAATTATTCAAACATTTCAACAATGTTTGCGAAATGTTTGCTTAACAGCTAAGAAGAAATAGGAAAAGAAAAAAGTTTTGATTTGTCTACGCTGAAGAGATTCAGTACTTTACATTCAGCATAGATATTGACCTTTCTCCATTTCTATCATGTCTTCAATTGTAAAAAAAAAAAAAAAAAAACTTAACTCATTTCTGAAGAAGTCTTTTGAATAAAAAATGTTTAGAGTTGTTCAACTATTCATGAACTGAACGAGAGATGAGAACATAGCTGTTCAGAAAACATTTTTAGCCAACAAATATTCAAATGCCTGCTTTTGAGATGAGGCTTTCTATAATTTGCTTTATCTATATGATCAACTGTTACCTCAGACTTAATAACATTGGTTGAAGATGCAGTTAACTCCAACCATACATAAACTACAATTTTGCATGAAACTGCTGCAATAACATGGAATAAAAATGTATTTATCTTTTAAATAATTACATCAAAATGAAATTGATTGTTATAACTTTACATAAACTGACAAGCAATTTTCACTTTTTATATAATACTGTTAAATCAGCTACTCCTTATGTTCTATGCTGATTTACCTCCCTTTGTATTACACACACATGTATCTATATATATATAAAACTACTTTATTTACTCACATAAAATTAATATACGAAAGTATAGATTTATGCGTAAACTTTAAGTATTTACTTCAAAAGTGCTCAATACGTAGGTAGAGCTAGTTAGTAATTTATAAAATATATATGGCAATTAAGCTACACTGAATATTCGGCATTTCATCCACTATAGGATTTGTCAGGCTTATGCGCGAATTCTGTGGTTGTTTCTCATTTTTATATATAAAATCTATTAAACTGTAGACGAGAAATAGCAAACAATTGTGTTCACAAAATAGAACTTACTCTAGGATAGCGATACAAAATAGCTTTAAAACTAACAAAATAATAGAAAACAAACAAATAAATTAAATAAACATGAATATACATAAACGACCACACACACACACATATATATATATATGTATGTATGTATGTGTGCACACACGTATATTTATATTAAAAAAAAAAAAGGAGCAGAAATGAGATAAATCGTCTGCCTTAAACCACTAACCTAGTTCTAAAACAGATCCTTTGTTCGATAAAATGCATGGTGGATACTAGAAAGCTGATTGGCTAACTAAAATCCTCAACATATATAAAAACGAGACACAACCACAGAATTCGCGCATAAGCCTGACGAATCCTATAGTGGATGAAACGCCGAATATTCAGTGTAGCTTAATATTTTATAAATTACTATATAAGTGAAAGTGTCTGTCTCCTATATGGTGTGTGTGTGTGTGTGTGTGTACAATTCCCTACGCAATAACTGTCAATTTTTAGTCTACAGACTCAAAATTTGGTATACAGGTTACTGAGATTTGGGAAAATCAATGTGATCGGTTTTTTGGCCAGAAATTTGGCGATTTGACCTTTGACAACTCTATCAATTTTGGGTCTACGCACTTGAAATTTTAGATATAGGTTCCTTGGACATGGATCTAACTTAATAACTTCATTTGAGCCCAAAATAATAAATTTTAAGGAGTCATAATAGGGGCCAAAGTTTAAAAAAAATTGACCTCTGCGATCTCTCCCAAATGACTTAGACAATTTCTGGTCTAAATATTTGAAATTTTACATAAAGGGTATTCAGAGATAGGGCAAGCTTTTTCACCAGTTTGGGTCGAAATTTTTTAGTTACCAATATATAAATGTATGTATGTATGCCTGCCTTAAACTTTCAATAGAGGCGACGGATTTTACCAAGATCAGTATCCTTTTAAAGTTTGATCTTTCATACGACAAATATCGAAAAATTGGCTAAAAACATTAATATCTTCCCCTTCAACTAGGCACTTTTCTACAGGGAAGGGGGTCACTTTTTTCGCCGATCTTTTTTAAAGTTATCCTCTCCTTTAGATTGTCTAACCTTAATTTTAAAAAATGTCGCTTCCGGTTTGGTGGTGGTCGTAACAGCATAAACGTTAGGTTTTACCCCGTTCTTTTCCTTTGCGGTACGGATTTGAGCCTGCCTTCCTACTTTCACTTTTTTTTTTTTTTTTTGCTCAACATACACATCCAAACACCCAGGAAACGCCGGGCGCCCATGCTAGTATAATATAAAGCTGAACGTCTGTGTGTGTGTCTGGTCATGAATAGGCTCCTATATGGTTGACTATTATAGAAAACTGATCACATATGATAGATGTATCGAGACACAGGAATGGGTATGTTTGATCTGGCATAATGATGATTCATTAAAATTGTGGGGTCTGCATATGCGCCTGGTCCACAAAGTATTGAAATAAATTTAAAAAAAAAACAAAATAAAAAAAAACGTTTACAAGTGTTTTTGATATAGATGTACATAATAATACTTTGATAAGTATGTTTTAACTTAAATAGGGATGGTATAATAAAATTGGTGTCTGCGTTCGCGCCTGGCCTCCATAGAATGGAAATAGGCACAAACTTTAATAAAGACTTTTCATATCTATCTGCGTAAGTATACAAGTATACTTTGATAATTATGTTTCAGTTTGAAGAAATATGGTATAATAAAATTTTGGGCTGTTCGTTCGCACCTGACCTCTATAGAATGGAAATATGTCACAAAGTTTAACAAGGTTTTTTAATATAGATCCACAGAATATTGTGATAAGTATTTCAGTGTGAACAGGTATGGTATAATAAATTATGGGGTTTATCTATTTTATTTTTACTTTCATCATATTTTGCTTTGGTTTTGATACTCCCAAATTCGAAGCTATCTCTTTACAACCGTTCCTTTTCATCACCTATCATACTTTTATAAATCAGTCCATTTTCTGTAGGCTGTTTTTGGACCCAGCCAACGATAGGTACTTTTGCTAGTATATATATATTATATATATATATATATATATATACACACACACACACACACATATACACACAGTGGAACCTCTACATACAAAATTAATTAGTTCCGACTTGGCTTTCGTATCTGGAAATTTTTGTATTCTGAAAGAAGACTGGTAAAACCAGAATGAAATAAAAGCCAAATAGAAACTAACCTAGGTATGACTATAATAAATGTGAAATTTTGGACACTCATAAGAAATAATAACAGTAACAAAAAAAAAAAAAAAAAAAAAAGATTCATTGTAATTTTTGCAGTCTTTTCAATAAGATTTAAAAAAAAAAAAAAAAAAAACAACTCATTTTTTTTATACTCTCCGTAAAACCGGTGAATTTTCAAAAAAAACCCCCAAAAGCTAAAAATAGGAAAATTGGAACTACATGTTATTTCTACATATTTTTAACATAATGAAAACATGATGTTCTAAATTCTTTTAAAAATCAAATAATTGATCTTTTTAGACTTATTTAGAAAGCTGAAATAAAATAATATAAAAAAAACAAAAACAACAACAAAAAAAAAAACATTAATATCTTTGCCTTTCCCCGATCTTATCAGAACTTTACTTTTTTTGGGGGGTGGGGGTCATATCTAAGTTTTTTTTTTTTTTACAAATTAAAATATAGTGGAATAATGAAATAAAATATTTAATTTTGGGTTACAAACGTAGCTATTACGATTTTTATTGATTTTTCAGAAAAAAAAAGTTGGAAAATATATAAAAATTATTTAATTTTTACAAAATTTTAAAAAGTTATTTAGTTGAGTTTTCACCTGTGTAATTTCAAATGATTTCTGAAAAATTTTTTTTTTTAATGATTGAATTTTTCAAGGTCAATCAAAATAAATGAATAAACAGACAATCTTACTGTTAATAAATTGGAAAAATTTTTTTTTTTTAATCAGTGCCATTTTTGTAAAGTGAATAATTAAAAAAAAACATTTAGAAATCAACCATGAATAATTTTTTCTACGGAAGGCTGATAACACAATCTGTTCGCATTTTGCTGATAAAAATTTTAACGTTACTCGTTTTATTTGTCAGAACCAAAATAATTTCTTAACCAAGTAACTGAAGCAATTATAATTTAATTAAATTTCTTTGTTCATGGCATGTTTAACAATCTATTAATATCAAATAAAAATGCGATTTTATTTCATACAAAAATTTTAAATTGAAAATAAGTTTCTGAAAGTTAAGATTTAGTTAAGATTTAAAAAAAAAGCTTAGCTTTAGGAATTAAAAATTGATATTTCCTAGAATAAAGAGGAATTTAATAAAAATAAAATAAATATTACTTTTTGTCGGCCTGCAAATTGATATTCAAAATTAATAATAAAAGAAATTCTGTCAGTTAACAGGTTCCATATCAAACCGGAAGTTAATTGTTTTAGTTGTTGTCTGCTAAAATATTAAATTTTTCTCGATATATATATATATATATATCTTTTTTCTTAATATTTTAAGCCAAAGGTTAAGACTTTTATTGTTATATTTCACTTGAATAATAATTGAACAAAAACTTTAAAAAGATATAATGTATATTTATACTAAGTTTTTAAAAAAATATTTTTAATGTTTTATAAGATCTATTCTTTGTATATTTGTGATTTGTTATATTCTCACTTTTTATGTTTTGTCTTTTTTGTGATGTTCTAATAAAATTTCATCAGTTTTATTCAGTGTAAAATAAAATGTTTATGTGATTTAAACCCTGATCCTTTATTTTTTTACAATGGATTTACTAGTTTTTACTTGTTTTTTTTTGCTATAGGTGTCGAAAATTAGTGACATACCTAACTTAACCATTAATATTTTCACTTGCTATGTGTGCGTTTTTTTTTCTTTTTACTTTTCTTTAACATCCAAATATAAAATTCTATCAAATAAAAACTGCCTGAGAATTGACAAAATTTTAAATCGTTAGTAAATAATTACTCATAGGGTTACAACCTCAATCAAATATATAGGAATACAGTAGAAGAAAAAAGAATTCATAGTGAAATGGATTATTTACTTAGAGTTTATTTGATATTTCTAAGAAAAAACAAAATAAAAAAAAAACTCCACCTATTACAAAGATTTCAAAAAGTGTACAATAAAAATTAAAACGGAAGATTTTTTTTCAATCTATATTCTTCAAACGTAGTAAAACGTAATGTGTACATGCATTTTTTTAAATTTTAATCAGGGGTGGATAAGTAGAAAAAATAAATTAAGAGTCCAAGAAAAAATGTTTTTCAGATAAAAATCAACACAAACATTTCTAGGCTAAAAATTTTGTTAAATCAAATACAAATCTAATTTTAAGGTGAAAATTTTGGAATTTTGGAAGCAGAGTCTTTTTTTTATTTAGAATTTCCACTAATATGAATTAAAATGCAATGATTAGGATGTTGTGCGAGTCATTAATAAGAACATTTACATAAAAACATTCAATCAAAATTCTATTTTTTATTGATCTTTCTCAACATGTTTTTTTCTCAACAGCTGTGCTGACTTAGCATCGCCTGGGAAGATTTATAATTGAATTAGAATTTTGCAACAAAATATTTGTAAATCACACAAAATCTACACAAAATTATGTTTAAAATTTAATATCCTTTGGAGTTTATGCATTTTTCTTTGATGTTAACTGGAACTATGAATTATATGATTCAGTTTGAAATTCCAGAATGAGAAAAATCCACTTGAACGTCAGGTTACATTGACAAAAATATGAAAAATAGCCAGAAATGTAGTCCAAATTATCAATCCATATCTTAAATATAAAATATTTAAATTTTTGTAAATATGCAAATCATAATTTAGATGCAAATTTCATTTCTATTCATTATGAGATTTGTATTGATGGTTATTTCTTTATAATTTTCTCTTAAAATAATGTTAAAACAAAAAAACATTGTCATTCTTGAAATGTCATTTTTTTTTAAATATGTAACAATTAGATGTGTATTAAAACTGTATGAAAATAAAAAAAATGCTACAAGTATGTTATTCAAATAAGTTAAGTTAATGAGAAAACAAAATCAATTTTGTAAGAATTAGTTTTAAAATTGATCAGAAATTTTTTTATGCTAGAAATACCAGTTAATTTTCGACTATCAGCATATTTTTGTGTTGTAATCAAAAAACCTTGTTTTAAATGGGTATGAAACGTACCAATGTGAACGTTTTTTTTTTTATAGATTGCTAAGAAATTAGTACAGAAATAAATATAGCAATTATGTGCTAAAGTTGATATTTAATTAATTAGATGAATTGTCCAAATATTGGAGAAAGACAATCAGCTTGAAACAAAACTATTTACCCTGACATCACCAAAACACAGATAAAGATCTTTTCAACATTTCTAAATAAGACAAGGAAGCAAGAATTTTAAATACCTTGATTTGACATATTGGAAAAAAGAAAGTTATTAAAAATCTTTACTTTGACAAGGAAAAACAGATTAAGTTGCAATATAAATAAATAATGAAATCATAAAAGAAACTTATGGCTTCAAGACTAAAAAATATTTTGATATGTTTTATCTCCAAGTTAATTTTTGACAAAATGATATACGTAAAATTCCCAAACAGAACAATTTGATATGACTTATGTCTTACAAAAAAAATAAAATCAAGATAAAATGATACAAGATGGAATAAAATTGTCACACTAGAAAAGACAACATGATTCCATTTCAGTTTAATGAAAACAAGTTTTCATTTTTGTTACAGACCATCTACTAGTTGGCCAGTTGGGTTCAAATCTCAAGAGCGATAGGAGCCTTCTATCATGTCTGAAAGTGACACAATGTTTAATGAGTGAGATCAGTGATACATCGTTGCACAACCCCTGCTCTCTACTGATCTAAGTTATGACAACAGGACCATTGCCACCAGCTCCAAAATGCAAATCCGGATGGTTCAATGCTTGAGGGCACAAGATATCTCTGGAGGTGGTAGAGCAGAAGCCCAAGGTCGAGGACACCGCCAGGAAGACCAGAACCAAGGAGTTTATCAAAAAGATCCAGGCAATCATTGATGAAACTCTGTAGCGGCCTATTCAGCAGATTGCCAAAGACTTGGGTGTTTCGCACACAACTGTGAATGCATGTGTAAATGGGGGACTTGCAGTGTAAGTTCTACTGGTGCCTGACAAGCCAGAGCTGCATTGAGAAGACAAAGAATCTTGGGCTAATCAAGTCCGTCAAATTGCTCAACAAACTAAACCATCCCAAGAAGTCAAACATATTTTCAGGTGAAAAGAACTGCTGCCAGGACAAGATGTACAAAAGCCAGGATCGTCGCTGCATTGCCACAGTTAACAGGGACATGCCCAGAGTGATGAAAACAAAGTTTCCAGCCACAGTTATGGTTTTTGGTGTGGTTTCAAGTGAGGGCCATATCATACCACCTCGCATTTTTGAAGTCAACACCAAAGTGTACCTAGATGTGCTGAAGAGTGTGGTGATCCCCTGGTGCAATTGGGTGGCCGTTGGCAGACCCTGGGTGTGGCAGTAGGACTCAGCATTAGGTCACAAGTCCAAAGAGATTCAGGCATGGCTTCAGAATTAGTGCCACGACTTTGTACTCTTTTTTCGCTGCCCCCCCCCCTCCCCCAACCGGAACCCGCTGGACTACTTCGTTGAGTCATATGTCAAGACCATCACTAACACGACCTCCCACAACACCAAAGTCAGCTTGATCGCCAGAGGTTGTGAAAAAAGCATGCTCTCACTTCTGGTCCCGTATCTAGGCGGTGATTGTGGCTACATTGAATAGATGTCAAATCTACTACATAATCAAGTTACCTGAATTGATTTTCAATCAAGAAAAGTTTTAAAATCTGTCGAGTGACAATTTTATTGTTCTACCCTGTAAATCTAATTCTGAATTTGATCAAAATTGATTACAGGATTTTCATTCTAGAAAATGTAAGACTTAAAAAATTGAAATTCAGAGAATTTTGCTAATGAAGATGGATGAAATTTAACGCCAATCTTTAAATTTTGAATAGTATTTTCCAAAGAGCCATCGTTTTACATCTCTCACAGATGTGTCCCGAAATTCATGATGATCGGTTAATTATTCGCATTTGGATTTGTTGTTACTACTATTCTCATAGAGTTGATATAAAAAAAGAAAAACACGCAAAGAAATTACTGTCTCCATTTAAAAAAAAAACATTTCAGATGCCTAAGATAAATTTAAAAACTTAAAATTAATTCCTTTTAATCATTTATAAAAACTAGCAGAACCAGTTGAAAATTATACACTGACAATTTTGATCTGTGTATAATCTTAATATTTTGAAATAATAAATGTTAATAACATTAAGAATTAACTGTTGTCTTGTCTTTTGTAAAATAATTGTCAGCTAAATAAAACGAATGTCACATTTTTTTGTAAGAATTTAACTCTTGAATAAAAATATTTTTTTTAACACTAAAAATAATTCCCAGCTAATAAAAATACACATTTTAAAACTTTAGAAAATTGTCAGCTAAACAAATGCTATTTTCAGAGTAAATCATTTTCATTCTTTTCTCTTCATTTACTCTTTTGAATAAAACTCATTGAAAACACGTTTCTAATTTTACATGTGAATGCTTTTGTTGTACAAGGGTTTTTCACTTATTACAAAATTAATTCTTTTTTGCTAAACTGAAATTGTAAAACAAAAGAACACAACAAAGAGAATACATTAAATTGTTTTATTGAAGTGACCAGAGGAAGTTGGGTTGCAGTATTTCAGTGATGGCAGAGACTAGGATCCACTTCCAGTCTCCGATAGGAAGAGTCCAGAAAATTTACAAAACTTTTCTCCATGTGAAGAACATGGTTAGCCATAGAAGCAAATAACAAAATCTTCAATTTTCTTGTTGCTGCCTTTTTTTTTTTTTTTTTAAATGTAAGGAAATCCATTTTGCTTGATTGTTGGTACTGTGTATCAAAGAAATCCAATGTTATGTGAGATACCCTAGCTACAAATTTTTGGAGATAGAAGAGGGAGAAAGAAATGAATGAATTTTGGTGCTGACTTCAACATTCAGGAGGTTACCACTGACAACAACAGATAAGAAAGCAAAATAAATGGGAGGAGGAGATATTCATGCAAAATAATCACAAATAGAGACATTTTTGATAGAGGACTTGTTTTTTCTGTACGGGTGGAGGTGAGACTTTTCTTTTTTGATATGAAAACTAAAATGAATATATTTTATGAAAAAGAATTTAGAACAAGATGGATGCCTTGAGTGAATATGGCAAGCTATGGCATTACTTTTAAACCAATATAAAAAAAGAAACCTAGTGAACCACATCTTGATACTAATAAAAATAAATCAGTTTAAAGTGTCTAATGTAGAATGATTTAATTTTCCTTAACTTGTTAGTCACAGTAATATCTGAAATTTCTGAAAGTTTGGAATACAAAACTAATTCATGTTTGTCAAGTAAAATGGAGAATTTCTAAGAATAATGCAATCAATAAAGAAAAACGTTTGTTTCTGATGATTGGAATTATTTGAACTGCTTTTCTGATTTTGAGTGTTATTCTCATGTTTTGACAAAAACTGTTAATGTTCTTCAGACGCATCTTGTCAGACTCTGGAATCTACACAGGTTTTCTTTTATCTATACGGATATGATGCTCTCATTCTGACAGCCACGACAGTAGAAATGTTAAGTAATTTGCAATTGTATTCTTAGTGTCTCCAGCTCAACCGCCAAAAGAGAATTAAATTTTACCTAGTACCTTATCAGTTACAGATGGGTTCAATCCTGTGTGAGCAACAGTAAAGAATACAATTGCAAATTACGTAACATTTCTACCTGGAGGTTATGGCTGACAGAATGAGAGCATGCTACTTCTGTGGATTAAAGAAACGGTTTGGTTCAAAATTACGTACATATTCTAGAGTTTGACAGCATACACTAGAAAAAGGACAAAGGTACACTGTTCAAAATGTAAGAATAACTCAAAATGAGAACAGTAGTTTTAATAATCCAAACAAAACGTTCATTGTGATAACTTAAAGTCAGAATCCATCTACAAAGATTTGGATTAACTTTCAGCAAATTATTCTAACCTGAGCGATGATTATCAAATCAAGTGAAAAAGAAATTATTCTAAAAGCATGCACCATTGAAATCTAAAATTAATTACGTTTTGATTATTCGAGTGGCAAACAAGCCTCCATCTACACCCCTAAAAAAACAAAAAACAAAAAAACGCAATATAAATGACAGAATAAGAATAGAAAATATTTTTATCATCTGAAACTTATCCATACAAAAACCAAAAATTAAAAACGGTTGATGGGACGTTACACCCTTCTTATGAGTTATGCATGAGAGGGCATACCACATAGGCCAGCACAACAGCAGTAAATTACAAATGTGTCAGTTTGAAAAGAATGAGTGGGCAGTAGTATTAGTTGTTGATGCCGCATGCTGAGGTGAAAGACATAATTTGGTTGGGTGGAGGCATGGGGCACAACATGGTTGAATGCTGAAAATAAGAACAGTAAAAAGATGAAAAGACAAATGATAGGAAACCAGATTAGATGGCAGGGAAAAAAAAAAAACAAAAAAAAACAGCCAAGGACAAGTATCAGAGAGTGCAAAGTCTGCTTTAAAAAAATGGCACTTAATAAAATATTTTTCATAAATTTCTTTAAATTAAAACAATTTCTATTTTGAATAAAGTTGAATCTGCCTACTTAACTGCAAATTATCTGTTTTTGATAAATTTAATTTTGAAGCACAAATCTTATTAACTATTCAGTTGCTATAATTAATTGAATGCAAGTTGCTATTTAACCAGAGATGCAGGGAAATTTTGACAACATAGCTTTCCTCCAAAATGACCAGAATATATTCAATAAGATTTGACCTTCGCATAGGATATTCCATAATCCATAACGGCACACATATTTCTCCTAAGATGATCCTATCTTCATAAGACAAGATCATTATAAATTGAGTGACAATACCAACAAATCATTAATTAAATCCCATTTTTTTTTAAAGATGGAATGCTTTTGTACTTAAGCAAACCAGCTTTTTCACTTTTTTCAATGGAAAATATTAATACAATGTAGTTTGTACTTGTCCATGATGATGATGATGCCTCAAAGTGTGTTTTTCTTAATTAGACTGAAATGATTCAATGAATTAGTAATGGGGAGAGACTAACAGTCCAAATCCCATCTGTGCCAAACGGTTTGGGTAGAAATAAGTGAAAACTACAACAAACGGTGGTAATTTTTCCATGACAGATTCGAGTGCAATAATTTAAGTCTAAAATAACAAATAATTACAGAATAATTGTTTAAATTGTGAATGTTTTAGTAACCCCATCATCTCAAGGAAATTAGAAACAAGATATTCAAAATCTATAAATGTAGTGCGAGCAAAAAGGAGCAAAATACCTAAAAAGTTGTCATAAAATTGGCAGTGATATTCTAATATGTAGCAGCAGCTGTGAAAACTGAGAGAGAATAGATAGATCAATGTATGTAAGGCTCACAAGAAAAAAAAAAAAAAAAAAACAATGAAAAAGGAAGGCACCTGATTTCTTGTAGTAAGACACTGTTATCCCTGAGTTTAACCAATGTGTCCTGGCAGGAGAAGGGGCAAATTGTGGTGCTGGTGTTCTAAAACCAAATTGCAGTTTCCAACATGAAAAAGAGATAGATAAACTGTATTGCCTTTTGAATGGGTTTTGGTTTCCTCAGAGAAAAAAAAAAAAACGTAGCTGCCTTGGTCAAAATGTCTGGCTATAGAAAATGCTGACTGGAAGAGAGAAACAGAGAAAAAGAGCGACACACACACAAAGACAGAGCTGGAATCACAAGTACTGTTGCTACTAAAAATAATATTAAAAAAGGCGGGGGAATAATAATAATCAATCACTGGCCAAGCCAACCATGAATTTGCTCTTGCCATGATCATGCACCAATAAAGAAAAAAGTGATATTTGTGTACAATGAGCCTAACTGTAAGGTTATGTCACTAAGTTAGGTAAATGGAATCAGCCTACAAGAAAAACAAAAAACATTAACATATCTGTAACTATGTCACAGACATAGTTAGTGTTTTTAATTTTCTTGTCAGCTGATTGCACATCCACATGTGTGGATATCTAACTAAAAAAATATATTTATCTAGATAAAACCAACCAGTCCAATAGGCACAATAATATTAAAAAAAAATGCCTTTGTGTGTTATATATGCCATACAAAATAGTAAATTTGTATAGCATTTCACTTGTGGTCAGATCTTTAGGCAATATAACTGGTTATAAAGGCAACAAAATGATTTTATAATTCAAATATTATCTAAGATAATGTTGTGTATCATTTAATTAAAACATTAAAAATACTGGAATAAGATTTGCCCTTCATTTAGATTCTCAGTGAAAATGTCAACATTATTCAATGCAATGCGCATGGACTTAGCCATTTAAATCCTGGAAGAAAATCTCATTATTAGGAAAGAGCAAGCAATAGCAGTAGAAGTAGACATACTTGTAGTTGAGATCTTGAGTAATAGAGTAACAATTGGATGGAAAAAAAACCAAAAAAACTAATCTTTGGGCAATCACTGAAACACCGACAAGAGAATGAACCTTCTTTCAAAACAATAGGAACATAGCTAAAACATAACTGGAATGTTTTATCACTATATATCTATATATCTATATATATATATATATATATATTTTTTTTTTAAATTAAATATTATTGTAGGAGCATAGGAGTTGTCAAGATGATATTAGTAAATTCCAATCATGTGAATTCTTATATAATTTTAATAAGAATAACAAATTTTTTTTATCATTTTAGTAAGAATAACAAATTACCAATTGCTAAAATTAGTAAACTAAACAGATTTAAAAAAAAAAAATACCGAATAAAGGCTACAAATTATTTTTAACAAATAATTTTTGTAGCCTTTATCAATCTTAACATATGATGAATATTTTATGACAAGCTTTCTTCACTTGAATCTCTCAGTTCCAAGCAGATATATTTGAATGAACAGTAATAAGAGAAATTGTTTAAAAATTATCGGAATCTACTAATAGAACAGAAACATTTTTCCAGATTGAGAAATAAAAATCTTGGATAAAATTTTTTCTGAGAAAAAGAATTAACAATATAATTCATATTTATCAAACTAAGTTGATCAAAAATGAGGAAAAGAAAAGTTGTTTTGGATGATCTATATTATTTAAGAATCACTTGAACCAGTGGAATGTGGATGAAATCTTTTTGAACTTAAAGCTGTGTGTGATTTTGTTTGGCAGGTAAGAATAATATATTTTTTTTCCAAACTGAAGAGAGTAGCACATGCAAATGGGAATAGCCAGCTGATGTTTGTTTTTTTTTTTTTTTTTGTTTCTTTTTGGAAATGAGAGCAAAGGAGAAAAAAATAGAAAGATTGGGAAAGACAAGGGGGAAAAGATGGATAGCTTTAATTTATTTTCTTAGAATTCACAATGCTTAAATGGGATTTTCCTTTTTTTTTTTTTTTTTGTTAAAAATCTGGTTAAGAGTGAAGGCAGGTGAGAGGGGAGGCAGTAAAGGCAAACTTTGGGGAGGGGGAGCATCAGCCCCATCACTGTGCCTCTTATATCTGCTCAAGTTCTCCCACTTATTTTGTTTTTAACGTATTGAATGTTCTTGATCAGATTTGCTGCCAAGTGCTAAAATGCACACTGCTGCAGAGAAAGAGAGGGATTCGATCGCTGAACTGGTTTCTTTCTTTAATTAATTGGTGGCAGCAAAAAAAAATAAAGATAAAAAAGAACTTAAGTGAGTAATGGTCAGTATTTGTGGATCAAAGTGAATCAAACAACAGTCAAATGGCAAAAGTGTTTATTTTTTTTCCCCTGGTCAGTGGATGTCCAGCAAGCAGGTCAACATCATCTGAGGGAAGGGAGAGGGAGAGAAGAATCATTTTTCTTTTTTCTGGCAGAGACCATCTTAGTCTGACACAATCAACAGTTTTTTTGTTTCATTTCTTGCAGTTGGAAAAGAGTGGAGAAAACAGAAAAAAATGGGGGAGGGGACAGGACAGGGCAAGCATGGCCATTTCTATCCATCACTTTTTGTTAACAGCATTATATATATATATATATATATATATATATATATATATATATATATTATATATATATATAGTCCTCTCCACTCTCTCCCAGTCAACTGTCTGTGCAGCTAAGAGTGGCTCTGTGAGCAACTCACAACTATACACACACACACACACACACACACACACAAGAAATATTGTACAATTTAGACAAGAAAAAGGCAACATCAGTATATACAAGAAACAACTTCCAAAATATATTTTAGGATTTCTCAACAGTTATGTGTATCCGTCTCAATCCAAAATTAGAGTTCTTTTGTTTTTCTTTCTTCAGACAGCTGAAACTTCTCTTCAGAACTTGTTGAAAAATCTTGATATGAAAGGGAGAAGAGGAGAGAGGGGAGGAAAGAAAGATTTAAAAAAAAATAAAATAAAAATAATCAAGATTATTCTGGTTCTAATACCTATGTACAAATATTTATAGGTAAATGACAACGTTGTCTGTGTTATCTTTATGAACCAATATTTTTTTGTCTGGTTTGTACATAACTTTCCTTTTGTCCTGGCAGATGATAAAATGGGCAAGGGTGGGGAGGGGATTAAAAAAAAATTCATAGTAAAATTCGTTGTTAAAAGTTTTCTTTCCATTTCATTAATCACTAATTGTCATATAGAAAAGGAAAAGATTGAGAAAGGAAGAGAGGCAAACCACCAGGACACAGCCATTAACTGCCATTCAATTAACAAGTGTCATACCATCACCAATCCTACATGGTCACATCGATATATAGATATGCAGATGTTTGTGTATATGCCAAAAATGTTTGTTTCTTTCAAAACAGGCAATGCTGCACCTACATCGAAACCATTAGTAAATCCATAAATCTGTATGAAACAATAACACTCATTACAGCATTGCGCTTTCCTGTACAGTTTTTTTCTTAATATAACTTTAATTGAGGGTGGGGATGGGGTTAAGAAGGAAGGGAAATAAAAGTAAATCAAAGGGGAAATTTCTCTCTGCTAGTCTGTGATGGTATTAAACCCAAAATATTTGCAGAGTCGCAAACCTTTTTCTTCTTTTTGTTGTGTGTGTGTGTTGCAAGTTTTTTTTGATGTTTAAATATTGTTGCTTCCTTCTCGTGATGACACTCACAGGTGGGGTTGGAGGGGCAGGTAAGGGTGAATTGCAAGCTGTGTTTCCATCTCGGTGAATGTAACAATTTAGGTTATGTAACAAACTGTCATGGTTGCATATCATCAGAGATTTCCGCAGTCCACAAAGCAGACTAGAGCTGCAGGCACTTTGCGATACAACAATCAACAAATCCTGCGGGCAGGCATTTCAGTTTCTTCTTTTCCTCCTTCATTTCTTCTTGTCTCCATGTTTTTAATTCTCAAACCGGTAATTCATGGTTATGATGAATGAGAACAAGAAGCTTGAAAAACAAAAACAAAAACAAAACCATTTTTTTCTTTAGAGTTTTTGTTGATGGAATGAGCATATATCAGATGCAAGCATAATTGTTGCTGTTGTTGTTGTTGGTAGAGTCAGTTTTCATTGACACTGCATCTTTTTTTGTTGTTGAGAAATTATATATGTCCGTTTCCATTGAAATAAGTCAATGAACTTGGTCATAGCACTGAGAGCTGGAAGGTTAGCTAGCCGATCATCACTGGTGCATCCTCGCGGCTTGACAAGCAGCTGTTGATAACACCATAAAAACTGTCAGCCTCCCAGAGCACCCTCCCTTTCTTGTTCATTTACTTATGAACTGGGAGTGAATGTAAAGACTAGTTCATTATTACTGGCTTAGTTTTCCATATATAAACATTTCATTTTAACATTTATCCGATAATAATTGCTCAAGAAGACTTCCACCTTTAACATCTGCTTTACGGTCTTCACATGTCTGAAAGAGAGAGAGAGAAATATGAAACCTTACAATTGAAATAATCAGTATAAAAGTTTTACTGAATTATAAATATTAATTCCGTTAAATTCACACAAAAGGTGGGTTAATATCTCAATAGTGTATTATTACTAGAGCTCAAAATATAGGAATTTGATAAATAGACATTAATAATAAAAACATAGTGGTCAATATTAATCAAGGTTAATACTCCTCAAACAAAGTAATCTATATTTTGCTAAATGATTTGTTAGATTACAAATAAGAGGAACCATAATATGGAAAATAAGAGAAGTGAAAATACGGATGTTGTTTGTATAAGGGCATATATAAATATAATAAATATGACAGGAGAATGGATAAAGCGTAAGAAAGTGACTTTCTCAGTAATGATGCTCATAAAAAAAAAGATAATTTTGATTAAAAACAGATTAGTAAAAAATATGAAAATGAGAAAATAGTGCAGTAAAATTGTATTTGAGTGGAAAATGATATAAGCAAATTATAAATAAATTAAAAAAGTAACTAATAAAACAATGTGAAGAAAAGTTGAAATAAAACTTTACATTTCGATAGAAAATATTTAAGATAATAGTAAATGTTTTTTTTTTAATATGAAACAAATGAGTACAGCCAGGAATTAAAAAGTTAAAACATTGCAATAAAACTATATGAAAATTAAATTGAGAATAACAGATAGGGAAGAAAAGTTAAATATTGCTGAAAATTGCTTAAATTTTGATTAAAAATAAAAGATAAAAAAATTATTAGTGGTTAGAGTAGATAAATTAAAAAAAAAAAAAAAAACAAACAAAAAAAAAAAAAACCCCAACAAAACTGGAAATTATTGGCAGGAGAAATGTGTGGAGGTTGAATGAAGAACACGTGATGATGCAGCATTGCTTACAGGAAATGTATAAGAACAATAGAATATGTTGTTGGATGTAAGAGACTAGACTTGCTAGTAGACGGAAGGGCCCTCAAGACAGTGTGAATATGTTCTGTGAAAAGTGTATCAAAGAAAAGCAGAAATGAAAGATTCAGTCGATAAAACATTTAGTGAATAAGGCGGTGTATCAGGGGGGCAAAGAGGGAAGCTGAAATCGCCAGATTTCCAGATATAAAAGGGATGATCAAAAGAATGAAGTAGTACAAGGTGCCTTCAATAAGTTTTCAAACTTTTTTGTACAGACATTAAAAATTGCTGTAGACTCTTAAAAATTCAGTATGTTATTCTACATATCTTCTGAGATGGCAGCCAATTTTTAGGATTTCAGGTTCAAATGAACAGCTACAACAGGAATTGGAATACACCGTGCTAAAGCTTGACTGTCACAGCTGGTGAATTTCAAAAATGCAATCTGGACGTGAGGACACTGTAGAAGAACGATATTCAATAAAATTCTGTTTTATACTTGGAAAAAAATGCCACAGAAACGTATGGAATGCTTCAGACTGCTTTTGAAACATCTTGCATGAATCGAGCATTGGTTTTTGAGTGGCATTCAAAAAAGGCAGGGGGTCTGTGAGGGATGATGAGAGGTGTGGGATGAGTAATGAAGTCAGAACACCAGAGTTGATTAACCAAATAAAGAATTTCATGGATAAGGACTGCTGTGTGTCTATAGAGACAACAAGTGAACACACAATTATTCGTGAGGAACTGATTGGTTGGTTGTTTTGTTTTACGACATATCAACCCTTTTCAGGTTATTTAATGCCGAATCTGGTGATTTTGAAGAACGATTTTTTAATATAGTATATTTGTTTTTTAAGTCAAATTCTATTTAACCCATAGTTGGGACCCTAACAGGTGCTACCACTCCGGGTCAGAGTGGACCTGGGAGCAATGGCAATTAAAGGGTGGCTCCACACTCCCTAAGGCCTGCAAGCTGCGGCCCTTCGTGAGGAACTGAGATGCAGAAGATTTGTGCAAAGTTTATCTCAAAAGGTGCTCCATCTTTGTCACAGACTTATTTGACTAAGATGGGCATCAAGACAGTTCCTCACCCTCCCTATAGTCTAGACCCCACTCCCTGTGACTTTTGGTTATTCTCTAAACTCAAGGAAAACCTTAAAGGTTGTCGTTATGAGACAATTGAAAAGATGAAACAGGCTGTGATGAGGGTCATTGACACGGTCATACAAGAGGACTTCGATGGGGCCTTCCAGAAGTTGCAATGATACAACAAGTGTATTGTAGCTGGAGGAGATTATTTCGAAGGAAACTAGAGTTCCATGTGTATACTATCAATAAAAGTGCCCATATGAAAAAAGTCTGGAAACTTATTGAAGGCACCTCAATCATTAGATTGACTGATTGGTTTTACGGCATATCAACCTATGTGGTCATTTAATGTCAGAGTCCTTTTCTTCATATACATTAATACTTATAAGTTTTATGTACGTATCTGGTGTTCAGTGTCTATGTTTAAATAGTTAGATAAGGTTTTTTTTTTTTTTTTTTTTTTTTTTAAATTTTGTTGAGTAACCCTGTTATCTTCAAATATTTGAGAATGGTAGTTGGGTCTACATGAGTGAATATATCCTTTACAGTTTTTTTTTATTATATAGATTCAGTTGGTTTGTTTTTAAGTCTTTGCATCTTGTTAATATATGATTGACAGTGTATGGTTCCTGGCAGGGTATGCAGAGTGGGTCTTCTTTTTTGAGTAGGTAGGAGTGTGTTATAGAGGTATGACCTATTCGGAGTCTTGTTATTATAACTTCCTCCTTTCTGGTCATTCTTTTGTTTGGTTTCTGTTTTCCTATGGTTTCCTTAATTTGTTATAGCTTGTTTTTAGTGCAGGAGTTCCACGACTCTTGCCATGTGTTTCTAATATATTTGTTAATGATTTGTTTTAGATCGGCACGAGGGATCTTATCTTTGGTTATGATTAAATTTAGTGCTGCTTTTGCTGCTTTGTCAGCTCTATCGTTACCCTTTATGTTGATATGACTGGGTATCTAACAGAAAAGGACGTTTTTATTATTAGAAATATTATCAAATCTATTTAGGGGTTTTCGTGATTATTGGGTTCGTTGGTTTCCTGTTTTCCAGTGTTTTGAGTACTGATTTGGCATCTGAGTAGATAATGAATTGTTCATCTTTAGAAGATTCTATAAGATCGAGTGCCATACCAATGGCCGATACTTCAGCACTGTAGATCCGATGCTTTGTCTGGTAATCTTTTGATTAGGATTGTTTTATTGTGTATGGCTGCACATCCAACATTATCTCCATCTTTTGAACCGTCTGTATAAATTGTTGAGTGTTTGGAATATTCATCTTTAATTATTTGGAATTTTTCTGGATATATGATTGGATTGGTTTTTGTTTTAGGATACTTAATTAGGTCTGATATCATTTTTGGCCGTTTTCTTAGCCAGGGGGGATATTTAAGTTTTACAGATTCGTGTATTGTTGCAATATCTATCTGGGATTTATTTATGGATTCTTCCATACGTTGGCTAAATGGTTTTATAGCATTTTCTTTTCTATCAAAGAGGTTTTTGTATTGGGGGTGGAAGACATATTTATAGGCAGGATTAATTGGACATGAAGCCAATTTTGTATAATATTGTAGTTTTAGTTTTTCTCTTCTAAGTGACAATGAGGGTTCATCTGTTTCTACATACAAGCTTTCAAATGGGGAGGTGGGGAAAGCCCCTAGAGCCAATCTTAGCCCTTGGTGATGTATTGTGTCTAATTCCTTTATGTAGGACTTTCTTGCGGATCCATAGATATAGCATCCATAACCCAATTTGGATCTGACAAGGGATCTGTATAATTTAAGTATTGAGTCTTTGTCTGCACCCCAGTCTGTATGAGCTACTACTTTTAAGAATTGGATGGCTTTGTTGCATTTTTGTTTGAGGTATTTAATATGAGGAATAAAAGTTAGCTTTCTATCAAAGATAATGCCCAAATATTTATACTAATCAATTACAGGTATTATTTCATTGTCCAGTTTCAATATTGGGTCATGGTGCATTTTCCGGATTTGGCAGAAATAGATGGCTTTTGTTTTTTCTTTTGAAAATTTAAACACATTTTTTGTTGTCCATTCATTTATTTTGTTTAGACACAGTTGTAAATGGCGTCCTATTCTTGTAATATATTTTGATCTATAACAGATCAGGAAATCATCCACATTAGAGGGCACATCTGTTCCTACATTTTTAACAATGTTATTTATTTTAATGCTAAAGAGTGTGACAGACAGGATGCTTCCTTGTGGTACACCCATTTCTTTTTTTTTACTGATGGATAGGGTATCACCTAATCGTACATTAAATTGTCTATCATTTATAAAATTTGTGATAAAAATGGGCATTCTGCCTTTTAATTCTAGTTCTTGCAGATCTTTTATAATGCCATGCCTCCATGCTGAGTCGTATGCTTTTTCAATATTAAAAAAAAGAAGAAAAAAAAAAAAAAAACTGCTGTAAGATGTTCTTTCTTGATGAAGGTTTCTAGACAAATCAGGTGGTCCATGGAGCTTCTTTCATTCCTAAATCCTGACTGATAATCTGTAATCAGATTATTTGTCTCAAGGTACCATACTAATCTGCTGTTAATCATTCTTTCCATTATTTTGGAAATACAGTTAGTGAGTGCTATAGGTCGGTAACTTATGGGATTTGTAGAGTCCTTTGATAATTTAGATATAAAGATCACTATGGTCTTCCTCCATATTTCAGGGACATTGCCACTTTCCTAAATATAATTGATATATTGTTCCACTCTTTCACTGTATATCTAATCTTTAATTCTTTTAAAAGTGAGTATATATGTTCTTGTTTCAATCTGTCTTTTTTAATTGTGACTTTTTTTGCTTCAATAACTCCTTGGTCTTTTAATGCAGTTTTCATCTCTTTTATTGAGAATAGGGTTAATTCTTTGCTCCTTATCAGCCTATTTGACGTATTTAGCCTTTTATGTGGAAATACTTTTATTTCTATCTGTCAAATGTTTTCAACATCTTTTTGTTATTCACTTCTCCCAATAAAGTGCCATCACAGTTTCTTTACTGATTCAGGTTAAATTTTTGCAATATCACTTTTTGAATTTTGAAAGGAGATAATTTAGTCAGTGGATTCTCCTTCAGTCGGGTTCCAGCACAAAGAATTTTGAGAGGGGTCTCTCATCGTCTATTGCTTCATACTTTCTCTTGGATTTTTTAGTTATTCATAGGTTTTTTTTTTTATTCATTGTTCATGCTTCCCACCCACCTAATTCCTAATATTGAGACATGTTGAGGGGGAAATCCATTCACCTCAATATGTTAGGGCTGCATGGACAGTATACTCAGGAGCGTAAGAAGCATCGAGCCCCTGCTGGACATCTGTTGCTCAACCTAAGTATCGAGTCACTTTCAGGTGTTTGAGAGTTGTCTAGCTTGTGTTTTCCGTTCTGATTGACCCTCAGCCACCGCTTTCTACTATATAGTTGGGTAGTATAATCACGTATAAGTGATGAGTTGGGGGGGGGGGGATTGGGGGGGTGTTAGTTCAGTGTTTTAGTATGGGTTGTATATAGTAAAGCTGGCATGACCAGCTGATTGATTGGATCGGGCCTCTCTGACCTCCATTCTAGTCAAAGTGGAGTGTTGTAAGTTAATGACCTTTTATCACCATAGTCATCAGCTGCGCAGCCACCAGGATCCTGTCCCCAGACATCACCGGCTGTCGCCCACAGCATAACAGATGGCCTCATTGAGGGGCTTTTACCCTCTGGAGAGGTGCAGTCAGCGAATATCTACAGCTTCAACTGACAGGGCGATAATTATTGTTAGGCTAATTTTTTTTTTTTTTTTGCATATCAACCCTTTTTTGAGTTCTTCAATGCTGAATCCAACAATTCTTAAAAAAGTTCTATGTTTCAAGTTGGTTATATCTTTAAGTAATTACTCATTGATTGAGCCTTGCAAATGTTATTTAGTGTGTTTTAAGTCAGGAAGCTAGTGGGAAAGTGGGGGAGGAAAAAAAAAGCCACAGTTGGTAATTATGATGAAATAAAAACTAAAAAACACTATTCTGTATCTACTGAATGAAAAATGTTATATGCCAAAAACAAAATGCATTAGACCAAATACTTAGTGATAATTGATAAAATTAGTTTAAGCCATTAAAGCGACAAAGCACATACTTTACATCTGTCTGCCCTAATTTTTTTATGAAAATAGTTTTATTTTAATTATGTAATGTTTTAAATTTTTCTTATATTTTTTTATAAAAGATTCATTATTTGTATTAAAACTAATCACTTCAGCAATTTTAAATCTCATTTGAATTTATTTTTATAATTTAAAATATAAAATTGCATACTAATGCTTACATTTAAAGAATTCATAATTTATGATATTCTACCAATTCTACAAATGTGTTCCAAAGTAGAATGTCCTGTTTAAATTCTTTCATAACATTTTCCAAAGTTAGATCCTTTAAAATTTGGTATCCTTATCTCAGTTGGTTTCAAACTTATGAAACTCTTGGGATGCTAAATTCTCTCTACCTCCATCTTAATTATCTACATCATTCATCACATACTACAGGGTGACCCCCCCCCCCAAAAAAAACGGGTCCCAACTCTAATTAGGCCCAGTTTCTTAGTGTTTTGTCCGAATGAAATGAAACTTTGGTCATAATTAGTTTATTATATTCAAAACATCACATTAAAACACTAGGGTCTTTGGCCTTTTTTTTCTCCGTTCTACAGCATATGTTCTAGATGGCCTCCATTTAGCTTTTGTTTTTTTTGGGGTCACCCTGTATAACATGTTTATTATTCACCTTTCTTTCATTATCTAAAATATTTATGCACAGTGACGAGATAACAGAACCAGTTTTAACAGTATACAGATTAAAAACGTTTAAAAGAGACTGTATATAAAACCAACTGAAAACTAACAAGATGTTCATTTTAAAATATAATAAAAGTACATACCCTATTATGTTCACCATGTATAACATTGACCAGGTTTGGAGAATGAGGAGGTGGAATACCTGGTTTAACTGGAGACTGACTGCGCCCTCGACTGTTGCCCACACCCATAAGTTGATTACGGAATAATGCAGTTGCTTTATTACTATCTTCATTTGCTGGAAGGGGAAAAATAATTATACAAAAACAGAAAAATTTATACACAAAAAAAAAAGTCTTCAAGGGACATGTTATATATGTACAACTAAAATTTTTTTTTTCAGTAAGTGTATTCAACATTTTATTTACTTTCAATGTTCTGTGAATTTTTGTCTAACTTGATAGAAAATTCAACAAAATCAATGGCACAAAAATCATCCTCTGAAACGAAGAGAATGTATAGATTTTACTTTTCGTTTTAGTTAAAAAATAAGTTCACATTATAACTCAGATGAAAAGTTATGGAATTTGATTTATTTTAACAAGTTGCAAAAATATACAAAAATAGAGAGCATGTATTAAATGCAAACAAGCTGTAATAATAACAGCATCCAACAGCTACAATGTTTTAGTATCGCTGTTTTTCTTTCTATTATAGCTTTTTTTTTTTTTTTTTTAAACAAAATTCTAAAAACTAAAAACCTTTGCTGGCATGTGGAAGTTTCAAATAAAATTTCATTTCTATTTTTTACATTAAAATTACTAGCTGTACCTGCCCGACCACGCATTGCCGTGCCTGAGTTTAGTTGACGTAAGTATTAGATTGACTGGTATCTCAGATACGCGCACGCACACACATACAGAAAGAAACACACACGAAGCACACACACACAAAAAACAGCATAGACGCACATCCACGAACACACGCAAAACAAACTCACAGGCACACACAAAAACACATGGATGCACACACAAACTCATATACACACATGCACTAACTTTACAAATTGTAAGTAGACAGTAGGCTGCAAAGTTATACATAAGGAGATTTTGAAGTACATCAAATGTCAATTTACGGTTATTATTAAACGTTAGAGTCAAGCAATATAGTTAACTGTGTAAAGAAAAAACAAAGAAAATTGCCTTGTAAGAAGAATCAAAGTAGAAAAAAAAAAAAATGCTAACCGTAATTTTTAAGTTTTTTTTTTTTTTGGGCCAATTTTTCAATATTTGTCACCTGAAAGATCGAGCTTGAAAACAATATCGATCTGATCAAGAACCATTGCGTGTGTCGAAAGTTTTTTGCAAACATACATTCACACAAACCAATGATTGAGTTTTATATTATAGATGAATAGGAAATTGGAAAGAGGATGTTGGCTCCATGATTTCTTGAGCCAACTACGGTCGGTGTAATTAGAAAACCCATGGAAAGAGTAGAATTCGTTCTGGTGACAACTGGTAGTAGTGGTAAACTTTATCTACGATATAAAAGAGAAAATGTGTGTGTTCGTGTGTGTGCGCACGTTTTTTTGTATGTCCACCAAAGCTTTGGGGGTGGGGTGGGAGGAGTCACTAAATCTTACAACTTTCTATATACCGTCGAGATTATAATACATCCATTTTATGAAACGATGTCGTCTGAATCTTTTGTTACAAAATTCTGTGATTTCACTTTACTACTATGGCATGATGATTTCATCTAGAAAACCACACGTTGACGTTTAACCACCTGATTTTTTAAACGTTTAATTTCACCCTTCCTCACTTCTCTGCCCGCGTAGCGTCGTGGTAAGTTGTCAGGCTATTTGCCTCAAGGCTTCGGGTTTGAGCCTACCTTTCTACCAATTTTTTTTTTTATACACCCGGTCAATGCCGGGCACGCCCACTAGTTTGTAATATAAACGGCAAAAATCTGTTTGTATGTATGTATGTATGTATGTATGTATATATATATATATATGTCTAAAACTTTCACCAGAGGCGACGGATTTTCACAAGATCGGTATCATTTTGGAGCTCAACCCTTCGTACGACAAACATTAATTCCTTCACCCTTAACTGGGCAGTTTTCTACAAGGAGGGGGGTGGGGGTTGTTTCGGTTTTTTTTTGCCGATATTTTCGAAAGTCATCCCTCTTTTCAATTGCCTAAGATTTAATTTAAACCTACATCATTTCTGGTTTGGCGATGGGCCCAACAGCAAACACGTCATGTTCTTTTCCTCCTTTGCGGTACGGGTTCGAACCTGCCTACCTACTACCACATTTATTTTTTTCTTTTGCTCAACACACACCTCCAAACACCAAGGAAATGCCAGGCACCCAGGCTAAAAGGCAAATGCAGCGCGCGCTTTTTTGTATGTCCAAGAAAGGCTTTTTTCGCCGGGGTTATCGGGCTGGGGGTTACTATGTCTAAGAACTGTTTATATATCCCCTAGATAATAATATTTACGATTTGCAAACACATGCTGTGTCTAAATTTATTTTGATCAACTTTTATAAAATTTGTGCTATTTCGCTCTGTTGTGTGTTTATTTGGCTTTTTAGTATAAATCAAGGGAAACTAATTTCGAAATGAACACAGCTCCTTGGCTTTCCCGCCGGGGATGTCCAGAAAACAAATCAGCTTTGATCAATGCGGTGAAAACCGTCATATCAGACAATTGGTTTTCATTTGGACACCCCCATTTTTTATTGGGAGCTGGTTTTCTCCCCAACCCAACATCTTGGGGAAGCAAAAACAAAAAACTGCCTCGCTACCGTTTTTTTGTTTTTCAGTATAAAAAAAGTGAAACTGAAAACAAATTTGTTTTCTCGGCCTTACAAAACCCCGTCATATCAGATAATTGCTATTCATTTGGCGGGGAAAACAAACAAATACGGAGAAACTGGCTTGCAGCACCAAACTTACGTCGTGTGATGTTTGACCTCATTAAATTCTCACACCTGTCAATTTCACTTCATAAACATTAAATTAAGACAGTTTTCACTTCCTCTCCCATCGTGGATGAGCTGGTTAGATGTCTGGGTTTTTTTTCCCTTTCTTTTCCACCTTAGTGTCAAAGCTTCGGGTTAGAGCCTACCTTCCTACCAAAACTTTTTTTTCCTTTCTTTTACACCTCCAAACACCCGGCCAACTTTTTCTTTTTGGACAGGGTTGTTTTGATCTACCCCCCCCAAAAAAAAAACACACACCTACCTCCAAACAATTGGACGACGCTGGGCACCCTCGCTAATATATATATAAAAGGCAAAACGTTTGCATGCGTTTTTTATGTTCAAATAAGGCTTTTTTTTTTTTTTTACCAAGCTTCTTGACAGGGTCACTATTTTGGAGAACCTTCCTTATACTTCCTAGATTATAATATCTATGATTTGTGAACGGACGTCGTCTATCTTTATTTTGATCGAGTTTTAAAAAATTGCCTCCTTCCTGTCCTTTCATGTGTTTGTTTATACGAAAAAGACAAAGTGAAACTAATCGAAACAAATGCAGCTATCGGCTTTCCTGTCAGGGACGTCTTGAAGGCAATCAGCTCGGACCAATATGGGGGGGGGGGGCACCCTTCATAGCAGACAATTGCTATTCGTTTGAATGGTATCAGAGCTCCCTTTTTGGGGGAGCTGGTTTTCTCCAATATCGTATGGAAAACAGCAGAAAGTGGGAAGCTTAACTGACCTCAAGCCAGACGTTCATTCACTTAAACTATCCACTTCTCAAGTCAACTTTTTGATTATCATTGCTAAATTTGAACGCTTTTCATTTTCTTTCTCGTCATAGTGTAGCAGTAACACGTCAGGTTTTCCTTCACTTTCTTTTCCGCCTTCATGTCATGGGTTCGAGCCTGCCTATTAACACTTTCTTTTTTTTTTGCTCAACACACACCTCCAAACACCCGGGCAATGCCGGGCACCCCTGATAGTACTAAAAATTTAGAGAAAAATAGGGACTTCTTTTTCTGTAGATGCTGTGATTGTGTTACTCACAGGATGTAATGTAGTATTTTAATAGCATGACTAAATCTGTGGAAATGGTGTTATTAGCCTAGATGTATTTGAATGTGGCAAAGCTATGCTACTTTGGGTAATTTTTGCAGTCATTTTATTATAGATGGAGATAAAATAAACACAACAAACTACTTTTCTCATCTTGAGAACAGACTCATAAGTAATACATAAAATTTTACCCATAAGCACAATTTTACACAAATGTAAATTTCATGAGAAAAGCTTCAATAACAATGGTGGAGAAATTACCACATTTCTTAAATGATGAGGTTTATATTTTGGTCCACTTTTTAAAATGATTACTAAAAATGTTCAATAAAAAACAAATTTTGACACTTTAAATTCTCACCACTTTTGAATAACTGATGATGGTATTTGCATAATTCCAACGGTTTTGAACTTTCTTTACATAACTTTTGCCCAAAGTTGTTAAAATAATATTGATACCTCTGTTTAGTCTTGAAAGACAAAGGATACCCCCTGTAGGGGCAGCAGCACATATAATTATGAAGCAAGAGTAGCACAATCCCCAACAACATCTCTCCTAAATTGACACTACTTGAGTCCAATGGCAAGGAGAAATTCAGGATGATTGGAAACAATGCCGAGATAAACAGAGAACATATACAACACCTGGAAGTCCCAAATGGTCACCCATTTAGTACTGATCAGGTTCAATGTTGCTTAACTTTGGTGATTTAAAGAGAAACAAATTGCATTTGCAACCAACTTTGAAAATGTTACTTTATACAAACATATAGTGCATGAGAGCACTCTACATTTTTCAATTCAAAACATTTTTATAATTTGAAATATAATTGGATATAATAATGAGTTGATAATGATTGGATCTGACATGATTAACATTTGTATTTGCTGGAACAATAAAAAGAACACAATACACGATAGAAAAAGTCGGTCATAAGAAAAGCAAACAATTGCTTTGAATTGATTATATATATAACATTTGTTAATCTAGGTATATTCCGTTAAATATGGATGACGTTTATTGATATTTTGGTATGATTCGCTTAATCTTCAAAGAGTTTTAGATAAGACAAATGATATCCCTTTGAAGACTTTATACCTGACCAAATATCTATAACCACGATCCTCTCAAAACTACTTATGATGCACCTAATATAAGATAAAAAAAACCAAAAAAAAAACCCCACTTGATTAACATTTAAGTTCTAAAACACAACAGTACTTGAATATCAAAATAAACAGTAATAACAAATTCTTACAGATTTAAATATACAAAAACAAACAACACCATTAAGATCAATAATCTTTGACTTTACATTAATTTTCCCAACTAAAATTTAAATGATCTCCACAATACAAAGATGGTCTGCATCTAGCTCAAAAGTACTTAAAATTGTAACCATATTAAATGTATCACCCACTTCCCACCAGAAACAAAGACTTATCAGGAAACTTGAGCATATTTCTAGCAAAATATATAAACAAAAATAGTTAACATTATTTAATGAATATATATATATATATATATATATATAAATATATATACGTACAAATGCATATAAAACTTTGAAGATAGAACATAACTTACGTCCAATAGTGGCCCTAAATCTAGCACAAAGTTGCATGGTTTGATGAGGTACTTCTTCCTTTATGGTATTATACTGAGACTGTTGCTGTTGTGTTTGTTGGCCGATGGATTGTGGAGGAGTACTAGTTTGAGGCATATCATTTTTGATGACTGAAAGAAAAGTTATTGCAAAATAAAAAAAAAAAACATTTTAAGAAAAAAAAAATATGATTAAAGAATATTGACAAGTGTAATTGACCAACTGCAGTTACAAAAGACCCCCCCCCCCAAAAAAAAATAAACTAAGAAAACAAACAAAAACAAAGCATTAAATAAGTGAAGATTAATAATTTTATATTCGGTATGTAAAATTTTTTTTATTTATAACTAATGATTGTTCTTTAGTAATGTTTAATAATGTGAGAAAATAATTAAAGTTAGCATATTTATGATGAATGGTATAGAAAAAAGTATGTAAACTAGAGAGATGATGTTTTTGATGAGTTAACATAGTGAAAAACACATCCTGAAGACAATACATGTTCGTATTTTGTGAGAAAATGTGGAGAAAAATGTTTGATGGAAATTATTACATAACTACAATTTATATATCTTGAATTCAAAAATATTTTTATAAAACTAATCTTATGATTCAAGATGTCTTAATATTTCAATTTTAAAAAGGATGATTGTAATTTGAAAGCTAATTCATGACAATACATTTTAAGGAGACCATTCCACATAAGTCAATTTGATTAGGGTAAATATTAAACATGAACAATACCTTTAAAACAAAGGAGTAGGGAGTCAGCAATATTTGCATCAGACTCTGTCTCAGAGGTAAAGAGTCTGGTCACTTTTACAAGAGTCAGAAGTTAGAGTTGTTTTAAAAACCTAATCCAGATTGCCTCCCCCCTTCAAAATCAAACATTCGACCAAAAGCGACCAATTCATAAGCAATAAGAGCTGCCTATTTAGTTTCTTATATAAGCTAGATATGATCATCATGGGAGAATTTTTTTGTTGTGATTTGTGTTGAGCAATAATGGTTTGAAAAAAAGAAATGATCTAGAAAAGCAACAAAAATCTGGAGGTTATACTTTCCTAAGCAACATTCTCCATTTTTCAATTCTGTAACAAATACAAAACTGAAATACTCACTCTGTAAAAGATCATTGAGATCATTCTCATGCGTTTGCTGTTGACTTGTGAGCTGTTGTGCTTGAGCAGCAGATACTGCAGGTTGCCGTGAGTGGGGTTGTTGGGGTGGTAGTGGTGGTGGTGGTGGTGGGGGTGGCGGATGTAATGGTAAATCTGCCTGTTGCTGCTGTTGTTGTTGTTGTTGCTGCTGTTGTTGTTGCGACTGTTTTTCTGAACGTGCATTACAAAAGTTGCGAATTTCCTGCTTCACATATTGTGACTTAGATGAAGTGTTAGCCATGGCAGTTCCTAATTCTCCACTTGCAGATTTTAAGCTGTAAGAAAGAGAAAAGAATAGACAATATTATAACGATTTCGGTTGTTACAGTGAAAATGTATGATGCAACTTATGACCTTTTGACATTGCATCTTTTTAAACTTGGGAATCTTTGAAACCTGTACAGATTTTCAAACCGAACGCATAGGGATAAATTGTTTCCATTCTGTCAACGATGATCGAGTTAAGTGTTAATTTTTATGCTTATGTAGTAAGGATTTTACCTCTGGAAAATTGTCACTAAGAACTGGTAAATAATGCTTTTATTAACTATTAGGCCACATATGTCCATGTTGACAATTTTAATGGGAGTTTGGATTTAAAGATATTTTGTTCATCTTATTTCTTATAAATTCAAATTCCTTTAAATAATCTTGATACAAATTGTACATTTGTTTTGAATTATGTACAACAAATTGGCATCAGAATAATAAGGTATTCAAATTATTTCTCCATCTTTTCTCAAATGTGGATTAAGTAGAGAGATTTTTTTTTAAAGCAAATTGCTTAAAATTTATAGGCAAATTTCAAAGAGTTGTGAATGTGATTGATAAATGTTCTTAATGAGAAGGTGGATGGTATTTATTTTTCTTTGTACTATTGCAATTCTCATGTTGATATCCAGAACACATTCCAACCAATGATCGCTGTAACTTCAGGTGGATTGCTCATTCATGCAGTGATATTTTTCCCGTATTAGTTATTTATGTACACTGAAATTTCTATAGATATTTTAAATCAAACTGACGAGCAGTGAACCTAGTGCAGATATAACACGCGATTGCTTTACATCGCACGCAAATTTTCATGGATTAAAAAATAGATGTCACAATCTTATCAGTCAATTGGATAAAAATGTACACAAGCAACAACATAGATAAATAAACAATATTTAAAATATAGAGTAAAATATTGTAAATGAACAATCCAGTTGAGAAAAGGAGAACTTGATAGAAATGTAAATCGCAATGATAAAGTAAAAAAAAAAAAAAAATGTACATGACACCTTACCATTACAAAAAAAAAAAAAAAAAGTGCCATTTCAAAATAAATGTAAAAAACAATTTTTTTTTTTTTTTTTTAAATCTAACTTTTTTTCATTTCATCAAACCTTATTTTCCTTTGGAATCTGGCTTACTATTTATATAAATTATGGAGAGTACAACAAAGTGTCGTTCAAGTGCATAAGCGTTGAGGAAAATGCATCATTCGACAGGCTCGCGAAATGAAAACAACTAAGACAAGTAGATTAAGACAAGATTAAGTTGATTGCAATGCAAATTTTTTTGTTGTTGTAGAATATAAATTGAATGCCGCGATTATGAATTAAGATTATGTTGATAATATTAAAGACCTCATTGTTGAGCATTGATCCTTTGGAGAAATTTTAAACAAGTCAAAAATAATTGTCCAGCAATATGCATATGATAGAACTTTTAGTTTTTATATGGCATCAAGCGACAATGGATTAAGTACATAATTTCATCAATGTATAATGCAATATAAAATCTAAGATGGATTTGTTTTTATATTTTAAAAATACTCTTGTTATCTGATGGCAAAAACTGTTGGTAGTGTCAGTACTACCATAGCCATCAAAATTGAGTTATAATTTCTGTTTTGGCAACTGATGAGACAAATGGTACAATAAAAATAAAAGGATTATATTTGAATAAACTTACCCATCTGCACCTGCTTGAAGATTGGCATGATCCAATAACTGCATGTCGAAATCAGGTATACTATCAACTGCAGATTGTGACGACGTTGGCTGAGAGTAAGCAGGAGGTGGTGGTGGGGCTGATGCCCCTGCCATAGACTGTGCTGAAGCGTAATTAGTGTTGTAGGTTGGGCTCACTTGACTTGTTGCAGCTGGCTGTTGTGTTGGAGGGGGAGGACGTAACCCTGGATTTGGGGATACAGCATGTGGAGACATTAGCATCGCATCAGGACTGTTACTGTATGGACTGTGAGGTGTGCGCGGTGAACCACGGCCTGCAAGGAAGGAGCAATAAAATTTGACAAGAACAAAGATAAAATAGGTGTTGAAAGGTACTTAGGGGTGTTAAGAACCAAAAAGAAAATGTCATTTTTGTAAGAAAATAAAAACATAGAATAAAATATGAATTTTTTCCATTCATTGTAAATATTGGCTGATTTTTTTTTTTTAATCTTGGGCTAACTTGTAAATGGATATTTATTCAAAACAAAAGAAAAATCATAAACATCATGAAATTAAAAACTAAAAACCATAACAATGACAATAAACTGATGCAATACCTGGAGGCAAACTTAGTTGTCGGTGAATTATTCTGTTTTGGGCATACATCTGTTGCTGCTGTTGTTGTTGCTGAGAACTATATACCGACATTTGAGCCTGGGAAGTAGGGAATTGAGAATCAGGGGGGAAATGAAAATGGTTGGCAGCTTGTTGCATTGGACTAGATAATGAATTACTAGGTATTGACCGGTGACGAGGAACTGCAGCAAATTGTTGTGGATTGACCTAGAAACAATAAAAAAATAAATAAACAAATACTATCATTTGTAGATTGGATAGCATAAGCCGCAAAAATTAATGCAAAGCAGAATCTATTAAGAAAATCTATCAAAATGTATTTTTATTATGTACATAGAATGTTGAAGTAAATATTGAAACGGAAAATATACACATCATACATTTGATAATAATTGTGTGTGTGTGTGTGTGTATAAAGTTATCTCCAAGTTCAGTGTATTTTTTGGAGTTCCTGTTTCTGCTGACTGTTCTTCCTGGTGAATGACATGGAAAAATCCTTTATCATTAATTTTCACCAGTTTAAACATAAACAACCCTAACTATTTTTCAGAATAGTTTTATTTTTAACTAGCAGCCCCATGTATCAGGATTGCCTGGTAAAAAGATGTCACAAACCAGAAGAGATTTGGTAGTATGGTCTTTATCCTATATAATACCAATTTTTTATATTTATTTTATAATTATCATTAATGAATACTGATGCACAAAATTATTAATTTGGGTGACCAGAATAATAAATGTTTTCTTACTTAAGAATTAACAGAAAAGAAGTCATCAGCTATGCTCCTACACCATACAAAAAATTTTTGCAGGTAGTAAATGAAAATCCTCTACATTTAGAAAGTGGCAGAGCCGACTCTGGTGGCAACGAAGCAGATGAAGAAAAAGAAGAAAAAAAAAACTAATTAGGATAGAGCATTTGTTTAGTGTTTTATTTGAGAATATATTCTAGAATAGCTGATCAGTATCCAATCTTCGAAGGAAGTTGGAAAATGGTGTGGTTGGCTCATCAAGTTTGAGTAAAATCTATGTTCAGTACATGTAAATATTAAATGATAAAAGTGAAAGATACCTATTTTTATATAAGAAAATATTTTTATGACACAAAGCATTGACTGACATCATGTTGTCAGTTGTTGAGCAGTGTTCGAAAAAGAAATTTAAGCAATCCGGTTTAGGTTTGGGAAAGCCAATCAAACTGCCTGGAGTTTACTAATGCCAGCATAAGGGAGCATTCAGCATTTATGCATGGTAGACGTAAAAAGTAAATGTTAAAAATACAGAATGAAAAGATAAACACTGACGATGTGATCAGTATTATGAAGCTAATCTAAGAAAAGTATCCCGTTATTTTTTAACATTTAACATTAAATATTTTAAAGATGGTGAAATCATCTCCAACCTTCTCAAAGTATGACTACTTTGAGAGAGCAAGTGAGTCTCTTTGAAAGTATTATAGGAATTTACAATATTGAATAAACTTGATTGATAATAACTGTAGAACATGCAGTAGGTACTGGCATACAGTGTGACCATACTGAATTTATACAATATTTTGACCCCTCCTTTTACTTAAAAAATTCACCAAAAATCAGGGAATTAACCAATTTTAAAGAAATTTTCAGTATTTATAAAATAATGATCACGGAAAAAAAATTAAATTGAAAAACAGGAACATAGAAAAATAATTTAATTAAAAAATGGTAAAAATTATATGAACGTTCCATGTCGGTACGTACAGAAAAACCAGTCTGTTTTGCCCACTCTCCTCTCTCTTTAACTACCTGCCTGTTTGTGTATATTAACTTCAAATTTCACGTAGACATTCTGATAAATTTTAACGTAAGCTTGTTTTTTAGCATGTAATTTTTTCAATAATCATAAATTGTTTTCTTAACCAATTATAATTCTGTATTAATAAATAATGGTGCTAACTTTTTTTTTTTTCCAAATGAATAAATTGTCAATAGTATAATTAATAAATTTAATTAACTTTTATGCGTTTTTAAATGAAGGGAAGGGGTCTGCGACTAAAAAGGGGTCGCTAAGTATGCCGGAATAATGTTAAATAACGAAATAAATTATATCTAATTTGTCCTTCTATACATACTTGAATTTTGCTGCCATAATTTTTTTTTGACACAGTCTCGTTCCTACCAGTGTCACATTTTGGGCGAATTATTACTTTTCCTTTTTTTAGCAAAAGTTAAGTACATTTATCGTATTAATTCATTATCTTAAGACTTTAACTTAACTTGGAAATAATTCAAGAAAAATATAAACAAGATCTTTGTCATAATGAATTTTTATGTGAAATGTAGGGTTTTTCAGATTTGAGATAAAAGTATACCATGAATTTTTTTATTTATTTTTTTTTTTATTTCACACACTTTTTTTTCTTGGAGAAATTAACTTTAAACTATAATCTTTTAAAACACAATAAAAAAGTAATCAAAAATTAAAAAAATTACTATGATTAGCCGACGTTCAAAACCATGCCCCCTACCAAATCAGCCATTAAATTGGCCATACATAAAAAAAAATTATATTACAACTTATTGTATAAAAATTACTAAAAAAGTTCAAAAACCTTTTTTTATGTAAACTACTTTTAATTTTATTTACATAATTCCATTCCTCTTAATACTTATAATTTGTCCTTTATTTTATTCACTTCTCTCATCATCCAAAACATTTGTGTACAAATGAAGGTGACAAGCAAGATAAAAAAGAAACAGTTTTAGTAGTATATAGATATCTTGATTCCAAATGATAACTTTAGTGTTTCTTTTAAATACTTTTCCTTTAAAATTTATAAGTGAAACAAATGTGAAAATTTGATTTTAATAGTAACATGAGAACAAAAAGATCTTACTGGATGCATTCCTCTTTCAAGAGAGCTCTGAAGTGCTGTAGCTGTTTGTGATGTGCGTGCATTCCACGGAGTTGAAGTGGACTGAGTATAGTGAGGTGACAATTGGGATGGAGAAGATACTGGGCCAATCATTGGACTGACTGACTGCTGAGGCCGTGGCATACCACTGTAACGTGGTGACATTGGTTCAGGGAGAGTCTGGTTTCGCTTTAAGAAAAAGAAGAATACTGATTTTTTTGTTTGAACAAACAAATACAAACTGTACATATTCAAAAGAAAATAAAAAAGGTGATGCGATATGGCAAATAAAAAAAAAAATTGTTTAAATGAGAAAAATGTAAGAATTTTTTGAAAAAGCATAAAAAATGAAATATAAATTTTAAGGCAAAAACTAAAACAAAGTATTTTTAAACTATCAGCTAATGGGTTCTCTTGAAATACCTGTTGGGCTTAGTAAATTGAACTCCCAAAAATACTTGCAACTATTCTAAGGCAATATGATGCTACAGCCATCATAAAAGATTTAATCTTTGTTGCATGTTTTTTTTCTAAAAGGACATTGTAGAGCAAATTATTCAGAAGTAATATATGGGAGTGACTGGAAAAGCTAAAATGTGTTCATTGGTATATCGCAGCCTCAGTCAATCAGTCCAAAGATTGACCCAGTATCTTACTTATATTACAATGGTGAGGTGTAATAATGAAATGAATAGTATCACATTTACTTCTCCCCATCAGGATCAAGTTAGAAAAAAAGGTTGATTTTTATACAACTTCCCAGAGAAGGACACTGAATTGGAACAAAAATATAAATTCTCTTAGTCCTTCACTCACCTGAGGATATAACAAATACTACACTTTGATTCTAACAAAAAACCAACAGAGTGGACAACAAATGGATTCAATAACAAATATCCTTATTGTTCGAAAACAAGAAAGCTCGATATATTAATGAATAAATACAGAATAACTATTGTATTAGAATGTGTTTTTATCCTATTTTCTTTTCTTCATCACATTCTTGGATCATCTGTGACCTCAGTTCTTATTTGCCATGGAGATCCATTTTTTTTAGATTCCAGGTAAAAGTTTGCTACTGATAAAGACATTTTGCTATCTCACCCCTGTCCAGTCATTAAAATAAAATTCACTTGTGATGCTATATAACCACAGCAATACAACAATAATTTTCATCTTCCCTGTTCAGAGAATATTTAATGACAAAAATTTGACAAGTAAAATAATAATCATAAAAAAACATCTTTTCTATGTAAAAATGATAAAACTCCTGCAAGATATAGGAAGTATATATTCAATTTTATATATATATATTTTTTTTGTTGCATGCACATGAAAGGTCAATTAAAACTAAAAATGGTTCAATAATAAAGACCAATACAGTTAGCTGAAACTTATTTTTACTCTTGAAATTCCATTAAAAAATTAAGGGTTCCTGCTACATGTTTTTAATTCATTTCTAATTACTATTTACAAATTGAAGATTTTGGGAACAAAAAAAAATAAAAATAAAAAATGAAAAGATGACAATTTTTAATAGCAATTGGAAAATGGGAATGAAAACAAAGAAAAGAAAAGGATATCAAATAAAAGCAGAACGAATATAAAGGAAGGGGTGTGTGTGTAGGTCAAGAGAGTTGGGAATGGTTGCATAGCATTTTTGTTATAGGGGGAAGAGGAGGTGGGATGCCTTTGAGAATGTGTGCTTATTATCAGCAAGACATTGCTCACCTGCAAAGTTACATTAGGTGCATTGCCACTTTTCATCAATTCAGCCAAGTTTTCAGGAAATGGTTGTACCGTGCTGGAATCCATTCTGGTCTGTAGGGAGAGGGAGGATAGAGGGTAGAGATTATCCATTAGTAGGATACATACGTCTGCCTTAACATCAGCGCGCGCACACGCACACACACAGATGAGCAATATGGATTAGGACAAGCAAATATCAAGGAAGCATGCTGGGAAAGCAACTATGGACAGTTATTTTTTTGTGCTCAGCCATAAACTAGAGACACATAACAACCTTCTTTAAAGCTTATAACACCAATTGATAAACACAAAGTTTGAAGGTATGAAAAAGTTCAAACATGACATAGAATAATTATTATTGAAATTAAAAATATGTATAGGTTATTCTTTTTTTACAAAGATGATTGACCAAAATATTTTTTTTATTTAAAAACAGCTTAATTAATAAAACAATATTTGTGACTGAAGTGTCATTGCAACATTTTTTTTGTATCCAAGTATCCTTATATGAAACTGTTAGTTTGGTAATGCTTATTAAGTAGCGATACACATGAAAAAAATCAAATTGCTTAAAATATTTCAATAATGGCATATAAAGAAAGAGCTTGATGAGAATTAAGAAAGAATCTTGTTAAGTTTTTAAAAAATCTGACCAAAAATAAATTATGATTATTTTTATGCCTCACATGTTTGGATATTTTCCCCTCTTATGACCATATGCATTTTGTCACATTTTTTACACTTTTTCAGTAATAATATATTTTTGTTAAATTGTTTGGATCAGATCGATCACCAGCATTTTTAAAGATAGCGACAATAGAGGACTTCTTCTAACAAGGGAAACAGGACCGAGATAAACGGTGATTGAATAAATCTGAGAGGATAGAAGAAAGTTTATTTGAGAACAGAAATGAAATCAGGACCGGAAACCTTAGATTGGTCCACACCAGCAAGAATTATAACAACCATCTTTGCAGTGATAATTACAGAAAACAAAGTCTAATCAGTTTTCAAAGGAAAATCTGGAAGAAAAGCATCAGAATCATCAATATAAGAATTGTCAGCCAAAAAAAAGAGATCAGCCTTATGCTAAGAAAATGAAATGACTTAGAGACCATTAAAAAGAGGACGAATAGCAGACTTGCCACAGTAACACTATTATAGATTCTCCAAAAATCACGGGAGCCCACCTTCTGAGATGAGACAGTCACAAATCAGGTGAAAATAGCTAAACTTAGTCTCAGAAATTGCTCTTTTGCAAGCATTCCTAGCAGTTCCATAGGATTGTCTAGAAGTCTCAGAACCATCTGACGATACTGACTGAAGTAATAATTACGTGGGTAATAGTAGCAGCACAAACAGATGAAAACCAAAGAGGAAGAATGAGGTTTGGTTTAAAACTGACAATGAGGAATGAAGGTGTCAATTCCAACAAAAAGCCAGTCCGTAACCTCCTTAGCAGCAGTATTTGGTGACATACAAAAAATAGAACTGACCCCATGGGAAGCTGTGAAGCCCATCTCAATCAGCCCTCCTGTAGTTAAATGCTTTCCTATGGAAGAGACGATCAATTGAATACTTAACAAAAAATCAATTTCAACAACAGCATGATCAGAAGAACCCAATGGAGGAGAAGAAATAGAACATGATTCAGGAAAAGAAGTGAGAAAAAGATCAAGTAAAGATGGTTGATGAAGGTCATTATCAGGAAACGTGTAGGGAAGGTGACAATTTGGAACAAGTCATGAGATGGAAAAAAGCAAGATCTGTGTGATAAGAGTGAGAAAGCTAGTCAGAATGGTGAGCATGAAAATCACCAAAGACAAAGATAGAGTTCGACACATGAAGTTGTAATGCATTATTAATAATGTTGGATATAACATCAGCAACAGAGCAATCACTGTCAGAAAGGGATAAAAAGAACAAGTAGGAAGTGGAGTGCAGCAAAGACAACCTCAAATAAATAAAAGGAAATCCATGAGATTCAAAACTAGGGACACATACAATGAGGAGATCATTGTGAAGAAAAATAGCAAGATCATACAAATACAGTGAAGAGTCTAAACAGACAATAACCCTCCACATGTAGATCATTGCTATCAATAGAAGAATTAACTTTGTGCAAAAGAAAGGACTGAACATGAGGAAAATTTAACCTGAGACCTCTGATGTTATTCTAAGAAATAGTAAGGTGCTTGTTGTGTGTATCTGTAAAAGGTATGAGAAAATAAATGAAAAGGAGATAAAGGTAAAATCACTTCAACACAAAGCCTGAAAAAGACCCCACTACCAGCATTCAAAACAGCCGAACTAAAAACAGATGCCATTCAAGAAATATAGAAGAAAGGAGTTACTAGACTGACCGACAAAATGTCGCCTCTAAATTAGTTATGTGGCTGGCGTTTTTATTCTGACACCATTACTCTCCAACAAATGCCTTGTCCATAACAGACAAAATACTAGAGTGGCATTTCAGAAGATTCAGTGTTTCAGGAACAAAATAATACAAATGAAGAGGGCCAGAGAATATAAAAAAGAAAGACAGTGTAAAGAACGAACCGGAACAATACAACTTATGAGGGCAAGAGAAAATAATAATAAAAAAACAAAGTTGAGACAATACAAACGAGTTCTGGTAATACAAAAAAAAAAAAAAAAAAATCAAACTTATACGATCCAAGTAGTGAAGCCAATATGATATTGATGTCTTCAAAAATACTGTTAAAAGTTGGAAAAAATGAAAGCAACAACACCTTTTTGTTAAAATAGTAAAATAAATAAATAAAACTTATTTGCTATATTAAATTTGAAATTGCAGTTTTAGAGGAATTCAAACATCTTTCTCATTAAACCTTAATTTAATTTGTTTCAATTTTCTTAATTCAATGTAACATTGGAAAAAATAATTCAATGTAATTAAAAAAAAAACACACACACACACACAAACAAACTAATTTGTACTCTCCGGAATCTAATGATTATTTATTATGTTGCTTGTATTCTCGAAAAAAAAAATTGCATTGCTTCGATAAGATTATCTTTAATTTGGTATAGACTGAGAAAGGAACGCTTCTCCAAAAACAATTTTCTAGCTTAATCGGCACCATCATTAAACTGAATTAAACACATTTCCTTTTCTATCTTGTGCCAAGTGCAAATATAACTGGTGTCAGAAGTCAGGTCCGGTTAGCTCACTTGACAGTGCTTATGGCAGTTAACATATTCAAGTTTATTTTTAAGAATGTGCAATTTGTTAAACATGGTTTTAAATTTTGAAAAAACTGACAAAATAGTTCATGGTAATGAGGAATCAACTGTGTATTTGATGATAGCAGTCTTCATTTAAAGGTAATGCTGCATATAAGAGCGAAACAAAATTCTTTATGATGGAATTTTACAAAGACAAACAAAAGGAACCAGCACCTTAAAAGGCAGCCAAAGGTCTCAAAAAACGCCTGACATTTATCAGTAAGAGTGCCTCAGGTGACAGACTTTAATTATATATCTCTACATTGTAAGGCATACTGTTTAGAAGGAAAACTTATGCCACGCAATGTAATAGACACAATTTTCATTTAAATTAACCACATTTTAGATATTGTAATAACTTGGTTCAGGTTAGGGTTTTTATTTGATTCATGTTACACTTTTAAATTAATATTTTGTTTCAGAATTACTCGTGATTAGGATTGATAATTTGGATTGTTTGTACATTTTATTCACCTCTCGGTTGTTATTTTCACAATGTAACTACCAACATCCTTAAGGTATATATGTTTTTATCTTCTAGTTGAACGCAGAAAGCTGTGATACAAATATAAAGCATATATAAAAAAACAACTGCAAACAACTAGGAAAGGAACCTTTAAAATTTTTTTGTCAAAGTTACTAAGTAAGAGGTTCCAGAGTTCAAAAATATGCACCTGAAGGTTTGTAGTTATATCAATTGAAACACTGTCAATATAACACAAATGAGAATAGTAGTCAGAATAATCAAAAATATAGATTCCAGTTTTTGTAACATTCTCTCAAAGGGATATCTCCTTTAAAATTATTAGAACCTTATTACCTTAGATGAAAAGGTAAAATCTAGAAAGTTTACTAAAAGGACATTAAAATAAAATACAAAAATTACATATTGTTTTAACAATAAAGAAAAACTGATAAAATGTGCTAATTTAACTTTTTAACCTACTTTAATAAAATATAATGTATCTTTACATTTAAAAATATACCTTTGCTATGTAGTATTATATATTTGTAGAAAATAATACTTCAACATTTTATTTAATATTTTAAAAATGAACTCCATGATTTCAAAGAAAATGGCAGAAACTTACTTGAGGAAATCTGGTTGGAAACATTTGAGTAAAAGTATGCTGCTGTTGTTGCTGTTTTACAACCATAAAATGCTGCTCATCTTGTAATCTTTGACGTTTTCGCATTCTCAACTTCTGTTGGTGTTCACTCATCGTCTGTCGAGCAGGTGAATTCAAAGTGGCCCCAAGCATCGGTCTAGGTCCTTGTGTTGGCAGGCTAGCACCTCGTAAAACTACAAAAAAAAATAAAAAATAAATAAATTGATAATAAAAATAAAGTTAATGACAGATTTCAATTATATTAGCAGGGGGTGCCCAGCGTTGCCTGGGTGTTTGGAGGTGTGTGTATTTTTGAGTAAATCAAAACAAAAATCGTTGCCCGGATGTTTATTAAAAAAAAAAAAAAAAAAGTTTTGGTAGGTATGTAGGAAGGATTGAACTCAAAGCCTTGACGTGCAGTTGGAAAATAATAAAAACGTGCAACGTTTAACGGAAACTTGTTTGAATTTATTTAAGTAAGATTAAGAATTGGCAGGTGCCTGTACTTGACGACTTAATGAGGTCAACTTTCAGTGTGGGGCAGTATTTTATTTACTGCGGGTCTGTTCGCTTCTTTTTTTTATATGAGAGGGGGGGGTGTACCCAGCGTTGCCCGGGTGTTTGTAGGTGTGTGTGTGTGGGGGGGGAGAGAGAGAGAGAGAGAGAGAGAGAGAAGAGAGAAATTAATAACCCTGCTTAAATATTATAAAAAAGACGGCGTAAAAAACCCCCCAAAAACCCAAAACCAAAACGGAAAAAAAAAATGGCATAAATAAACCTGTGTATGGGGGAGGGGTAAACTAAAGCGACGTAATAAAATAAAACGTTGCCCAGGTGTTTAAAGGTGTAAAAGAAAAAAAAAAAAGTTTTGGTCGGTTAGAGGGATTGAACCCAGAAGCCTTGACGACGTGTAGGTGGAGATCAAAGCCAACTACTTCACCGTCTCGACCACGAGTGAGAGTAATTGATTAGCTGTTAAGTTAAGGCTTATAAAGCTAGTAAAAGAGGTTTGATTGACAGGAAGACGTTAAATGAGGTCATCGCGGGATCGTTATTTTTAGTTTTCACTTCCCCCCAGATGATGGTGGGAAGGGGGGAAAGCAGCACGAAAGCCGAGAACCCAACGTTTTAATTTAATTTCACTGTATTTATACTAAAATGCAGGACAAACAGGAGACAGAGCAAAATAGCGCGAATCTCATAAAAGTCGACGTAAATAAATCTAGAAACGACCCGCGTTCCCAAATCCTAGATATTATGATATAGGACCTATATAAACAGTTTTAAGCGATAGTAATGACCCCGGGAGCGTGTGCGAAAGAAACCTTTGCGAGACATACACGAAATGGTCACACACATTTTGCCCTTATATATATATATATATATATATATATATATATATATATATATATATATATATATACTAGCGAGGGATACCCGGCGTTGCCCAGGTGTTTGTAGGTGTGTGTGAAAAAAAAAAACAAAAAAAAACAGGTGCCCGTGCAAAGAAAAAAAAAAAAAAAAAGCCTTGACGACGCGCAGTTGGAAAATAGTAAGGTGAAAAAAAAAAAAAAAAAAAAAAAAACAACAAAAAAAAAAAAAACAGGTGCGCGTTTTTGATTGACGTGACGGCGATAGCAATTCAAGCAGTAAGCATTTTGTGCGGGACAGTTTTTGATGAGGTCAATAAATCGGTTTGTTTGTCTTTAAAAACCCGCTCCCTCGTCTCGAAATGAAAGCTACCGTCTGATATGACGAAGTCGACATTGAACAAACGTTACTTAGCTCTCTAGAGACCACTGGCTCTGGGCCTGTGATTAGAGTCAAGTTTCGCTTTTTGTTTATACCGAAAACCGAATGTAATGCGTGCCGATGCGGGAAATGTGGAATAATTATCGTTTGAAAGTCAATAAAATTAAATAGACAGGCGAGCTCCGTGGTTAACAGTGAGATATGACAATTTATAGATGATATAAAAAGTTTTAAGAAGTTGTGAAGCGAGCGAGCGCTTCTCTGAAAGAAGCCTTTTGTAGACATTGAGGAAAAGCATACATACATACATTTTCGCTTTTATATATATATACTAGCGGGGGGTACCCGACGATGACCGGGTGTCTTGAGGTAAATCAAAACTCTTTGAACTCTTTGGGGGGATTAAATAATAATAAAAAAAATGTTTTGGTAGTTGAGTATGAGAATTGAACTCGTACCCTTGAGTTGGAAATTAATGTGTGAAAAAAAAAAAAAAAGTGCTACGTTAACCATTGAGCCACGACGACAGACAACGTTAAACAGGTTTGAAATTATTTATTTAACTATAAAAACAGGCTTGCGCAATAAAAGTTAACTCTGCTGCTTCCATTTGACCTAATTAAGAAGGTCAAATAGAGTTACGCTGGACGTTTTTCCCGGCGCAATGCCGAGAACGTCCGTTTGAGTTTAGTTTCAGTTTATACTAAAAAGCCCAATCAACACGCGAGAAGCCAAAATAGCAATAATTTTGTAAAAGTCGACGTAAATAAATCTATAAGCTACATGCGTTCCCAAATCCTACGTATTATTATCTAGAACCTATATACACAGTTTTAAGCGATAGTAACGACCCCGGGAGCATGTGCGAGAAAAGCCTTTTAAAGACATACACGAAATGGTCACACACATTTTGCCTTTTATATATATAGACTAGCGGGGGTACCCGGCGATGCCCGGGTGTCTTGAGGTAAATCAAAACTGGGGGAAGGGGGGGAGGGAGTAAATAATAATAATAATAATAAAATAAAATAATAAAAAAGATGTTTTGGTAGGTGAGTATGAGAATCGAACCCGTACCCTTGAGTTGGAAATTAATGTGTGAAAAAAAACAAACAAAAAAAAAACGTGCGATGTTACCATTGGGCCACCGTGACATACAACGTAGACGTGTTTGAATTTATTTATGTAACTATAACTATAAAAACATGCGTGCGTACCATTTGACCTAATTAAGGTCAAATAGAAATCACGCAGCGTAAGCGTCTGTTCCCGGCGCATTGCAGCGAACACGTCCGCTTGAGTTTAGTTTCATTTTATTTATACTAAAAAGCTCAATCAACACGCGAGAAGCCAAAATAGCAATAATTTTGTAAAAATCGACGTAAATAAATCTATACGCTATGCGCTTTCCTAATTCCTAGATATTATGATATAGGACATATACACACAGTTTTAAGCGATAGTAACGACCCCGGGAGCGCGTGCGTTAGAAGCCTTTTGAAGACCTACACGAAATGATCACACACATTTTGCCTTTTATATATTATAGACTAGCGAGGGGTACCTGGCGTTGCCCGGGTGTTTGTAAAAAAAAAAAAAAAAAAAAAAAAGAAAAAAACAGGTGCCCGTGAAAAAAAAAAAAAAAAAAAAAAAAAAAAAAAAAAAGAAAAGCCTTGACGACACGCAGTTGGAAAATAGTCAAGTGTGAAAAAAAAAAACAAAAAAAAAAAAAAAACAGGTGCGCGTTTGTGATTGACGTGACGGCGATAGCTATTCCGCAGTTAGCATTTTGTGTGGGACAGTTTTTAATGAGGTCAATAAATCGGTTTGCTTGTTTTTAAAAACCCGCTCCCTCGTCTCGAAATGAAAGCTACCGCCTGATAGCTCTCTAGAGACCACTGGTTCTGGGCCTGTGGAGGTATTTATTTGCTCCCCCACCGAGCAAATTAGGCACAAGGCCGATTTTTAATGTGAGGAGTGAAGGGAGGGGGAAGGGAAAAAAAGGGACCAGCTCCCGAGAGGTGGGAAATGGGAGCTGGTTAAAGGTCAGGTATATGGGGTTGCCCCCACATCTGGTCTTTGCTTGCAGTATCTGTTCCGACAGATACTACACTTTGATCTTGTCGCCCGGGCCTCGGAGGGCAGCAGGCATGTGATTAGAGTAGAGTTTCGCTTTTTATTTATACCGAAAATCGAATGTAACGCGTGCTGATGCGGGAAATGTGGAATAATTAACGTTTGAAAGTCAATAAAATTAAATAGACAGGGGACAGCCGTGGTTAACTGTGAGATATTACAATTTATAGATGATATAAAAAGTTTTTTAAGTTGTGAAGCGAGCGAGCGCTTTTCTGAAAGACGCCTTTTGTGGACATTGAGGAAAAGCGTACATACATACATACATTTTCGCTTTTATATTTATAGATATATATATATATATATATATATATATATATATATATATATATAGATAAAACAGTGGGGGGATATATATATATATACCAACCAAAGCCCACACCGTTGCAGCAAGGTGTTTTGAATATTCCGAGACCAGAATATGTGGAACCGCCTCAGAAAATCTCAGTAAATAGACAGCCTCTAAAGTATGTTAAATCCTTTGCATATCTCGGAAGTAAGGTGAATTCGTCAGCATCACTTGATGATGAGATATTGAGCAGAATTTCAAAGGCGACTGATGCCTTCGGCAAACTGCGTTCAAGAGTATGGAATGAAAGAGGTTCGACTCTAAAGACCAAAATCTCAGTTTATCGTGCAGTGATTGTTTCGATACTCCTGTATAGATCGGAAGTCTGGACCCCATACCGTAGGCAGATTGAGCAACTGGATACATTCCATAAGTGTTGCCTTCGCAGTATATGTGGATTAACATTGAAAGACAAGGCCCCTAACTCTGGATTGTTTGCTAGGTGCGACATTTTAAGTATTGAGGCCTTTCTGATGAAGTCTCAGCTTCGGTGGGCTGGTCACCTTGTTCGCATAGATGAAAACTGTCTTCCTAAGCAACTAGCATATAGTCAACTGAAAGAGGGTAATCGAAATGTGGGTCGTCCATTTCTGAGGTACAGGGATAAGCTGAAAGACAATCTTAAGCATGCAGGCCTGAACCCAAAAACCAAGAAGAAGATGCTGCGGATAGAAAATTGTGGAGGGAAAAATGTTTTGCGGGAATTAACACATACATTGACACACGACTATCGGATCAAACAAATCTTCGTAGAGCAAGAGTAGGAATAGCACCTTCCCAGCCTGTATCCTGTGAGTCGCGCGGCTTGGTTTTTGGGAGCAGAGCTGGCCTTGTGTCACACATGCGGCACAAGCATTGAAAGCAGAGTGAAACGGAGCGAATTTTTGGCCCTCATGTGTCGAACACGATGGGAGAGTCCATTATATATATATATATTTTTAATCTGTACATTTTCAATGTTAAATATTTATCGAATAATCCTGTGAATTAATAGTTTTTATTAATTTAAATTTGTATTGAAGTTGATTTTATAATTCGTCTCAAATGTTTCTAGTTAAAGTTTTTAATATAGTGGTGCTTAATTCATTTAAAGGATCCAAATTCTAAATCAACTTAATGAACCATTCTAATTTTTACTAAAATAAATGATTTTAAAATTAAAAACAGTCATGATAAAAGAACAAAAAGGAAATCTTCAAATGAGCACATCTATTATGAAAACTAATTCAATCCACCTTGGGTGATAACTGCAACAAGGAAAGATAATCTATTTTATAGTCTTTCAATCATCATTGGTTGATTTTAGGTTGAAGCTTTAGATATATTTTGTATGCAATTCGTTTGATGATTAATTTGTTTTGTACACACACACATATATAGTCTTTGGTGGTATCAAACTATTGGAAGCATTATACCAAAGAGGTAATTTAAAAACAGTCTTAAGATTTCTGGTTTTGGGCTTTAATCAAATTATAAAGTTAGATCCATGTCCAAGGAACCTATATCTAAAATTTCAAGTGTTTAGACCCAAAATTGGTGAAGGAGTTTGGTAGAGTTCTCAAAGGTCAAATCATTGAAATTTGACCCCTTAAAAGCCAAATTTCTGGCTGAAAATGGATGACAAAGATTTTCCCAAATCTCACTATCCTGTATATCAAATTTTGAGTCTGTAAACTGAAAATTGACAGAGTTATTGTGTAGGGAAATATACACACACAGACAGAGACAGACACTTTCACTTTTATATATATATATATATATATATATATATATATAATTTGGGGTTTTAGGGCTGTATAAGGGATTTTTTTTCCTATTGTATGGTTTTGTTGAAGTGATTCTTTTGCTGCTTTACCCACTTTATCATTCATGTGGATGCTGATGTGACTTGGAATCCAGCAGAAGATTATGTATTTATTCATTGGTATGGCGTTTATTTAGATTTGTAATAAGGAAATTTGTCATTTTTTTTTTCTTTCATAGTAGTAGCAATAGAGATTTGTACGGATGATATATTTTTGATGGTTATCAGTTATTGTTATATCTAGCACTAAGTCAATGGCAGACACATCTGCACTAAACACAGAAGCTCCATCCAGGAGTCTTTACTTTCATTTTTTTTTTTTTTTTTTATGGATAGCTGCGTATCGTACCTAGTTTCCATCCATTGATCCATCTATAGATTTGTGAGGATTCTTTATATCAATTTTGGCTGTTAAGCAGTTCTTCATGAGGAACAAGTTTTTGTTTTAGAATATTTACTCAATTTTAATATCATGGAGTTTCTGAGTCGATAGATTCATGTATTTTTGTTGTGTCTATTTTGCTTTCTGTGAGGAGGTTCTTTATACGGAGGATATGGAGTTTGATAATATTTTCGTTTTTATTGAAGAGGTGTGTATATTATGGATGGAAAAACCATTGATATGCAGGTTTGATGGGCATGATGCAATAAATATTAATAAGTAATGTTAAATTAATAAGTAATATCGTAGAACTAATTTTTGTTTTCTTTGGAGTCAGTGGTGGTTCATTATCATTCACATACAAGCTCTCCACTGGAGAGGTTCTGAAGGTTCCAAAGACCAATCTCAATCCTTGGTGTTTTGTATCCAATTCCTTCACATATAATCTTCTGGCTGCTCCATAGGTGTAGCATCTGTAGTCAAGTTTGGATCTAATTTAAGATCGATACAGTTTTAATAATGCAGTTTTATTGGCAACCCAGTTGGTGCGTGTTAACACTAATTGCATGGTCTTGTGGCATTTTGTTTTTAAGTACTTTATGAATGTCAATTTCCTATCATATATGATGCACAAGTATTTGTGTTGATCAATGACTGGGCTATTATTATTGCACAGTTTCAAGATGGGGTCATGATGGAATTTTCATAGTTTACAGAAATGTACACATTTTGTTTTCTCTTCTGAAAATTTAAATTCATTTTCTTTAGCCCATTTATTTATCTTATTTAGGCAGAGTTGGACTTTGCATTCAGCTGTTGGCATATATTTTGATCGATAGTATAGGAGTAGGTCACTATGTATAGAGCATAGTTGATTCCTGGGTCTATGTTTTTTTATGATGTTATTTTTATATTGAAAAGGAAAGGATGCTTCCTTGGGGGGCACCCATTTCTTGTTCTTTTTGGACTGAAAGAATGTTGTGCATCCATACTTGAAAGAGTCTATCATTTAAAGAGTTGCTCATAAATTCTGGCATTTTGCCTTCAAGTTCTAGTCTGTGCAGGCTTCCAGATAGTGGCATATGCTTTTTTGAGGTAAAAAAATAAAAATTGCTATTAGGTGTCCCTTCTTTGCAAATGCCTCCCTTATTCAAGTGTTATTAAGTGGTGAATGGAGCTTCTTTTCCTGAAACCTGACTGATGTTCTGTAATCAGGTTTTTGTTTTCTAAGAATCAACTTAATCTTTTATTAACCATTCTTTCAAATTTCTTGCATAGACAGCAAGTGAAGGCAATGGATCGGTAGTTTATTGGATCTGTATGATATTATTTGGGTTTGGGTATAGGGATCGCTATAGCCTGCTTCCAGTTTTTTTGGATACTGTTATTTATCCATATTTCATTATTTATTTATAGTATATAGTCCCGAGGTTTTGGTAGTTTTTTTTTTAAGAAATTGAGAATGGATTTTATCAGAGCCAACTGCTGTATCATGAGATTTATGTATTGCTTCTTTTAGTTCTGTGTTTTTGTACTTTTCTTCATTTTTTGAGTTGAAGTTAAATTTTTTTTTTCTTCATTTTATTTTATAACTTGAAATTTTTTTATTTTTTTTTTTTTTTGATGAATTTATTGAAAATTGTCCTGCTAGTTTTGTTTGCAATGTTTTCCTTGTAGGTGATTTTCATATTGTTGCATATTAGGTGTTCGGTCGGGTTCTTGTTCTTCCCTGAGATATTCCTGACCATCTTCGTACTTTTTTTGGTTTTAGTTTTTCATTTATTTTTGATACATAGTTTTTCCATGTGTTCCGTTTTGATTCTTTGATAGTTTTCCATGCTTTTGCTCTGCTGTTTTTGTATATGTCCAAATTTTCTTTTGTTGGATTATTTTTGAATTTTCTTAAGTTAACACATTTTATTCTTATGGCTTTTTTGCATTCTTTATTGAACCAGGGTTTGTTGTATTTTGGGGATGTAAAGTGTTCTTTTGCAATTGAAAAGTAGCGTATTGCTGAAATAGATAATATGTTATGAGTTGGTGTTGGTTTCAAATATTAATCTATGTTGATAGGCATTTTGGAATTTTTCCCAATTTGTTTTTGTATATTCCAGTGGGGCATTTTGTCCTCTAATTTGAGGTTCTTGTTTTCCAGTACAATTGGGAAGTGATTGCTTCCACATGTATCGTCATGTGTTCTCCATCTATATGATTGGGTCACATAATGTTAAGTCTATTGCTGATAGTGTTCCTATTGCTGGACAGAAGTACATGTTCTCTTTGTTATTGAGTAAACATAATTGGCTTTAATTGATTATTTTTCCAATGATTTCGCCTCTTTTGTTGTTTTTTACTGCCCTATAGTTCATTATGGCTATTAAAATTGCCTACCAATAAAAAAGGTTTTCGTAGTTGGATTAGATTGTTCAGTTCTATTTCATCTATTGTTTTATCCAGTGGTATATAAAATGAACAAAGGGTTATTGCTTTGTGTAGTGTTGCAGTCATTGCAATAGTTTGCATGCTTGTTTTTACATTTATTATGATGTGTGGAGTATTTTTATGAGTAATGATGATCCAACAGTGACCATGTTTGATGTTTTGTTTATGTACTTGTATATAGAGTAATGCTTTATATTAATTCTGTCCTTTTCTTTTAAGTGTGTTTCTTGTAGGCAAATTATTGCAGAACGAAGTGTTTTCATGAGGAGCATTATTGCTTCAATATTCATTTTTAGGCCTCTTATATTCCATTGCAGTATTTTATTAGCCATGGTTTAGGTTTCATTTTTTTGTTTTGGATTGTTATTTACTGTCAACTTCTATGGTTTTGGTAGTTTCTTGCTTATTTTTTGTTTTAGTCTTAGTTTGTGATTGATGTTTTTTTTGGGAAGGGGTGCTTTGTTTATTCTGTTTTTTTTTTATTGAGTCTTGGACTGGTGATTGTTTCCAGATGTGATAGGAATTTGTAGAAATTCTATTTTTGTTTGATTTGATACTATAGTTTTTTTGTTTTGGTTTATTTCAGGATAGGTGTTCATGTTTGTGGTATTTGTGATTGTAGGTTTTATTCTGATTATAAATTTTTGTCAATCATTTAGGCCCAGTTACATTAATTTTTTAACGAGTAGGTCATATTTATCACTTTTTTGTTATTTTTTTTTTTTTTTGGTAATTTGTGCATAACATCTGTCTACAATTTTCTTTGATTTAGAGAATGAAATGTTTTATTTTTGTTTTACTGTTATAATTTCTTTTCCTTTTTTTTCATATTTTGCAGGTCCTTGCGTAGGCAGAGTAGTCCTCTCCACAGTTTGCACATTTACATCTGTCTGTGCATCCATTTGTGTTATAGTCATCTTTTTTATTTTTTATTTTTTAGCACATCTACCACACGCTGTTGTAACATACATCCTCATGATGCTGACATTTCTGACATCATAGGGGATTTGGCATAAAAAGTTTCACATTTTTAATTGAATAACCAATCTCTTGTTTTTTTTCTTTTTAATTGAATAACCAATCTCTTGTTTTTTTTTTTAGTATATTAAAAGTTATGAGGTAGGTGTTTGTTAGTATAATGTATCCATTCTTTTTAATGGATTCTCTTTTTATGTCAATTACACCTTGGGATTTTAATTCCATTTTTATTATATCAATTCAACAACTGGATAGTTTTTTGTTTCAAATAACCCCTTTGATATATTCATTTTTCTATAGGGATAGTTTTTGTTTCAAATAACCCCTTTGATGTATTCATTTTTCTATAGGGATAGTTTTTGCTTCAAATAACCCCTTTGATATATTCATTTTTCTATAGGGATAGGTTTAAATTTTTTTCCTCATGGAATTTTTTCCATTTTTAGTTGATCATCAGCATATCTTTTTTTTCTTTCTATCTTCACTAGGATTGTCCCATTTCGTAAATTTTTAACTGCTTTGGGTGTTATTTTTGTAGAAATCACCCGTTATATTAAAAATGGAGATAGTTTTCTCAATGGGGTGTTGTCTACTGCTTCCAGAATAATGAATCTCTGGAAGTTTTTCTTATTTTCAGTATCTGAACCGGACTCTGTGTGAAATCTCCTGGTTGATTTGTGGTTATGAAGTGTTTTTGTTTTTTTTTAAATTTCATCATCCCTACTCTCTACTCACTGTAGAGTCCAATTTAATGGGAAATAGGAGGGAGGGGACCATTCATCCTTGCAGAACAGAGATACAGGGGCGGTATACTCATATTTAAAGAGGTCTGCGACCACTTGTTCTTCCTTCTTGTTTCACTACCCAAGAAAATAGTAAGGGAAGTCGGGGGAGTATACCATGTACTCACCAGACTTCTCTTACTATTAAGAGTCATATATCCATTTCTTTAACTGATTGACCCAAGAGGCGCTGCCTTCTAATCCAGTAGTTAGGATATTTGTTTTGTGATACTTGTGTGTTTATGTGGATGCTGATTTTGTTTTTTGAATTAGAGCTTAACATAACCAGCCAATTAATTGGATCGGGCCTCTCTGACTGTCCGTCTAGCCCAGGTAAAGGCCAAAGTGATGTGTTGCAGGGCCACATCTTTGTACCTAGGTCAAGATCTGCCCAACCACCGGGATTCCATCTCTAAACATCACGGGTTGCCACCCATGGCCAACAGGTGGCTCCATTGAGGAACTTTTATTCTGTGTAGCGGCTAATCAGCATATTCTGATGCCCTACTGGCTGGATCAGAAAAGGAGGGTGTAAAGAAAGAAAAGGGGGTAGGGATAGGGGCATGTTTTTGTTTTTTTGCTTTACAGTACATAATTAAGCTTTGCAAGTAGATAAAGTGACAAAAACAGTGCATTTGAATCAGAAAGTCAATATCTGCAAACAGTTTGATCTGATAGCATCAGACTTCAAAGTGGACTAAAGTTTCATCGCTAAAAGTGCTCATACGAAAAAATCTGAAAACTTATTGAAGGCACCTCATATGTGATCTAAGTAGTAAACTAATTTGCATATTGCTATGCAACAAAATACTTCCTAAATTAATTATACTTTGTTTTTCTTTTAAATTCAATGCTTGTTTTGATTTTATAAAATAAAAATAGTTTTAAAGAATATTGTTTTATTTAGTGGTCAAATGTTTAGTAAGTTAATAGAATTTATGCCAATGATTGCAAGCGAATTGTTTACGGCATCACTATTGTGGTCATTTTCAGCTTATTAGAGGAACTGAATCAATGTCCAGCAAGTTGCAATAGCCACGTAAATTTACATCTATTTGTGCATCCATTTGTGTTATAGTCATTTTTAGCACATCCATCACATGCTGGTCGGTTGTAACATACATCCTCATTTTTTTTTTAATTGTTTTTTGCCCATTTAAAACTTTAAACATGCCCATTTCCTTTTATCTTTCCATAAAATAAACTTCCTTACAATTTTTTTTAAAGGAACATACATTTGTCTGAGGAATTGTTTAGTGGTCTTTCGCTATTTAATGAAACGTGTATAACATACTATGTATAAAAAAAAGACCAACTTATGAGTGTGAATTAACTACATCTATTCATTTTAGAATAATAATTATCATCATTATTATTAATAATGATTATTAATAAATAATAATCTGTATAATCTGCTGTTGCTAAAGAATCTTTAATTTTATCCCACCTATTATAACTAATCTTAAAAAAGCAAATATTTACTATATTTAAGTTTTCAAATAGCGCATTTTAAGAAACTACCCCTTTAAATAATTATCCTAAAGTAAAATTAATTATAATTTTGATTAGTAAAATATTAAATCAAATGCAATTGTCAATAATTGAACTTAACACAAAATGAAAGAAAAATATATAGTTGGCTAGTTGATATTTCTACACATCTAATTGTGATATTAACTTTTTTTTAAAAGTAAAATTAGTCTTTTGAAAGTAGAATTTTCAAATTGAAATTTAATTAAGATACCTTTGTCATTAAATTATTAATTAACCAATAATGGCAGCTGAATATAATAATATAAATATAAAATAATAGTGGAAAATAAAATTTTATTAAAAAATCGCCAGTTTAAAAGTCTAGAAATTATTTTCCTATTATAACAAACCAATCAATACAAAAGAAGGTTGAAAATGCTGTATATGTTGTGTTATTTTAAGCAAAAAAATGTTTTGTACTTCCTCTGGTTATAGGTAAAAAATATTTGAGTATTTTTTTTTATTATTCAGAAGAACGTGAAAAATAAAACCCTAACCTTTTGAACACTATTTTTTTTGCATAGAAATAGCGGCAAAATGACATTTTAAAGACATATTTGGGAAATGGATAAAGAAAAAGTAAAATATTTTTATATAAAATATAGTTTGCATATTCTGAAGAAGAATGATTCCAAACTATTTTTTGAAATAAATGAGGATATATTTACCAAAATTTTGCATCGCTGAAACGGCACCCTCAAAAGCAAAAGGCTGACACTGGTTATAAATAAAGAGTGCCTTACCTTGGGGTGGACCTTGTGCATGCTGGGGTGAAGACTGTCCATATGGAGACACAGCTTGACTGAATGGAGGTGGTGGCGGATGAGAAGGAGGCTGCTGCTGCTGCTGTTGTGATTGTTGGGCAGCAGCAGCAGCAAGAGCCAAACTTTGTTGATGAGCAAGATGTGAATAATTTTGTATTTCTTGCATGGCAATACTTTGTTGGGTCATACTTGCAGCTTCATGACCATAAGACACAACTCCTGACTGCCCACTTCCGGCAGTTAACTGATTGGCCGACATTGGTATGCTTGGTTTGGTAGATACAGAAGTTGACTGGTTCTCAGAAAATCCTACAAAAATAAGTAAACTATAATTACAATTTGATCTCATTTATATTGATAAAAATGTCACTAAATTTGTTTTTTGAACCTGTTTGAATGGGCTAACCTCAAGCTAATCAAACATGAATTTTGGAACACAATTGCTAGGCATAAGATAGAATAACGTGGATCATAAAACTATTTATGCAAAGACAGATAAAAAAACCCTTCTGAAAATTAAGATATCTCTGATTTTTATTAAATTTTTACTAGTTATTCGACATCAATAGTTACAAAAAGTATTTCTGAAATTTCATCCAGAGATAGTAATTGAGCAAAATTCCTTGAATTTTAATTCTTCAAAAAGAAATTAAAGCTTAAGCCTTAAATTTTAGACAATTTTCTCATATTAAAATCATCTAATGGATTTGGATCAAAACTTGAATCAGATTAGAGAAATATGATTTAGTAGCATATATATATATATATATATATATATATATATATATATATATATATATATATATATATATATAATTTTAGTCATTTAATGAATTTAAAAATTTATGACATGATATGTTTGAGTTTCAGATCAAAGATTTATTATTCTATGTAAGACAAAAAACACATTAGAAATATTTTAATTTCTTATTTTATAGGATTTCGATGTCTACCATCTCTTCAGGAGAAAATATTAGCAAATAGTTATAATGGTTTACACCTTATTTGCTAAAGTCAGTGAGACATGGAAAATCACAATTAAAAATTTATTCTGAAGTAGATATATATACTAGCATTTCAGTCTGGCATTGCCCGGGTGTTTGGAGGTGTATATTGAGAAGAAAAAAAAAAAAAAAAAAAAAAAAAAAAAGTCAATATTTTTAACTTTGACCCCTTTGGGCTCACATAAGATTATTAAGTTAGACCAAGGTCCAAGGAACCTATATTTAAAATTTCATGTGTTTAGATCCAAAATTGGCGGAGGAGTTTGGTAGAGTTCTCAAAGGTCAAATCGTTGAACTTTGACCCCTTAACAGCCAAACTTCTGGCCGAAAATGGATTACAAAGATTTTCCCAAATCTCAGTACCCTGTATATCAAATTTCAAGTCTGTAGACCGAAAATTGACAGAGTTATTGCATAGGAAAATGTATACAGACACGTTAACTTTTATATATATAATAGACTAGCATTTCAGCCCGGCGTTGCCCGGGTGTTTGGAGGTGTATGCTGAGCAAAAAAAAAAAAAAAAAGAGTAAAATTTTTTTTAATTTGACCCCTATTATGACCCCTTAAAATTTACAGTTTCGGGCTCAAATCACTTTATTAAGTTAGATCCAGGTTCAAGGAACCTATATCTAAAATTTCAAGTGTCTAGACCCAAAATTGTCGGAGGAGTTTGGTAGAGTTCTTAAAGGTCAAATCGTTGAAATTTGACCCCTTAACAGCCAAATTTCTGGTTGACACCCGTCACATCGATTTTCCCAAATCTCAGTACCCGGTATTTCAAATTTCGAGTCTATAGACTAAAAATTGAAAGAGTTATTGCGTAGGGAAATGTACACAGACAGACAGACAGACACGTTCACTTTTATAGATATATAGATATATATATTAAAATAAAAGATGAGGAATAAGAGTTATATAATATATATATATATATATTTAAAGTGTATATATATATATATATATATATATATATACATATATATATATATATATATATATATATATATAAATAAAAGTATATATTTACATGGAGGTCCCCACTTATCAAGGCCCAGAAGCCATTCGGGGATAAGGGTTATTTTATGTACAGTAATAAATGGGATAGTGTTGCAGTATTCATTAGTATTGGAGATTTGATAAAGTGTCATTACTTAAGGGAGCGGTTCATTAGGAATTTGTTTATGTTGGACTTGAAGACATCCATGTTAAAGTCAGGAGGGAAACAGGCAAGCGGTAGAGATTTCCACAGTCGTGCAGTTCTAAGAAAGAAGCTTTGTTCATGGAATCCGCGTTTTGATTTAGGCACAGATAAAGAGTGGGGAAAATTATTGACTGTGGTTTCAGTTAGACGGGTGTTTATTGTGAAAGATTGCTGAGGGGGGACCAGAGATTGGAGTTCAGACGAGCACCTGCCATGGAAATAGCGATAAAACAAAGATAGGCTCGCAACGTCTCTTCTGTGGGAGAGAGGTTGCAGGAAAGAGAAAAGGGCATCCCCCCACTAAACTACAAAGTCTATTTTGTACTCTGTCAAGGCAGGATAGGCAGTTTTAGCAGCTCCTGCCCAGATGTGGCAGCAGTATTCCATCCTTGGACATACTTGGCTTTTATATAGATAGAGAATTGCATCAGTAGTGAGATCTTCTGGAGCGATAGAAGGATCCTACCATTTTTCCAGCGACCTTGGCAACCGATTTGATGTACATGTTCCATTTCAGATCAGGAGTAAAGGTCAAACCCAGAAGCTTGTCAAAACACGGGGCCTCACCCAGATAAGAGCCATCCATCACAATTGATGCCAGATGGGGATCAGAGCGTTGATGATGTAAAGATAGAAGCTATATACAATTTAAAATTTATTCTGAACTATATAAATTAAAATAAAAGATGAGGAATAAAAGTTATAAAACTTTATTATGTCATCAGAATAATAAGGAAAAATTAAGGGGAAATTAAGAAAAAGTCTCTTTAGGCCATGGCATTTCGAAGATAAATGCTTCTCACCAGAATAGGAGAAGGGTCAGAATTATACAAAATGCAAATATAGGAAATATCTAAATGTCATTAAGTCAGTTTTTTTCTGAAATAATATCAATCCTGCTGGATTTCTTGCCACTGGACTTTTGCAATGCTGGTTCACATGCGATTGAAACCCCTGCTTCACTATAAACTCTACAGGCAAAACATACAGGGGATATCGATTGGAGTAGTAATATATATGACTGAGATAAATAAAATTAGGATATTTATATCAGTTCCAAGAAATCAAACACAAGATTTAGTGTACGATAGTTTCTAAAACGATTTTAAATATTTTATATTTTAAATGATTCCAAAATGTCTCTCCAGCACTCTTCAATTCAATTGAATTCAAGCTTTAAAAAAATATTTTTTTTACTATTTTTAAAAATATAAATGATAGGATTCAGAACCTCTTAATATATAATTGTATACCATTATTTATAATGATGTTAATAATATACAGTAGATAATATTTTACAAATAAAAGTAGGATAAAAAAAAGGTACAGGTTAAAATATCAGAATAATTTGAAGTGAAAATAAAGAAAATTGATAATAGTGGATATATAAAGGATCATAGTATTATAAATTGAACAAGAATAAAATAAGAATAGTAGGAATAAGCATCATGACAATAAATAAGACAATAAGAGAATAGTGCATTTATGGAATTTTTTTATGTTATGGATGTAAGACTTAAGTTTGTATTGAGTTTCACCAACGTATATCTGATTCTTTCTACGTCAGATGCATCATATATTTTTAAACATCAACTTCTGTTTTTCTTTATATCAGCCATCTTGAAAAAGTCTTAAAATAAAGACAAAAAGTTGATGAATAAATAATTTTCATTTTTATTATTATTTTTCATAACATTGAATTATTTCCATAATTACCATATATATATATATATATATATATATATATATATATATATATATAACATTTTGCCCATCCACTTATGGGACTATCACACCAATATCAGTGCTTTCCAGGAGGCACCTGCTGAAGTTTTCATCATCAAAAGATGGAATAGACAGTCTGTGAAGACAGAATAACACTACAAAAAATTTAAAAGGCCAATTTTAAGAAGCGTGATGTCAACTCCAACTTGGTAGTCGCATACCAAGAACAGAAAGACTTGGAAGGTTTGTAGCTAAAAGAGCAAAACTTGAAGAGAGCTACTTCTATCCTTGAAGAAAATATCCTCAACCATGAGGGGCTCACTGCAATGATATGTTATAGACACATAATTTGATAAAAAAAGTGATAAAACACGTAAAGACTTACCTGGCATTGGTTCTAAACTCATCAACTGCTTCTGGATAGCTTCAATGGCCTTCTTCTCTTGAAGTTCGCGTGCACTACTACCTGCTTGGTTGGAAGAATTAAAATCCAATTCCATAAATTGTAAGTTGTTATCATTAAAGACAGGCCCTAGATGATGTGGTAGAATTGTGTCGTCGTGGTTAAGCTCAGAAGAACCAGTTCTTGCAGACTGTGACATGGAATTTACCACTCCGGTCGGCATGCCTGGAATTCCTGGATTATTACTATTTAGTTGACCATTATCAAGATCATTTTGGAGATCAACTGCTTGTTGGAGAATATGAGCTAAAAGAGCATCTTTGGACTCCTTCTTGGAGCCAGTATCCCCATTTGGCTTATTGTTATTGGTAGGGTTTGAAGTTATCTGTCTTGGCATTTGGGTCTGACCAGCTGTTGAATTAATATACTGATCAGATGTACTTGCTGTCGTAACACAAGGATAGGTTGTTGCAACACTTGTAAACACTTGCTTGTTTGCATAAACGGTATTTTCAGTGGACATTGTTTTGCCAGGATCAACTGAATTATGAAAATTACTTTCTGACGACGATGACCTTGAAGTTTCATGAAGGTTTGAACTGGCACTGCATTCCTTTTCACCTTCAGTTGAAGAAACATCATTACTTTTTTTATCAAGGGGTTTAATGGGGAGTAGTTTATCTTTAGGTGTCCGTGGTGTTGGTAGTGCAGTTGGATTTGCTGTGATCTGAGTATTAACAACAATTTCACGATTCGTTTTTCGGGAAAGAAGCTGAGCAAGAAGGACGTTGCGCTGCAACACTTTGCTAGGTGCATCGGTTGAAGTAGTTGGTTCATTATCTAGCATGTCATTTGAATCGCCATCGAAAGAGGCTTTTCGCTTGATACTTTTTGGTCGACCTTCAGTTTTCATTTTCTCTGAACTGTCTTTATCAAAATAATTGAAAAGATTGTGTAACTCAGCAAAGCCATGGACATTTCCTGGTGACTTTATTAGTTCGGACGGTTTGAGCATGGAGTCATCAAAACTAGTCCGATGAGGGACACTGGAAGTAGACTCTGGTAGCCCTGTGTGGGTGGTGGTCGGAAACTGTGGTCCTGATACATGACGATGACGGGTGCCATTTTGATCTTGACTAGTACTTTGCTACAAAACAAAAGATATAAAAAGATTAGGATTTCATAAGAGTAAATGTATGTGATTTTGACAATAGTTCATCATGAACAAAGCATCGTTACATTTTCACATGCGTTGGTGACTTTTGTACTTGAGAGCCTTCTTCAGCTGATGACGATTGTAGCTGGTAAAAAGTTCACTTCGCAATTTCCATCAGAATCATTTGGTTTAATAGTTGTTTTACAGGCTGACAGGTGTTAAACGTTGTGTAGAAATTGACTTTCAAACCAAACTATCTCTGGACAAGTCTTTGATCATCCCTCTCTCAAGTCACTTCCTAGTTTTTTCTTGACTTCCCCCGCTACCGCAATTATTCCATATTGACTAAGCCAAGAAATCATTCATTCTTTCAAATAGACATATTATTGAAGTCTCTTTTGTACACATCTCCAAATTTAATCTTCCTCTGAGTTCCTCAGATCTAAACCTAGCTTTAAGACTCACATTACATGGCAATCGTATCATGTTCATTAATTCTCTTGATGAAACACACGCTAATCTTTCACTGTCTTGGATTCTCTTCCATACATATATACATTACATACATAGGCTTAATAGATTCTTCCCTTGGTCAAGAGTGGTAAAACGCTGCTGATTAGCAATAGAAGTTCCCTGAACTCATTCCATGCACTTCTAATCTTTGCAATCACACTAACATGTACTCCAATTACAACTACAGCAAAAGACACCAGAAGAAAGCATAAGAGTAAAACGTAAAAAAAAATAACAGGGTGAAAATGGCAACAATAACTTAAGATAATGTGAATAGCTGAATATTTTACAGATCAATTTTTATATTTAAAACTAAAAATAAATGAAAATGATAGAAATTTTTTTTTAGACTTAAAACAAACACAATTGTATTATAAACAAATACTTAAAGTTCTATATAGATTTGTTTCTGATAAAATCAAATGTGAATCATATTTTGGGAGCCAAAGGGTTTGATATCTAGTTTCCAAAATCCAAGATTGTTGAAGTAGTAGACTTGTAAATTAAAAATGGCCATAGATTAATTGAATGTATTAAAGAAGAATTGTCACATACTGCTGGGACAGTGGCCTTCATCTCCTCCTCTTCCTCTGCTTGTAATAATTTTTGGAGTAAATCTTTGTGATCATTTTTATCTACCTTTCCGACTTCAGATGTCGCTTGATGGTCATCGCTAAGAAGTTGCTGTAAAGAAAAAGTTAAATTATAACAGTAAATGTGCAACATTTGATATGAAGAGATCAAGCTCAAATGAAATGAAAAAATTAAAGGTTAACTGAATGTTATCAAATCAGATGAATAAATATTTTAACTAAATCAAAGGAAACGTATACAACAAAAGAAAAAAAAAAAAAAAAATGATTGTTCTCAAGCATCATACATAATTAAAAAAATTTTTTCTTAAAGCATTTATTTTAATCCATTTTAATTTTAGAAAAGTGTACAGAATAATAGTTGTAGCCACTAGGCATTTATTGATAGTGTCTTTACTTTTTTTGAAACTTTCATTTTCAATAATAGTAGATCAAAAAATGCATATTTCATGTTTGACAAGAAAAAAATACAGATGAAAATGTTTGATTACATAAACTCTAAAATGTCCTTATGAATTCATTTTTACCATTATTTCTGAATTCATTCCGTTCTTAAAATAAATTGCAGTAGCTGTTGGTCATCTGATTAGGTCACCTGTTACAATGTTTTAATCTATTAGAAGAAAAAAAATAATCTAATTTTGTTGTAAATTTAGGTTTTAAAATCTTTCTTGACATAACATACAATTTAATTTAGACATACCCTTAATTATTTTGAAGGTTTCAATTAAGTCACCTTCTCATTCTTTTCTCTAGTAATGTAGTAAAACCTAAGGATTCAACCCATTTCTTATTTTAACAAGCCAAAAACTATATGGTATCCCGACTGATGCCTTGAATTTTAGGAGAAAAATAAAAATTAGCCCCAAAAGGTGTGTTTTTTACCCCTTAAAACACCCCGGGCTCAAGCCCTAGAATTTTCCCAGGGTCAAATATTAATGTTTCCAGATGTATATCCATGTGGTCTTGCTTTTTGGTAATTTTCAGCAAAATCTAATGGTCTGAAAAGCTTCTATGTCTCAAAAAGGCTACTTCTGGCCATTTTGACCTCTTTTGACCCCCTCGTGACGCAACCAAAATTTTAATAAAAAATCTGAGAATGTTACATTTCCTCCTTTGGGTAGTTGTAACTTCAAGCAAAATTTCAGAAAAATGTAATGAGTAGTTATTGAAAATTTTGAGAACAAATGGATTAACAGACAAGGGTGAATTATAAGGTCTGAATCTGACTAAATCAGTAGACCAATAATTTATATCATTTATTCAGAGATATGAATAGACAAAAAAAAAAAAAATGAATTCAAGATGAATCCTCTTTTCCTCATGCAGCACAAAAAACTTAGGAGAAACATGCTGAGTCTTGTATTGTGTGTGTAAGGGGAGTTGGAGACAGTAAGTTATTCTTTGATGAAACAAAACATCTCTACCTTAGATCCCTTGAAATCCTAGTGTTTAAATGCAAAATTAACATTTTCAATTTTTTGAGAAATGTTATAAGGAAAAGGAAAGCAAGAATGCAAAAAAGATAAAATTCTGCCAAATAGCAACAAAATAAAAAATAGGTAAGACCAAAAAAAAAATAAATTTCACCCAAAATTGGAGAACTCGCATGCCCAGTTATTTCTTTTAGCATGCATATTTTTTATGTTTAATGTGTTTTCTTGAATCTTATTGCCTACACAGTTCAATCAGAAGAATGCAATTTCTCTAGTTTTTAAATAGAACAATTTAGAAGGAGTTTGAAAGATTAAACTTAAAAAATTGACAAAGTATATAAAAAGAGGCATGTCACATATTTAACACTTACTTTTAACAGTTCATCATTATTTGTAGACTTTTTGGGCTCAGCTTCATTTTTGTCAACTTCCATGTTACTGTCGTCATTCGGTGAACGCATCTCTTCATCATGTCGTTTGGAATTTGTTTCATCTTCATCTCGACTAAGTAACTTTTTCAGAATCATATCAGGACGTTTAGAATCATTACTTAAAGAAATATTCATGTGATCCATTTCATCATTTCCTGATGTGCTCTGAGGTTTTTCCTGTGGAGACTGACCAGGTCCTGGTTGTGGTGACTGATCAATACTACCACCAGGAGATTTGATACTAGACTTATTATTCTCTCCTATACACATTTCTTCACCCCGAGAGTTTTCAGTTTTTGCTATTGCCCGAGGACTGTGATCTGGAGTAGAAGTGTTTTGAGTGAGCAATTGGCATAATTTTGGTGGACGTTGGTTAGATTTTTTGTCGCCAATACATTGCGTTTCAGTTTTTATGTTCATAAAGTTGGCATCAGGCCGCATACGGTTTTGAGGTTGACTGTTGAAAGTGTTTGCTTGAGGTACACAATGTGCAGCTGTTGTCATAGGAGAATATTCTGCAGGATGGTTCCAACTAGATTGTTGGTTCGTCATTACACCTGGAATTGAAAACAGAGGGTTTCTGTAACAAAATATAATTACAATGTAAAATAAATTTTTAATTCTGCTAAAACAAAAAAAAAAAAAATAAATAAAATAAACCAATTGTAGCATTTGGTGATTTCGAAAAATAAAACCAACTAATTGATATGTTTAAATAATTCTGAAAATCTATATCATTTTCAAGTAAAACAAACCCAGTATAAAATTTGGTTTTATATAATATCAATACAATGCTGAAACATGTAAAGGGAGAAGTTCAGATCTATAACAAATGCAAGGTGACAGTTTTCAAACTATTGAGAACTTTGGGCAGAAATAAGGCATTGCTATATAGACGTCTGATACTACTAGGCCTTTTGTTTTAATTACCTGTGGTTAATTACCTTTAATTTCATATAATCTATTTTTAAAAAAACAAGATCTTTCTTTAATATTGACATATAAAAAGAATTCAGCGCTTTCAGCAGTTATTAATACAAATGTAAAAATATATAAACATAATTTCTGACTTTCAGCATAGGGATAAAATATCTGATTGCTGATCAAGTGGTCTGATTTAAATCTCAACACTAAAGGATTCACCATGTCTAGCTACAGTGAAAGAAAACCTTAGATTACACAATGCTTACTAGCTTATGCTTCTTCAGTGAAATCTATATTGATTAAAATGTCTTTATGAGCAAACACCTCTGGACATATGTATAAAAGCAATTATGTGATGAAAATTCTACTTCTTACACTCATCTGATGAAAAGATCACGTAAAAGACATGAACAGGACCTGATAAAATTATCAACACATCAAGTTATATATCCTCACCCAAAGATAAATTATTTTTGCTGATTTTTGATGTCAAGAATCAAATTTGGCAATTGTTACAGTAGTGATTCTTTTCAGTTGATCCTCCTTCTGATTGAATTTTATTGTCATATAATGCTGTCTTCTTGCACAGTGCTGTATCAAAAGTTTAACAAATTATTTTCCAAAAGTTCAATTCAATAACTGTTCATGCAATAATCCAATAGAATAAATAGAACAATAAAAGGTAGACATACCCGTGGGTGATACAGCAGGTAAATTATTTTTCCTTTGGTATTGATAGAGAGCGGGATTTCTTCCCTGAGGCATCTGTGAACTAGGACTTCTCTGGGAATAGGCTGGAGCATTAAGCGGGCGTGGTCCTCCCATTTGTTGTACAAGGTTTCTATGTCTATTGACATGAACCCCAGGTACCCTAGTTGAAAAATTGGGATTCCGTACCCCATCAAAAGCAGCTTGTTGTTGCTGGAAGTTCCCTGAAGAGGGTAAATGTTTATTCATTGAACTGGCAGGCTCCCCACCGACCAGGCTAGCTAGAATCATATTGTCTTTTATCATTTCAGAATTCTGAGTACTTCGAGGAGTGGATACATTGTTCCAATTGTTGGGAGGTCCACTACTACCGATATTGAACCCACCCATAGCTATCAAAGACACAGATGGAGAACCATAGTTCATATTCGACATATTTTCCATGGACGGCTGTGCATGCGAGTTGAATAAATCCCAACCAATCCGACTGTTGGGATTGTTTCCAACATGCATGTCCATACCATCAGAGTTAATATTCACTCCAGATCCTGTCTCCCCAGGATAAGGAACGGGTGCTGGTGGCATCATGCCACTGCTAGACTGATCTTGTTGTTGAAACTGTTGATATTGGGAGCTATTACTTTTCAAGGCATTTCCAAGCGATTTCAATTCATTTTCATTATCACTTTCTCTGTATTAAAAAAAAAAAATAAAGTTATAGTTGTTCCAATGTAGAATACATTCATAAAATATATGCATAAAAGAAAATCATAAGATTGAGATAAGATTGAAACAATTATAAAATTTAATGAAAATTTACAGAAAGCAAAAAGTTATTTTAAAAGTATCCCACACTACATTAGAAATAGAACAATGATTCTCACCTAACCTTAATTACATTAAGAACAGTTGAATACATGAAATTATCAGTATCTCAACTTAGAAAATAAAAAATAAAATAACATTTAAATATATTTCTTCTATCACTAATGGGGGTTGTTGGCTCAGTGCTAGAGTGGAGGTTTCATCATGCTGACTAATGGTGGATGGGAAAATTCCCCATTATCCATGGATAACGATATATAAATAAAAATAAGTTTTAAGGAGGTACAATAATATTATTTGGCACCCCAAAATGTAGAAAATATTGGTTTTGTTTTACTGGTTTTCTTTAAGGTTTATTGACTGAATTTGTACTTAAGTACAAAAAATTAAAAACACATGTAACTTACTAAAATCAGTTAAAAACAAATCAATTATAATTAACTATTAACTAGCAATACACGTGGCCGTTAAAACGCTTTGGATAATCAGATTTCAAGGAGGTTCTGCTAAAATAGTCATATTTTAAAAACCAAAGCACTTTAAGTTTTCAAAATACCACCGTTTTGTTCAGAAATGAATATACTTTCAAATGAATTAGTAAATAATAATAATATACATTATATATTTTTAGAGTTTTAAGCAAATAAAGTGATAAAAATGTGAACATCATAAAACGGAATTTTCGGGAAGATTTTGTAACGACCCCCCCCCCCCCGATTTCTAAATATTCGTACCGCGTTTCTGTGAAGAATTTTTTAATGACATTTGGAAATTAGCCAAAAGAGATGTCATTTTTAATAATTTTGAGTGTCCGAAATTCATTTGACCACTCGTTTTTTTGTTGTGTTAAAAAAGATTTCAAAATGATGAGTATTGAAACTTTTGAAAAATATTTTCTTCGGACACTCACTATTAAATAAAACAATCTTTTTACAATTTTTATTCGTTAAAAAGATGATTGGACAGTGTTTTCTCTAGTGGTACGTAGCAATTTAAAAACATAATATCTGAAAAAAATCGTTATGAATTTGAATCAAGACTTCTGTAGTATTAGTGATAGGACTCACCAGCAGCAGCGATAACATGGTGTAAACAGACGTTTGTTTTTGTTGTTTATTTTTATTCCAAATCGATTTTTTTTTTAAAATTGAAAATCTGGTTATAAATAAAAATCCTTACATGTTTAGTTAGAGCTTTTTTGTTATCAACCATACAAATATTTTTAAAAAATTGTGTAGTAGTAAATTTTAAAATATTTTAACAAGTGAAAATGTGAAATATGTTTTGGTTCACCTGTACGAACGGTAAACACACTTCTAATTTTCGTCCCTTAAAAAATGTTTTCAGTGAATTATTATCGAATGGAAACTAATCTACCCGATTATTAAAAAAAAAAAAAAAAAAAAATCAATATTTAAATATTTGTAGGAGGTGTTCAGTTAAAAAATAAAAACAGTAGGAAAAGACATGAAATGTAATTAAAAATCAAAATATCATTAATTCAAAATTTTTAACAATTTCTCAGCTTTAGCAAAAACTTGTTTCTTTTTTTTATATTTAAATAGAATTTAAATACTTGATATTTTTCCAAGCATCATGTTTTCTGTTAGAGGGGCGTCACTTTTTTAAATAACATTTATTTTTGTCTGTCATAATTCTTGTAAAGTTTCACAATGGGTATCAAAACACCCTCTTTAAAAAAAAAAAAAAAAAAAAACTCGCTTAATTCTATGTCTAATCCTAGGTAAGAGTGGCAAGCCTCCTAAAACCTTTAGCCTTAACAATAACGCTAAGTACAAGTGGCAGAGTTCCCCACTAAACAAACTTCCTCTGTGAGCTCATATAAACGTAAAAAAAAAAAAAAAAGTTTGAAGAAAAGTGCACTTGATTACCCCCCCCCCCAATAAATTGGCCAACTGTCCTAAAACGCTAGGATCGTCTTGAAATGGTGAATTATTTTAAATTTATGTGAAACCAACCTCCACTCTAAATTCTAAAATTGTTTTTGTTTTGTTTCTATCAAGTCTTCAGGATGTTCAAACAATTTTCCTTAGCCCTATCATTAACCTAAAGTCAGAGTGGTAACCTCCCTACCTTCTCATAATTGCACAAAGACCCTCTTAAAATCACGCATAATCACCTTTTAGAGAAAAAAAAAAAAAAAAAAAAACACCCAGGATTTATCTATCATAGGAAAAGAGGGGGGGGGGAGGGAGGTAACGGCCCTAAAACACTTGAATGATTCAAAATGGGAAATCATTTTACATTAAATTCTAAAATAATCTTTGTTTATCTTTTATTAAAGTTTTTCAAGTTGTTTACATGCAATTGTCTATAAAGGTAGAATCACATTTTGAAAAGGTGGTCAGATGAGGAGGGGTAACAGAAGGTATTAATCTACAATAATACCAAAGAAATATCGCAATATATTCATTTTTAACCAATCCTAGAATTCGATTTTAGTTTTTGGCACATAAAACACATTACAACTAAACTTTGAGTTCTCTAACTTCTTTTCTTTTAACGAATACATGGCACTTTTAAGCAATTGCAGCATATTTATGTGCATTTACTGCAGATTATTTGGAAACAATTCATTTCTGGAGATTTTCAGATTCCTTGCACAAAAATACACTTATATGGCAAATTTCATTGCTTAGTCTTGTGTTTTAACAAAGATATAGGCATTTTTACTGAAAAAGTAGTGCAAAAAACGCATATGGTCTTAAAGAAGGGAAAATATTTAAACATGCAGGGCATAAAAATAGTAATAACTTCCTTGATTTTAATTGGATTTTTAAAATTTAAAGAAGATTCTTTCTTAGCTTATCAAGCTCTTTCTATATATACCAATATTGAAATATTTTAAGCCATTTAAATTTTTTCATGTGTATTGCTGTATTAACTCAATGAATTAATATTCTGTTATCTTTATATTAAGTTTTCTGTGTGCACATGTTTATATAGATATATACAGAATAACTCCTAAACTAATTAATGAATCACCATAAATTTTGGAACATAGCTGGTTGACGTAAGGACAAGTAATATGGGAGTTTCATGCAAAGGAGGTAACAAATTTTTTGTGAAATTTTAATAATTTGGGAATATTTATTAATCGATGTCTAATAAGATATTGATTAATAAATATTAGACATTTTCAGTTTCTTTAGAGGGTTTTAGGAGATAAAATATGAGTTCAACTTCCTATTTAAAATTCAAACACATCAGGTTTGCATTAAATTTAATCTAAAGTCATTAAATATATCAATTAATTAAAATTCACTGAATTTTAATTTCTTAAAACTCTTTCAAATTAAGTCTTAAATTTTAGATTTTTTCTAAAATTCTGTAATAATAGATTTGGAAAATTTAATGTTTTAGGCTATTAAGCTTTAAAATAAGACAAAACGTGATGCAAAAGCATCTTGAGAATTTATACACACACACACACGACAGAAAAAAATACACACTAAGAAAAATATTTTCCCTAAAATTAACATTTGCATATTTTTATTGGCAAATAAGAATAGTGCTGAAATAACTTAGAATATCTCCTTAAAATTGCACCTCACAACATTAAAGCATGCCATGAACTAAAGAACATCAGACCGATCAGAATCTGCGAGGACGAATCGTGGATCAACATGGAAGTGATCTTAGTCAACACAAAATAGCAAGAAATCTTTCAATACCTATTTCTTCTGTTAATAGAGTGATCGTACAATTCATAAGAGAGGACAAAGAGTGCACAAAACCTCATTCAGGTCATCCTGGGCCCTCTGAAAGAACCTTGCGTCTTGTGAAAAGAAATCCTCGATGCAAAGCCTCTGACATTGCAATACAAACTGGTGTCAGTCCCAGAACAGTTATCAGGTATCTTCACAAGCTGGGCTACTATAGTAGAGCTGCGATAAGGAGCTCTCTCCTTTGTCTTGCCAATATCAAACGCAGAAAAGATTGGGCTTGTGAAATGATGGAGAGGCCCATGACCTTTTGGACCAATGTCATTTTCTCTGATGAGTCACGACTTGCATTATTTCCGCATTATTTCCTGACAGTGGAGGGTATGAGTATCAGCAAGAATTTGGCTTAAAAAGACTGCAGACAATGCTGAACATGGGTTTTTTTCGGTTATGGTATGGGGTACAATTTGGAGTAATGGTTGCTCAGACCTGGTGGAGTGCGAAGGAAACATTAATTCTGGTAAATATGTTTCAAAATTACATGAATATTCTCAAGTGGTAAAATGAACAAAGTTAAATTCCTATCTATGGAAGACAGAGCTCCTTGCCACTCTGCTAGGGCGATGCAACATTGGTTGAGCCAAAATGGGATTAATAAACTTTCATGACAAATTAAATCCCCAACTATGAACTCAATTGAAAATCTTTGGGGCATATTAGACCGGAATCTTTGCAAAAAGAAAAGGAAGCCACCTTCTAAGCTTGAACTTTTAGCATTATTGCATCAGACAAAGCAAGAAATTCAAGATGATATTCGTCAACTGATCAATGCCATGCCTAGAAGGGTCCTAGCATTAAAAACAGTAAAGAGAATGTCAACCAAGTATTAGTTATTAAATTTGTGACCATTTATCTTTTTTTATTTTGTTCTATAAATTATGTTTATTGAAATAAACTGTTTCTATGGGTGTCTATTTTTTTCTGCCATGTCTATATATAATTATTCTATGTTAATTTCCAGAGGTGAAGCAACAAATGAAGTTTTAACAAGATTCATACAAGTTCAATATTGAAGAAGGGCAAGATTAAAAAAAAAAAGAAGAAGCATTTATATGTTGCTACACATTCATGAGCATGTTTTGGTCAACCAGTTACAAGTAACTAGAGACCACCTCTTTAGGTGATATTCATTATAATGTTCATGGAATCAGCATTTAGATTAATGTTGATAGTAGTTGTAGCTAATCGAGTGTTTTTTGTTGTTTTTTTTTGTGAAAGTTTGGTAAGGGGGTGGTCATAGATGAACGCTCAGACAAGCACTTGCCATGAAAATAACAATAGAGCAAAGACAGGCTCACAATGTCTCTTCTGTGGGAAAGAAGTTGGTTTTGAACTATCAAGGCAAGATAGGGCACACTGAGCAGCTCCTGCTAATATGTGGCAACATTACTCCATTCTAGAATGTACGTGACTCTTCTACTGATAGGGCATTGCATACAGCAGTGATAGAATGATCCAACCATTTTTCAAGCGATCTTGGCAACGGATTTGAGGTATGTGTTCCATTTCAGATCAGGAGTGTAGGTCAGTCCCAGAAGCTTGTCCAGATATGGTGCTTCCCCAAGTCGAAACCCATTCATTTCAATTGGGGCCAGAGTGATTATGATGAAAAGAAGCTTAGTTTTAGATGCATCAAAATGACCCAGCCACCTTTTTCTTCATTGCACCTTCTGCTTAAGATCAGAGTAGAAAATTGGAAAGATTTTGGTCATTGCCGGCTTTTGAAGTATTGTCATAGATTGTGGTGTCATCTGCATAAATGTCTATGAATGATCCAAGACTGCGATTTGAGAGATCAGCATTATCCATTTTCAACAAGAAGCGATCATACCATTTTCAGGTTTCTTGTTCCTCAGAATGAGTTCATCTGTAGATTTAATATTGTATTTGTTAGGAATAGAGATATCATTTGGTTAATAATTTTTGAGAGTGCCAACCATGTTCTTAAACAAATTAGGAAATTTAAAAATATAATCGAAATACAGAACCCAAACCTGCACCTACTATATAGATAAAGCAGTATACTAGCAGGAACTGGCTGATCTAATTGCCATATTTGTCGTAAGTCTGAGGACTTTCCAATTATTCTGGATTCATCGCCAGGGGTAAATTAATCTGTTTTTTTTTTAACAATTTATATAATTTTTTTTTTTTTTTTTTTTTTTTTAAAATAACATGTATATTTATTTCATTGGTTAATTATTTTAATTACTTTACAAACAAACATTTCAAGAAGTTACTATTCGTACATACAGTTTATTTTATTAATAGATTTTTTAGTTTTCCTTAGTAATGTTTCTAGTAGTTCAAGTTTTCGTTTATTGTTGGTCGGTTCGAGTATAAATGTGTTAATCAGCCAAAGGGCATTTGAATTCATAAACCAAGTTAGTTCTATCAAGTAACTCAGTCGAGGGGGAGAAGTTATTAGTTATAATCAAGTTAAAGGTTTTAAATTCACTGTAGTAAATAATTATTTTTATTTTTTTGTTAGGGTCTATACTAGAAATATTAAATGTGCTTAAGAGAAAAAATGCTGCATATATATGTGCGTGTGTGTGACCAGGTCATAAGATACACTTAAATTTATTTTAATACATGCAAATTACATATTTATTATTACAGAGACAATTCACTGTCAATTATTATATTAAACTTAATATATAGTAGTGAGATCAAAACTAAATATATATAGATGACTTGGGTGCTATCAGCCAGAAGGTAAAAAAAAAAAAAAAAAAAAAAAAGTATAAGGATCGAACCGTTGAGGCAAAGTTGTGAAAAAAAAAAAAAAAAAAAAAAAAAAAACGTACAACGTTAACCATTGCCCCATCGCGACATGCTAACAGAAACATGTTTGAATTTATTTAATTAGTTGGATTTAGCAGGTGCTCGTTTTAATGAGTTAATGAGGTCAGTTTGACTGCGAGATTTCATTTACTGCTGAACGCTTTTTTCCTCGCCCCCAAGATGTTATAGGAAAAAGACTAACCCACATGCGGTGAGCGACAAATGTTGAATATTTATCTTCCCGAAATCAACCAAATTAAATAGACAGACGAGCTTCGTTGTTAACTGTGAGATATTACGATTTATATGTGATAGAAAAAGTTTTAAAAAGTTGTGAACTGACCAACCGCTTCTCTGAAAGCGAACACACATACATACATTTTCGCTTTTATATTTATAGATATATAAATATATATAGAAAGAGGTTTGTTTACTATAACATTTTACGCAAATAATTATGCAAGTATAAATCATGTAGACTATCTGCATGAAAATAATTACACATAATAGTTAACTAAAGATGATCATCCCATAACAACACCTAAAAAACTAACAGGGAATTAATTAAAATGAAGGTTTAAAAGAATATGCAAATTAGATCTTTTGCAGATGAATGCAATTCCACGACCAATATATAACAAAGTTTTTTTTTTTTTTTTTTTAAATAAATAGAAAAAAGGGGTTTTAATATGAATATCAACACACAAAAACACAAATTTATAAGAGTATAGATATATAAATTCAACTGTCATCCCTGTTTTAAAAGATAGAATTAACCGATCAGAGAAGACACGATGCAAGCAAGGATCAGTTTTTTTTTTTTTTTTTTTTTTTTTACACAGTGATCACCACTTATCAAGGCCCGGAAGCCACTCAAGGATAAGGGTTATTGTAAGTACATTACGTTAGTGTGGAGATTTGATGAAGTGTTTAATTAAGCGGTTCATTAGGAATTTGTTAATATTGGACGAAGACATCCAAGTTGTAGTTTGGAGGGAAGCAGGCAGACAGAACAGAGTTCCACAGGCGTGCAGTTCTAAGAAAGAAGCTTTGTTCATGGAATCCGCGTTTTGATTTAGGCACAGATATAGAGTGGGGGAAATTTTTCACAGTGGATTCAGCTAGACAGGTGTTTTTCATGAAAGATTGGCGAGGGGGGACCAGAGATTGGAGTTCAGACGAGCACCTGCCATGGAAATAACGATAAAACAAGGAGAGGCTCGCAACGTCTCTTCTGTGGGAGAGAGGTTGCAGGGTAGAGAAAAGGGCATCCCCCACTAAGCCACGAAATCTATTTTGTACTCTGTCAAGGCAGGATAGGCTGTTTTTTTGCAGCTCCTGCCCAGATATGGCAGCAGTATTCCATCCTTGGACATACTTGGCTTTTATATAGATAGAGAATTGCATCAGTAGTGAGATATCTTCTGGAGCGGTAGAAGGATCCCACCATCTTTCCAGCGACCTTGGCAACAGACTTGATGTACGTATTCCATTTCAGATCAGGAGTAAAGGTCAAACCCAAAAGCTTGTCAAAACACGGGGCCTCACCCAGATGAGAGCCATCCATCACAATTGATGCCAGCTGGGGATCAGAGCGTTGATGATGTAAGGATAGGAGTTTGGTTTTGGATGCATTAAAGGTAACCAGCCACATCTTCCCCCACTGAACCACGCGCTCGAGATCAGAGGAGAGAGAATCAGAGAGAACTTTGTCATTTACAGCCTTTGATGTGTTGCCGTAGATGTTTTTATATATATATATATATATATATATATATATATAGAGACCAATCAACGTGATGATTTAAAAAATAAAAAATGAAAATAAAAGTTAGCTAACCAGGTTTCATTCCTCGCTCAACAGAGCTAAATCGAGGAAAATACGATTAAAAAAAAAAAAAAAGCCATGTATATGGCTGGGGAGAAAAAACAAAATAAAGCAACGAATCCAAGTATCTACGTATTCTGGGTCTTCAAAGACCAGAGAAAATCCTATCGCCGACACCATTGATATGTCGTGTATAATACTAAGCAAGCGTTCAACAACCACCTGTTCTAGTTGGTATCGGTTTTTAACTATGAGCTATCTGCTCATATGTAAATTATACTTAATTTGCATATCACTACAACATTCAAATTTCTAGTGTAGAAAACATGAATATTTGATTAATTTAGTTGAAAAAAATATTGAATATAGATAAGATTTGGATTTATTGTTTATACAATTGTTATGGATTGTCTAGTTTAATTGAAAGTTGTAAATAATTCTATTTAATACATCAAAATTTATAAAAAAACCAAAAAAAAAAACCTCTGTTGATTCTAAAGCATTGTTAACAATGGTCAATGCTTTGTGGCAATATTGAAATGCGTGATAGTACAACAACTAGCAAAGTGTTGACAAACAATAAATAGCTAAAGTTAAATTAATAAAACAAGACGGAGAAAAAAAATGGCAATTTGGTTTCAATAAAAATTGTTCAAATATAGCTAATAATAGTTGTATTAGAAAATGACAAGTTTATTTACCTGAGAATAATGTGAGTGGAAGATATGCACTCTATTTCTTTACTGATTGGATTGGCGAATGGATGACTAGTTGTTTGTGTGTTGACGTAGTGATTATCCTGCAACTTGAATCTGAACACGTTGCTCTTGTACTGACCATTTTGCAATACTGAAAAGAAAAACAGCAATATATTAGGCATGTCAATACAGGATTCTTAAGATTAAAGATGCAGTTTTTGATCGGTGGAGGAGTGTCGGATTATATTTTTTATTGTTTATTAAATCATTGATCCCAATTTTGCTAACTATATTTTTCTGCTAATCATATATCACTTAATTCAAACTTCTCTTGCAGCTTTACAACTATTGAAAATGAAGTATGCTAAATGCCAAATAAATATAATTTGTATTTCAACCATGTGTCCTCATCTTAGCTGGTGGATCTTTTCAAACTTAAGAACCTTCTAGTCAAATTAGGGGACTGAATCATTTAACGGGGGTAGATTTTTCTCATTCTGTCAGTAGGTGAACATGTTAATTTGTTATTCTTAATTCAAGACTTCTACCTGGCCATAGCTAATGGAAAAAGAACAATCCATTTCTTTAAATTAAGATTCAGTTAGATAGTTTGTTATTTTGTAAGGTTCTAAAATTCAAACATGCATTGAAATGCTGTGAATAAGTAAGCTAAATAATCCAAGTCTAATCCCAACAATTCCGAAACATAAAAATATCTCTCATTCAATCTATATCTAAACGTCATTTCTTAAAAACATTTTTTTTTCTTTCTATCACCCCTGCTTTTTCATTCAGTTGTCCACTTTTTTCAAGCTGTATAAATTGTAATCGCCTAAAAACAGTAGAATGTTTAGTTTGGGTGCAGAAGAGGGGGGGGGGGGAAGAAAATCAAATTTTCCTTGGTAATATTTTAATTTCTAACGGTATTATCTCCATAAATAATGTTTTTGCCGATACATAACTTTGATACATTAAATGATTTATTTAAATTTTTAAATGATTTGAAAAATGATTTAAATAATATATTATCAATCTCTATATCAATAAAAATATTAGATAGTGTGTCACAATGCAACTTTGATAAATATACATGAAATGAAAACTATTAAATTGGATATTTATTATTATATATTGGAAAGATGTTTTTAAATTATGATTACCTTTTTTATGTTAGCCTGATTACATTTTGAATTTTTGTTCTTTAAGTCCTCCACATAGGTAACGCCAAATAGGATTGGATGCTTCAAAGTTTCAACCTTTTAACATGAGGAATTTGTTAGAGTTTCAGAAGCAGTTTAAATGAATTTTTATCAGTTGACTCAAATTTCAAAAGGTCACAATTCTTTTTTTGTGTTTTTTTGGAATTAAGTTTTATTAAAAGAAAAAATAAATAAAAATACAGAAAAATCAGTAGTTTTTATTTATTTACAATCTAACCTAGTGTAGCAAAAAGAAATCAAAATCTACTTTTTTTTTGGACGTTTCAATGGCTTTTCATCCAATATATTATGTATTGTTTTCATTGGTCACCACATTTGTTTTTACACATACATGAAAACAAACATGGCGACCAGTGAAAACAATGTGGAATACATTGAATAATGGAAGTGACTATCATTGCCCTTAGATTAATAATTAAAAAAATCCTTTATATTGGTGAGGTGTGCATGTTTTTGTCGAATGGTTCCAATATAGAGGATTGATTTATTAGAAAAATTAGTTGTATTAGAAACTGAGCATCCTTTACAAATATGGAATTTTTTTTTTTTTATTATTATTATTATTTTTTTTTATATCGTATATAAGTGTCAGATCTGTTGGGGGAAAAAAAACAAAAAAACAAAAGAAAAAATATGAGCAGGGTACATTGTACAGCTCCATCCTAGATTTCTTTTTAACAGCTTTAAATAATCTCACCATTAATTAAAAACATACCTTATATATATATATAAAAAAAAAGGTGGAAATTGTAAAGTTATAAATTTTAAGCCCTCTCCCCCATTTGAAATGTTTCTGCGTGTTTTGAAAATGTTTGAACTTAAGCCTCACCCACATGCCACCAAACTTTGAAAAAAGCTAACAATCACACGTCTTGTTGACTATTATTGTGGCCAAGTAGGTGCTCATTTCATGTTAAGTTTATATAGGAAAGTGATCCCCCACTTTAAGATGTTAAATTGTTTTAGTATTATTTTTACAAAATTTTCAGTAATTTTATGTATAAGATCCACCTCCACAATTTTCTTTAAATTGATAATTTTTGAAGGTTTATGATTATGCTGAATAAGAAAATCTCATTTAAATTTTGCAGAGACAAGTAGTTTTTGAGATATAAAGATCTGTATTATGCACTGCGATTCACTGGCCACCACTGGCGTAGGTTGGTAGTATCTATTCCGAAAGCCGTTCTTAACATGGAGAGGTTGGGGGTGTTTATTCCGAAAGCCGTTATTAACATGAATTACTCAAGGAAGTGAAAAAAAAAAAAGAAAAAAAAAAAAAAAGAAAAAAAAAAAGGCCGTAATTTCTGAGATGAGGATTGGTTATTTGTATTATTTGGATTCATCGGACTACTGTTCTCATCTTGAGTGTGATTTTCACATTTCAGTTGATGTAACCTGACTTTCTACATGTGTATCTTGTTCCTGAGTTTGACTTTTGTATGTTTTTGCTTAAAACGATATTTAAAAAATTGATTTGTCTAACAAGCACCGATTTTTCTGCATTTTTAAAAAACTAAGTGTAATTCTAAGCACGTTTTTTCTTTAACTATCAAAATGGTTGATTTGTTCACAAAGAAACCAAATGTAGATTCGGTAATAAAAATCTTTTAAAAAGGTTCGTTTTAGTACTGTAGCATTTTTTTGATTTCAATTAATTTCTTATACAAACGAGCATGGCTTTTTTTCAGAATAACAAAATATTTTGAAACTGGTAAACATTAATCAGAAATTATTTTTCCGGGGAATTCATCGTCAAACCTAAATATCAACTGACGTGATATTATAAGCAAAAGCCGATGGGACTTGAACACAAATTGATTAATAGTAATTAACTAAACTAAATAAAAACAAAAACAGTGGCCTCAACAGAATGCGATAAAAATGTGTATATAGGCCATAGTTTTATGTTAAATATTAGTAAATGAAGAACCATTTCCAGTTAAAATCTATTTAGCATTACACTTGTAATCTTAATACGCTGGAAATGTGTACACACTAGAACAGGAGAGAAAAAAAAAACATCTTCATTTAAACGGAAGTAACAGAAGAAATCGTTTATATAAAAATTGAATGAGAGCAAAGGAACGAAGTCTTGTAGTTAATTAGAAATAAATTATTTAAAACATTTCACAAGATTTTTTAGTTACTTTTTAAATGACCCAGCGTCGTTTAAAACCTAAAAAAAATATGCTTGCACGTACAACAATGGCCACCACGTATAACAAAGAATTACATTGCTTAATATCCAGAAAAATACTTATTTGCAGAAAACTTTAAATGCGATATTCGTTTTCACCACACCCAAGAACTAGGTGTGTCAGAAATTTCGTGAAAATAGTGAATAATTCGACCCCATCTTTCCAAGCTTATAACTCCTCGAAAAATGTAATTCAAGCCCTAATTTTTTTTTCAATTAAAAGGAGCAAGGACCAAGGTTTCATTTAAAAAAAAAACAAACAAAAAAAAAAAAACGTTTTTTTTTTTGTTAAAAGGTTTTAAACTTCGGACTTTACAGGTAAATTTCTAAAAAACAGTACTTTTTTTTTTGTTTTAAATTTGAATATATCATTTATTGACCTTTTCTCTTCAATTTGTGATATATAAGACTTTGGTACATAAATTAATTATTTACTTTTTAATAGACATTTCAAAATGGGAGGCGTGGATTATTCGACCCCCTGTCTTCCCAAGCTTATAACTCCTCGAAAAATGTAATTCAAGCCCTAATTTTTTTTTCAATTAAAGGAGCAAGGACCAAGGTTCCATAAAAAATTAAAAAAAAATAAAAAATAACGTGGTTTAAAAAAAAAAAGGTTTTAAACTTCAAAGTTTACAGGTAAAATTCTAAAAAACACTACGTTTTTTTGTTTTAAATGTGAATATATTATTTATTGACCTTTTCTCTTCAATTTGTGAGTAAATTAATTATTTACTTTTCGAAAATGGGGGGGGGGCGTGAATTAAAAAAAAAAAAAAAACGTCTAAAATATTATATTCGGTTTATTGGAAAAAACATAAAATTTCACATGGACCCTAAAAATATCGTAAAAATAGAATCAATAGAAAAATTGATAGATTTTTAAAGTTTAAAAATTGAAACATATTGAGTTCGGAAAATTCATTACTGTTAAAAAAAAAAAAATTTTCTATTACTTTTAAAACAACTTTAATAGTTTATTTTGGAAGTATAATCCATAAAGAAAATAAACAACCCATAAACAACAGAGAAATTACGAGATTTTTATATTTTATTCGCAGTTTCGTGTTAGGGGTGTCAAAAATTCCTACAAAAATTCTGATACACCTACCCGAGAACCCCTAAAAAACAAGTTTTTTAAAAGGTTGGTTTTGTGTTGATCTACCAGGTCACAATTACCCATTTTTAAAAATTTTTATCTATTCTTTCCTTCCAAGAAAAAAAAAAAAAAAAAAAAAAAAAAAATCAGGCTTTATTCATTGTTCATCGGTTATTTTTAATAATTATCTTGTAATTTCATTACGTCCCCCTCCTCACGTTTCTGCGTGCGGTATAAACAAATATGGCCGCCACGTACACATTACTCCATGAAACATGCGGAAACGTATGGTCGCAATATCGTGAAAACTAGTTACCAGCCCCAATTTTAAATGCAATATTCGTTTTTAGAACCCGAAAACCTCTAAAAATAAGTTTTTAAAACGTAGATTGTGTGTTAGTCTACAAGGCCAAAATTTACCAAAATTTATCGTGTTAGTTCAGGTTTCAAATTTACCTCCTCCCTTTTTAAAATGAAATCTATCGTTATTTTAGGTTTCAAATATAATTCTGTTTCCCCATCCTCCGCAAAAAAAAAAAGTCATGTTTTGTTACCCTTACGTTTTATGAAACTTAAAAAAAATGCTAGGGATAACGTGTCTCGTTGAACGCTAGGTGTCCAAGAAGCGTGATCCCTCACTCTAAAATGCTAACCCCACCCCCATTTTCTTCTTTCATCTTATTTTTAAAGGCCGTTTAAATATATAAGGCAATAAAAATAGATATTAATTTTTTTAGGGGTCACGTCGTAAAAAAAATATCGATTTTTAAAAATTCGGTACTTTTGCATACAGCGCCGAAATAATAGCGTTATTTAGAAACACAGGGAGGGGAGGGTGTTTAGTAACTATTCTGTACTTTCATCTAACAATAAACAAAAATATTGTAAAAGTTGAATTTAACTTGAAAATACTATGGGGGAAAAAAAAAAAAAAAAGAAAAAGCGCGGTAAGTCATTTTAAAAAATTAAGTACTCAAGTCTTTGTCAATTTTTTTGGGGGAGGGGATTCTTACTTTCCCCCTTAAATCATCTTTAAATATATATAGTTTTTCGGGGATGCTGAAAACGAATATCGCATTTAAATTTGCCGCAAACAAGTACTTTTCCGAATATTAAGCAATGTATTTTTTATGTATGTTATCACTAGTGGCCATTTTTGTACGCGTTCGCAAGTCAAAAATTTTCCCGTTCTTGAATGTATATATATATATATATATATATATATATATATATATATATATATATATATATATAAAAAAAATACAGGACAAATTTTATCTTTATTTTTGATGAATTTTTTAAAATCTTGTAAAATATTTGAAATAATTTTTTATAATTAAATCCAAAACTACTTCATTATTTACGATTCAAGTTTTGGACTTTTCATTAATTCCATTCGTATGAAACTCCATGTTTCTAACGAATATTTCAACATATTTATACATTTCAAAGGTGTTCTCTTTAGGTTTCAACTCAAAATGGTTCTTCATTTAATAATATTTCCAACAAAAACAATACAAAATTTTGTTCGGGACACTAAATTGCAGTTCAACCAAAAATGAAATGTCGCCTACTAGCTATAAAATACACACACGAGAAGTGGTTACACAATTCCATTTATACTATTTGGAGAAAAAAAAAATAAATCTAAAAAAATATTGAAATATTAACAAACTTAATTCAAAATAATTTCACTGAATTTAACTAAAATGGTTTTATGAATAGCATTGCAATCGAACACACTACACCATGGATATTCATGAAACATTCAAACAGGAAATAGTGAGGAGGATGCGCAGCAGAGCATAAAAAAGTGCTTTGTAGCAGGTGTATGAAGAAGGCCTAGTTTCAAAAACGTACGATTAATAAAAACCAATGTTAAAATATTAAATTCACAGTAATCGTATTGATAATTTAAAAAGGGAATATATTTTGAAAGTGGTCGGATAGCAGCATCAGCGGCATGAAGGAAGCAGCAGTATGAAGAAGAAAAGTGGGAAATGCTCATAATTTGATGTGTAATCGAGCGCTTGCTTGACTGCACAAGTTGCACAAACTAACCACGAGGCAAGTTGCGTACTAAACATCAGTATTGGCTTTTATCATTTTTTTTTTTTTTTTTTATATAAGTCAACAAGGTCGATATTAAACAACAACAAAAAGGCTAGCGTAAATTTATTGTAACACGTGGCTGCAAAAGAGCAATCTGTAAAGTATTCAAAACTAAAAGTAAATAAACACCGGAAGAAAAATTTTTTTTAAATTGGTGGTTCTGGTTATAAATAGATTATAGCACACGTGTTTAAAAATAGGTTAACTGTGGAAATTATATACATATATATATATATTACACACATATACACGCATCATTTCGCATAACGAATTCCCTTGATGGAACGAACCATAAGTATGTTTTAGCAGTTAAAGTAAATACTGGAACAAATATATATCTCGGAATCGAAACAAAGCTGAATTCATACAAAAAATCTGGCACATACAAGAGTTTGAGGCTTAACTTATTTCTTTTCTGAAATTTCACACTCGTCAAAAGCGTCCCAAATGTATCTCTGTCTCTCTACCTTTAAACCATGTATTAAATTTGGCACAGTTGTTAAAGTTGTTACACATAAGTCAGAATTTTGGTGTTTGCAAGCGAGATTATATATATATATATATATATATATATATATATATATATGAGAGAGAGAGAGAGAGAGAGAGAGATGCATGCACTTTTCAATTAACTAGTAATAAAAATAGTAGAGTGAAATTAAAACAAAAAAAAAACATGAAAATAAAGATGTTTTGAAATGTGACTAATATAGAATAACAAACGATAATGGTTTAAGGTAAACAGTAATCCATTAGTGCAGTAAAAATAAGAGCAAGTGCGCTGCGCTGAACATGTTCTCGACGAATAGCAGTCACTTGGATGTTGCTAAAGAGTAGTTGAAACGTGTTTATGTGTAAGCACAAGGAGATAGAAAAGAGGAATCGATGAAATTAATATATTGTCACGCTCATAAGACGTTATGTTCGAAAAAGGCGATAAAAAACTGAAACATGAATTTTTTTTACAGGAGTAAGGAGATAATTATCGATCGGTTATTTTTTTCAGCTACGGTAGCAGTAGTTCAATAACGATCGAGCTTGTATTAATAGAGAGCATGGGGATTGTCATGCTGCCTGGATGGGGTTGAAAAAATAAATAAAATAAAAAAATAACGTGAACATTTCAATAAAAGTCAAATCGAGATTCGAAGTAGATTAAAAAGAAAAAAATAGTTTATATTTAGAAAAAAAAAAAAAATCCTGTAACTAACCTGATGGTGGTTGAAAATCAACAGTAAATAAAAAGAAACTGTCGATATACAGTAATAAGTCCGATCTGAAAAAGCATCGTGTTTGAATTCACATCGATATGGAAGATTTTTTCCCCTTTTTTAATACTTATACTTCTGTTGTAATATCGAAAAGATGGTTATATATACTGTATCAATGCGACAACTTGAGCAATGACGAGGGTGTTATGGTTAGAGGAGGAAGTATTGATGGCGATAGTCGTAAAGAGAGGAGAGCGAAGAGAAAAGGAGGCAGAGAGAAACTGAATGGCAACAGCAGCAGTGGCGTCGACGGTGCCATTAAGCTACGCATGCGTCTTGAAGGCTAACAACCGATTGGATCGTTGTAATCACGTGTCTAGTTCATTCGGTGCCCAGCGTAGTGAGGTGAATATCTTTTACACATAACTCATACACACATGTGTGCAAAGTAGTTATGATGATCGTTACACTAAATAAGAGACGATCAAGAAAAAACACACACACAAAAAAAAAACAAACAAAAAAAAAAAAAAACGATTATTCTGTGTACAATATAACATCACCCACATGCTAATGTGTATAAATTGTGCCATTTCACCCTTTTGAAGATTAACATCACTGGAGGAGACATTTTCTTCTAGCTGGATTTGAAAACATTCCAAATTTAAATTATGAATAACTGAACATTTAATGTAAAGAAATAATCGTTAGTTCTTTACGTTTCTGAAAAATTGGTTGCTTCATAAATAATAAATTTTGAGAAAACATTTTATACAAGTATTTCAACAAAATATAGATATATCTTGGATAAAACTGAAAATTCTTTTTGCCTGAAATTAATAACAAACACTGATATTGTAATATTGTTATGATTTATTTATTGCTTCCGTTCTTCTCAAGGCGGCAATAAGTGTATCAGAATTTTGGGGGAATTTTTGACACCCCTAACAGAAAACTGCGAAAAAAATATTAAAAAAAAACTCGTAATTTCTCTTTTTAAAGTGGGTTGTTTATTTTCTGTACAGAATACTTCCAAAAATAAACTATTAAAGTTGTTTAAAAAATAGAAATTATTAAAAAAAAAGAAAAGAAAAAAAAAAGATAGTAAATTGATTTAGGTTTTTTAATGGCTGATTCTGATACACCTAGGGCGGCAAGGGTAGAGTTAGACGCTTTGATTTTGTCGACATCTAGCCAGTAACATTAGACATAGAACTGGTCAAGTAGGAAAGCAAATATCACAATGCAGACTTTTTTTTTGCATATATATTATCTATCTAATTTAGATGTGCGCAAAATGAAGGGCTGATTCACTAGCAGTTTCAGAAACCGACATTAAAAATGTGATAAAAAATTGAATAATTCGATTTATCTTTCCAAGCTTATAACTACTTGAAAAATGTAATTCAAACCCTAATTTTTTTTCAATTAAAGGAGCAAAGACCAAATTTAAAAAAAAACAACAACAAAAAAAACAAGTTTAATAGCAAATTATGCAATATTTGTTTTCTTAAATCGGTTTTCTTTAAAAAAGATTAAAAAAAAAAATCAACGAAATTTTACTTACTTCGATTATAAAAAATATACATAAATTCCAACAAAATCACTTACCTATAAAATATACTATTCAATGAGTATTTCCATTCTTCATTGTTAAGAATTCATCCATATTTATATTTTAAATTTCATGTATTTTTTAAATAAAATAATTTTTTTAAACAACTATTTGAAAAGGCTGCCATTACGTAATCATTTTTATGGTGTTAGCGAAACGCTGAATCGGTGTTTGTTTTTGTTTTGAACTACGGATGGACAGAAGGACGTAAACCCCACACTTTCGCGTTAGCCATCTAAACCTTGTGCGTGAAGAAATGTGTCCCCATAGATGAAAATAGTCACATTTTACTGAAAAGTTTTTGCCTTAAACAAAAAAACAAAAACAAAACAAAACAAACAAACCAGTCAATGAATTTTCTCAAAGAAATACATGAATTTTTGATTTAATATATTTTAATTCTTTATCGAGTGAATTTTTTTTTGAAGCATCTAAAAATAGAAAAAATTGTCGTCAGCATCCAATATTTACTTGACAACCTAAGCATAACATAAGCTTCCACTTAAAAAAAAAAAAAAAAGGTTTTACACTTAGGACTTTACAGGTAAATTTCCAAAAAACACTTCTTTTTTGTCTTAAATTAGAATATTTTATTTATTGAGCTTTTATCTTCAATTTGTGATATATAAAACTTTGGTGAGCAAATTAATTATTTAAATTTGAATAGACATTTCAAAATGGGGGGGGGGTTGAATTTAAAAAAAAAAGAAAACGTTTGTCTAAAATATTATATTTGGTTTATTGGAAAGAGCATAAAATTTCACACTGACCCTGAAAATATCGTAAAAATTTAACTAATAGAAAAATTTTGATAGATTTTTAAAGTTTAAAAATTGAAAAATATTTAACTTGTAAAATTCAATTGATTTCATTACGTAAAAAAAAAAATGGCTGTATGAAGGCGCGCCGGCACTTTGTAAACACTTTTTTTTAAAAAAAAACAAAACAATATTTTTATTATTTTTTTTAAACAACTTTAATAGTTTATTTTGGAAGTATATTCCATAAAGAAAATAAACAACTCACTTTAAAAAGAGAAATTACGAGTTTTTTAAAAATATTTTATTCGCAGTTTTGTGTTAGGGGTGTCAAAAATTCCCCCCAAATTCTGGTACACCAACTGATTCTCCAAATCCGCCAAAATTTATGATATCAAACGATTTTAATGAAATGCTCTGTGTACAATATAACATCAAAGTAGTATTTTATTAATTAATGATAATTGAATGCACCAAACTCATTAAAAATCTTGGTAAAAATGTATTATTTCGAGTACTTGTCCAGAATTGCAGCATCTCTACAGATGTTTGCCGTGTTAGGTTTCATACTAATGGGACTACCGGCGTTGCCTGGATTCATCAAAACTAAATAGAAACTAAATGGTATGTGTAATATCTTTACATTAAAACTCTCATTCACTATCCATTCCTCTCTTGTTTTAATGTGTTAAAAAACATCTACATCATTTACCTAAACATTTTATTTCAAACTAGCGGCTGCGCCGCGTCAGCCCACACAACACCGAGTCAAACACAATAATCGAGTACACTTAGCATTGTCTTATCAACGCTTATCCTGTGAACTTGGGGTATGGAAAATTCCCATACGCACAAAACAAAATAAAACAAAAATACCTTAACTAAGAATAAGGATGAGTAAACGTTGGATAAATTGATGGTTAAAATTATTACAAACTTGCCAGGATTCGAACCTGGAATCTTTTGATCCGTAGTCAGACGTATTATCCATTGTGTCACAAGTCCTGTCCGTATGCCGAAAGATGTTACCATGACTGTATACAGATAGTGCTAAATTCCTTTGACATGGGCAGGTAACTTTTTTGACAAAAACGAAACTGCCCAAAATCCCTTATTTCAGGCTTTTTGTGTGACTCGGCGTTGTTCGTTACGAACCATATATAGATAAGAACTATCTAGGGACTCTCACATTTTAAGGAAAAAAATAATTTTTCAATTGAGTGCATCCGTTCAAAGTTTTATTGGTATATATATATATATACACACACACACACAAATAAATAAACATTTACAATTTTATAAATAGTACAGATGTAGTACCTTAATTTCATATTTATTGCTCCTAGACAACAGTAGAAAAAAAATGGTGAGTAGACAATGCATTGCGGATGCGTTATTGGCAGCTCCCGTTATTCTTGCTTTTCTTTATTTGTCCCTCAGTCCTTAATTTTAATGAGTGATTTTTCTGACGAAGGGAGAAGAAAAAGCTGTATTCTAGGTTGGCAGTCAGAGATGTCGGAAATTTTCTGTTTCTATGTCCTTGTTGCCATGTCACTGGTAAGGGTGCTGGAGGTAAACATTTTATCTGGGCTGATGTTATTCACATGATCGTCAGGGACACGAATCTTGGATTAACCACTAGGGAGGCTGTCCTATCAGCAGATGCACTGGGGCTGCTGTATTGCTTCTGGACCATACAGCAGCTTCTAGTGAGGTTTCTTGATGCCATATTAGTGGATAATTGTTACAGCTTTACCTTCTGTGCTACAAAAAAAAATATTTCTTCATTTTTTTTCTCTCTTAATTTTCTTCTCTGTCCTGCTCTAAGCAAATCTGTCGACCTATTCTACAAATTTCAAAACTTCATGAATAGTTAAAAAAAAAAATAAAATAAAAATAAACAATAAACCCAGATCTATAATTTCAACGCAGACCCTCACTACCATTGTCTCCTTCTCCAACATCAAGGGTCTACGTTCCAACCTTCCAGAGGTTGAAACCCAATTACAGTAGACTAAACCAGACATGTTATTCCTAAGTGAAATTGGCATTGGGCCGACTATTTCCCTAGATGAGTTTGTAATTGAAGGATACTCTAATTTAACTCCCAAATCTGCCCCCAAGATTGCCATGGAATATGTACCTACATTAAAGATGGCTTTCCATGTGGTAGGGACATCTCTAGAGAATATCCTAACTTACTCTATATGTGCTTCCTGGTTGCATTTACTCACACGGCTGCATTTATATTTGCTCTCTATCGCCCCCCCCCCCCAAACACCGGACTTACTATTTTTAAAAGAAAATATCTGAGAAAATAGACCATATATCCTGTCTGCTCATCCTTTGGCTAACATTCACATCTGTGGAGACTTCAATGTTCAAAATGCGGAATAGTTAACCAACTCAAACAATGATGATGAGGGGAGGTTCTGTCAAGATTTCTCCATTGCTTATGACCTCACTCAGATTGTTCACGAACCCACCCATGTGCCCGACACTGACAGCTAGTATGCAAATCTCCAAGAACTTTTTCTCACAACTTGCTCTGAGCTATGTTCATCTTCCATTCTGCCTCCACTGGGATCTTCCAACTACTCTGTTGTATCAGTTAAGATAAAAATGAAATGTAATATGTCCTCAGACGTACCTCTCCATCGTACAGTATATTGATACACTATGGCTGACTGCGATAGCTTCTGTACATTTATATCAGATCTACACCTGCATTCCATGTTTAAAAAGCATATAGTATCAGACCTGAGAGAATTGCGCACAGAAATCACTTTTTCGATTGCTTCCAACGTAATAGATGTACTGAGACTATAAAGCTGCTTCCAGGACTGTCAGCAACAACTGTAAAAAGTAATAAAGAATGCAAGAGCCGTATGCTCGGTCCGTCAAGTCCAAAGTAACTGAGCAGCGGCTTGGTTCCTACCAGTTTTGGCAAATAGCAAACAAGATCCTGAACAGAAGCATGTACTCTATCCCAACTATCATCAATGGATCTGAAGTAATCTTATCAGCATCAGACAAAGCCAAACTCTTCGCCAAGAACTTTGCAGCTAATTCTATTCTATGTGACAAAGGCCACCAACCCCCAGTATTTCCTCCTGTATCAGAAAACACGCTATGCGACATACAAATATCTGTGCATAATGTTGCCAAGCTAATAAAAAAAACCTTGATTCCAGTCAAGTAACTGGCCCTGACGGCATTCCTGAAAAAACTTCAACCAAAACTAGCTCCCATACTTACAAAACTAAGTATTGTCTTAAGGAGAATTGCTTCATATCATCCTGGAAAATCTCATCAGTATGTCCTGTATTTAAGAATTCAGGTGATCGGTCATCTTCCTCTCAGTACAGGCCAATAAATCATGAGTAAGTTGCTTGAATCTGTTAAATAGAGAAGTAGTCAACCGCCTCAGCAAAAATAACCTTAGTGACATGCAATATGGTTTCCATTCTGCTAGATCTACAGCAGATGTGCTTACGGTTATATCTCATAGGATTAGCAAATTTCTTGACGGGGGGCAACCTTTCTAGGGCAATTGCTCTTGGCATATAGGATATGGTATAAAGGTCTACTTCACAAGATCGCCAGGTATGGTATAGCTGGAAATGTCTTCTCAATCATCAAATCATTTGTCTCTGATCGGTTCATAATAGTGATTGATGAGCAGAAATCAGAAGCTCTCAGTATTAATCAGGGGTCCATTCTGGGCGCAACTCTCTTCCTGATCTACATTAATGATCTCCCAAATCACATCCTTAGATTATTCAGACATTTATGCTGACAGCACAAACATCTATGGAAGCAAATCAAAGGCCATAAATGAACAAGTTCTCTCTGATTCTTTCTCTGATCTTGAGCACATGGTACGATGGGAAAAGCAGTGATTAGCTACTTTTAATGCACCTAAAACCAAGCTTCTATCTTTACAACATCAATGCTCTGATCCCCATCTGGCATCAATTGAAATGAATGGCTCTCGTCTTGGGGAGACTCCATGCTTTGACAAGCGTCTGGTCTTGACCTTTAATTCTGATCTGAAATTGCAAATCTGTTGCCAAAGTCACTGGGAAAATGATGAGATCCTTCTATTGATCCAGTAGATATCTCACTGCTCATGCAATTCTCTACCTATATAAGAGCCAGGTACGTCCAAAGATGGAGTACTGTTGCCACATTTGGGCAGGAGCTGCTAAAAATATCTTATCCTGCCTTGACAGAGTTCAAAATAGATTTTGTAGCCTAGTAGGGGATGCCCTTTTCTTGTCCCTGCAACCTCTTTTTTACAGAAGAGACGTTGCGAACTTGTCTTTGCTTTGTTAGTTTCATGGCAACTGCTCATCTGAGTTCCAATCTATAACCTCCCCTCACCAAACTTTCACGAGAAACACTCATCTAGCTGAAAATACTATCAATAATTTCCCCCACTCTTTATCTGTACCTAAACCTAAATGTATATTCTATGAACAAATCTTTTTTAGAACTGCACACTTGTGGAACTGTTCTGTTTGCCTGCTTTCCAGTTGAGTACAATATGGTCATCTTCAAGTCCAACGTAAACAAGTTCTTGATGAGCCGTTCCCCTTAAGTAATCGAATTTACCAAATTTCCACTGCTAGCGATTATTATGATATCGTCCCCATTGACTATTGTACACTCTTTAACCATTATCCTTCAGTGGCCTCTGGGCCATGATATGTGGTGACTCCAATGTAAAAAACTCCCCCAAAAACCCAATGATATTCTTGATCCTGGACACTTGTTCCCCTACCCCATTCGCTTTTACAGTAAAATGAAAAGGAATGATGTTGAAGACGGAAACTAGTTCAAAGAGATTTAAATGGAATACTGTAATTTACATCTATTGTTTCCGAATAACTCCCGGTAAAAACGACCCCCCTGCTCAAAAATATAATAAGGTAATGGTAATAATGATAATTTGTCCCATAAAGCTGAGTAGAACAAAAGTTTCTCTTAATCCCTGCCACATTTACCAAATATAATATTGTAATGAAGCCTTAACATTACAGGCTGTAGGGCAAAATCAAAGGATGAGTAATAATGTTGACAATGACAATTTCATTGCTTCCATACAACACCAAGTAGAAGAAAACTGCAGCATTATCTTCATTAATCGATAAATATTACCTTATGCTAGAACAGAACATCAATCAATTTTTTTTTTTTTTAAAAAGGTATTTGAGGTCGCTGACAATGAATCTGATAATCAAACTCGTTGCAAATTGTTTGGGCCCTGGGTATATTTTGCATCATTTCACTACTTTCGTTAACGCTACGTTAAGTATTTTCTTACATGATGTGTTCGTGTGCACACACGTGTAGTAAAGTGACTTACAGCATCATGGAGGAATCTTTAGCAGACATTTGAAATAACAAGTTTAAAAAAAAATGTGGTTCATTTTTTTGTGTTGTTACAGTTTTTTATGCTTTTTAATTGATCTAAAAAATTAAGTTTGCACGAGTGGTTTACAAAAACGTTTTTCGTTCTTTTTTTTTTTTTTAGGGAGAGGTATTCAATTATAAAATTTGTGTAGTTTAACAGGTGTTTATGCAATTTAATTAACCATTTTTCCAAAAGAAACACGCCAACATTTACCAAGTAGAATACCATTTAAGATTTCACAAAAATTCTGTTTACAGCCATCCGCCACAACCCTTCCCCCAATACAAACACATAATTTCTGTGAAATGTTAAACGGTATTCTACTTGGTAAATGTTGGCGTGCTGCTTACAGAAAAGTGCAGAAGCACTTGTTAAACTACACAAGTTTTATAATTGAATACCCCCCCCCTCTCCAAAACGAAAAACAATTTATGAAAATTTACTTACAGTATTATTTTTACTATTAAATAAGGTGAAAACTATTTTTACTATTAAGTAAGGTGAAAACTATTTTTACTATTAAGTAAGGTGAAAACTATTTTTACTATTAAGTAAGGTGAAAACTATTTTTACTATTAAGTAAGGTGAAAACTATTTTTACTATTAAATAAGGTGAAAACTATTTTTACTATTAAATAAGGTGAAAACTACTTTTACTATTAAATAAGGTGAAAACTACTTTTACTATTAAATAAGGTGAAAACTACTTTTACTTTTAAATAAGGTGAAAACTATTTTTACTATTAAATAAGGTGAAAACTATTTTTACTATTAAATAAGGTGAAAACTATTTTTACTATTAAATAAGGTGAAAACTATTTTTACTATTAAATAAGGTGAAAACTATTTTTACTATTAAATAAGGTGAAAACTATTTTTACTATTAAATGAAAAGTATTTGTTCTAATTATTATAAGGTGAAAACTTTATTTCATGAAAAATATTTCTTGTCATTTAAAATGTCTGCCATGTATTTATACGCCTTGTGAAACGTCAAATGACTATGCATGTGAAAATGTACATTTCAGTAAGAAACCGATCGCGCATAGCATAAACGAAGGTGGTGAAATGGCGCAAAATAGTCCCAGGGTCCGGGGGGTTTCATATCACTCAAACGGTAAATTTGCGATAATTTTGATTATCAGATTCATTGTCAGTGACCTCGAATACCCCTAGAAAACCAAATTAGAGTGGTTGGTGTTCTGTTGTAACGTAAGGTAATATTTACCCATTAATCAATATCATTGTGGAAGACAGAATGGGATGACAAAATCTATGCATATAAAATCATGATTTTTCTTATTGATAAATTTCTTCAGACAATATGAAATAAAGAGTTCATAAAAATGAGTTCAAACAAATCTTAAAATATTTTGATAAAGGAAGATGTTTTCTCAGTAAAGAGAAAATAAATCATGTTTATTTCAGCTAATGCCATGTGCGTTTTTGTTTGTGTAAATGGAATAAAAGTGAAAGAATGTCTGTGTATATTGGTGTGTCTAATTTTGTTAGTGATTAATCATATGAATTTTATATATGCTTTCAGTGAGCAACGGGTGTGTGTATGTGTGCTTTGTTGTGTATACAAACGTTTGTGTGTCTCTCGTTTGTCAAAGACCTTTGTCCTCTTCCCTCCAGGAACTAAACTGGATTGTGATGTGTTCACTATTGTTTAAAAACAGGTACATTATAAAGAAAATTATGTTTGGCTACAATACTAGAGTATGCTCGCAATTTGAGGATTGAATATTCCTTGTGCTGTAGCACATCAAACAAGTTCTTAGCCTGAGGTATAGCTGATCATACTTATAAAAAAATATCTATGATTTTTATAAGTACTTACAAATGTCGCATGTTGAAATGCGAGCCCAAAATAACTTTCAAACTTATTTAACATAACATTCTGATGGGGAAAGCAAAGTACTCGCTTGATAAGTGTTATTTGGACACTGCTTGCTTGCTCTCTCTGCTATGCTGAATTTAAATGCAGTCATATAGAAAAAAATGTTGCTGAATGTTTAGGTCACACAAATTCATCAGTTATCTTTGAAAACACTAAAAATGTCAACAAATGCATTCTGTCTAATCATAAATTGAAGTTGCACAAGATAGCAGAGGAGCTGAAGTTATCATTTTGCATGCACATTTTTCACTAAGAAATCTGTGTTTAAAGTGGGTGTCATATTTGATAAAAAACAACAATGCATTGAGAATTTAAAGCGTTGTTTGCAATCATCTCAATTCAGCATACAGTAGAACCCCCAGATATGGTGGCCCTAGGATATGGTTATTTCAGGTTACGATGTGGAATACAATGTTTTTCTGGCCCCTAGTTACGGTATTTGCTCAGCCTTACGGTGCTATTTATAATGTTATTTGATTATTGTATTTTGTTACTAATTTTTAATGCTATATTCTGGGGTTCTACTGTATATGTCTTTTTTTTGTTTTGTTTTTTAGTCGCATGCAAGCGACTCTATAAGTCTGTCAGTCTGTCTGTCCGTAACACTTTTGTGCTTGGCCTTTTTGGTTAAGATCAAAGGTTTGTTGTTAATACATGCTGTTCTTAGCTTTTTAAGCTTTTCTTGGCCTTTTGGCTAAGATCAAAGTCTGTCCACGGATGTAGCGGCGGACTGGCCAACACTGTGCCCAGGCAACAAATCGAAGGAGGAGTGGCCAGCCCTAAGCGCATCCAAGAACCCCCATACGGGCGAAAGTTCCACACCCGTGGAGGGGGAAAAACCTAAAGCAGCAAACGACGCGGACAGCAGTCCCCAAGGCAAAGAAAAAAGGGCGTGGGGCCCACAGCAGAAGAAGCTCACGTCGTAGGACTACAGGGACCTGTTCGAGTCAACCTACAAGAAGTACACGGAAGGGAACACTATTAAACCCCTTCCGGGAGCGGTGGAGGAGCTTCAACATCGCGTCATTTCCTTCGTTACGGCGGACACCAGGAGCAAAAGCCTTACCGGGGTCGGCCAGGAAACAATGATGCAACTCCTCCAGGATTTGAAGGTCCCGGCCAGTTATATAGTCCGCAGGAGCTACGTAAAATGGGAACTGCTCCTGTCGGATAAGGAAGAAGCGGAGAAGCTGTCCAGGGCCAACATCACCTGGAAACACTTGGCCCTCAAACCAGAATATCAGGGGAAAAGGAGAACAACAGTGTCGGTACTGGGAGTTCCCTGCTACCTGGGCGCAAAGCAACTGGGCGCGGTACTAAGTCAGTACGGTGACGTCGAGGATATATGGCCAGTTAAAGGTCCACGCAACCTCATGACAGGCAATTATAAACTGTCTATGAGTGTGGACCTGGCTAGCTTTGACAAAATCCCCGCGATCCTCAAGTACGGAGAATGGACACTCTCCGTTATAGTGGAGGGCAGGCGGCCGCACTGCTGGCACTGCCTTAAGCAGGGTCACATGGCCAAAGACTGTCCAAAGAGACCAGCAACAGGACCATCAGCGAAACAGCCAGCCCAACAACCAGCAACAGCAGCAGTGCCGGCAAACCAAGAGGACGAGGCCGGTTGGAGCAAGGTGGTCAGAAAGAATAGACCAGCTAAGCCGTTGGCCAATAACAACAACACAAACAACAACAACAACACCAAACAGAACCAAACCAACAAACCTACCATGTCTGCTAACAACATCAACAAACACAACACACACACAGGCATCACAAGGAAAAACATTGCAAGCACAAATAACACGAACAAGAAGATTACAGACACAAACACTCAAGAAAACAAAAACAACTCAAGCACCGACGCCAACATCGCAAACCCAGACAACAAAATAACAGACACCAACATTGCAAACACAGACAACAAAATAACAGACACCAACATTGCAAACACAGACAACAAAACAGACTCCAACAGCAAACAAGAACAGAGACACCACCAACAAGAACTCAGACCAACGTGGGAAGATTTCCAAGGTAGAGGAGATGGAGGTTCAAGCCTCCTCCGCCAAAAGAAAGCTCCCAGTATCTCCGATAGAGTCGGAGGAGGAAGTAGTGTTGTCGGAACGAGAGGAGGGGGACAATAGTTTGGAGAAGCAGTCGAGGAGGAAGGGGAGAAGCAACAAAAGAATAAGGGAAGCAGCGCAGGCAGAGGAGATTACCACCGTGCAGTCGGCTCCTCAGGACGTGCCTAAAGCGGGCTCCTCCCCCAATGATAACAACATCACGCCAACCCCCCTCCCTCCTCAAGTCGCAGCAACACTCCGCCAGCACTAACCAATTCTCCGCCGGTCAGAACAGAGAGGACGAAAAAACTCCCTTTTCTGCCGGGGGACAGGATTTGCGAAGTGGACTCGCACTTGCCAATACCGGACCTCAAAGGACAACAAAAGGTCCGGTACAACAAACTCAAGAGCTTGGTCCACGTCGGTGGTGACAGCATAGCCGACCCGACCAATTTTAAAGACACTCCCTTGTTGACCACGTTTGTCTGTGTTAACAAGGATGCCAGAACTGAAGCCCTCTGGGCAATGATCCATGCAGCGAAGGATGCCATCCCAGGCCAGCAGTTGGTGGATGAGGAGCATCCTTCGCTAAAGAACTTATCTTACAAATGTGAGGGCAGAGTCCTGCTGTACATACACCCCTCCTTTTACAGGGCACTCAAGCTAACCTTCCCGCTGGACGTGGGAGGCGTGGCCAAGGATGGAGTACCCTCTGCTGATCTACTTCCCGGGAGCCTCGGCCAGGCCTGCCACGTCCTTACTGCCGAGGATTTCAGACCCGTCTGTGACAGTGCTTGAGGTAAGTGATCATGTCTTTAAACTTGGCTACATTGAATGTGAGGGGCATCAGGTGTCGAAGCAAGGCCGCGCGCATTGTGAGAGACCTGGTGTCCCTTAAGGTAGATATTGCCGCTATCCAGGAGACCCACTTTGTTTGTGACGAGGATTGCCAGGTGCTGGTAAACGATTACGATGTTTACTCAGCATATGGCAATACTTATAGTCGTGGAATCTCCTTGCTAGTGAGTCGCACCCTGTCAGCGTCGGTGAATGTTGTTCACGCAGGCGAGGACGGGCGGCTGATTGTTGTTGATGTTGCCGTTAATAGCAGTGTTTTTCGGATTGTCGCTGTTTATGCTCCCAATGCTGCTGTAGAGAGGGCAACCTTTTTTCGAAGGTTGGAGGGCTTCTTAGTGGATCCGGAACGGTTAGTTTTAATGGGTGATTGGAATGCAATCCTTGATCCCAAAATAGATAAGGTCGGGGGGGCTAGCGGGTCGGTGCGATGTGACAGCACTCTGTCTGACCTGATGGCTTCGTGCGATCTCGTCGACAGATTTCGTCTGGATCATCCGGGGCGGCAGATGTGAACGTGGCATTCAGTAGTGCCTTCCCATCCAAGTACTTACTTGGATCGGATGTTAATTAGAAGAGGCGAGGTAGACTTTCTATCGTGCCCCACGTTCCACTTGTTAGGACACTCGGACTATAAACTCGTTATGGCCCGTTTGAACTTAAGTGCTAGGCCTAAACTGGCCGGATACTGGAAGTTCAACAGCTCCTTGTTGGAGCTGGAGGACTACCGGTTGAAGGTCACTGAGCTAATTCAGCGGGCTTTAGTGGGGGCGGTTACAGGGAGTAAGTGGTGGGTTAGTCTTAAGGCCAAAATTAGACGCTTCTCTGTCAAGTACAGCCAACGCCTCGCGTTAGATAAGGCTAAGGCAAAGAAGCGTTTAGAGGATAAGATGACCCGGGCGGTGGAGGGGGGGGGGAACTCCCTAGAGATAGCACTAGCTAAACAAGACCTCAGCCGATTGGCTAGTGATCGGTATGAAGGCCAAGTAGTTAGGGCTAGGTTAATGAAAGTTTCTAACGAGGCTGTGAATATTGACGCTGTTGAGCGTAAGGCTGCTCTAAGGCGCGGTTCGGGCGGGTACATTCGAAAAGTACATAACCTGGAAGGACACGCCCTAGTATCGACTCGGGAGATTTGCGAGGGGTTTCGGGAGCATCTATCGGAGCGCTTCACCCAACTACCTGGACTCAGGGTCGAGGAGTTTGGCAGCTATTTGGCTGACTAACTGCGGCTCGGGCGGCTAGCTGTGATGGTCTTATTACGGAACATGAGGTCATTACTGCGTTGAAGCAGGTCGGCTACAACAAGTCCCCGGGGCTTGATGGTCTGCCCTATGAGTTCTACTTGAGGATGTCGCCCATGTTGGTCCCTATTCTGAAGGATGTGTTCAACCATTGGTTTGCTCAGGGATCCATCCCTGGACAGGTGACCAAGGGAGTGATCACATTGCTGAGGAAAGGTCAACGGCATGGTGGGGTGGAAACTTTTGACGACTATAGGCCCTTGACTCTGCTAAACACAGAGTTAAAGATTTTGGCAAAGATTCTAGCGAATCGCTTGCAGGTTGTCATCACTGACTTGATCGAACCATGTTGTGAAGGGGAGATCAATTCAGGACAATCTTCATTTGATTCGCTCGATCATAGAGGGAATAGAAGACGACACCGAAGCCGCGCTGATCAGTTTAGATCAGTCCAAGGCGTTCAATAGGGTCGACCATCGGTTCCTGGGATCTGTGCTAGAGGCCGCCGGATTTAATCCGGACTTCCGCAAGTGGATCTTTGTTCTGTATGACAGGCCGGCGGTAGCGGTGCAGATCAACGGTATGCTGTCGGAGTCATTTGCCGTCTCCCGGTCGGTGCGTCAGGGTTGTCCGCTGTCGCCTCTGTTGTATGTCCTGGCGTTGGAACCCCTCCTTCGCAAGTTAAGGGACGAGGCGGCTACACCAGTCCTGTGCGGAACTGCTTTACCTGGAGGCACACGAGCCAGGGTTTCCGCGTTCGCCGATGACGTCATCGTGTTCGTGTCTTGCCCCACGGACGTTCAAGCGGTGGTCGAGGCGCTCGCTCGGTACGAAAAAGTCACGGAGGCCATCTTCAACCGCAGCAAGTCTGTTGGCCTGCGGTTGGGGGCCTGGACCGGGGTAAACTCGCTTCCAGGTATCTTCAGCTGGACCGATGGACCAGTCCATATTCTCGGTGTCTGGTTTGGACCGGGACTTCAGCTGGAGAAGAATTGGTCGGAAGTACAGATCAAGGTCAAATCGTCGGTGAAGACTTGGATTAGAAGGAAATTGTCCTTGAAGGGTCGGGCGGAGGCGTGTGCTACATACGTCTTTCCGCTCATCCTTTACCGATTATCTGTACTTCCTCTCCCTGCAGAACGCCTAACCCGCTTACAAAAGCGCCTCGACTCACTTCTGTGGGACGAGGGTAAGCACTATGTCTGCAGAGAGGTCTGTGTCCAGAGTCCGAGTGAGGGAGGCCTGGGTCAGCCCAGTCTCTTGTGTCATAGAAACGCTGAGAGATTGGCTTTCCTGGGTCGTTCACTTGAGGAGAACGCTCCTTGGGTCCCTGTGGTTGAGAACTCGTTTCCCAATCTTAAACCCAACCCTTCGGTAGAAGGTCGTCGTAGACCGAAGGGGAAGTCCAAGTTCTTTTCCGAATGCCGGACCACTCTTAGAGCTTTGCCGGGGACTAGTGTCCTCAATCAGCCTAGGAAGAAGCTTTATCGGGAACTAGTGGTGGGCACCGCGAAGGATCCCCTAAGTAGGCGATTAGGTTGGTCGTTGGAAGTTATCCGTTCTCAGTTCAGTTGGGCGCCGGGTCGGGATTTTCTGACTAATTCGGAATTCTCCCTGACCTGGCGACTGGTCCGAAAAGCTCTGCCCCTCTCCGACGAATTCTGCTTGTATAATGAAGAAACAAGGGGCCTGTGTCTGCGCTGTGGCGAAAGTAAGCTTGAAACGGTCGAGCATGCTTTTTTCCGCTGCAGCCGGATCCAGGCCTTACTGGAATACGTCGCGGAGGTAACGGCTCGCATCGATGGCGAGCAGCCGCTTGATCTCGACATTGGTTGTTTTGTCTACAACATGGAGCCGCCGTTCCCCAGGGAGGAAAGTATGGTTTTCCTGGCGATCCTAGCAGTAGCGCGCATGGTGATTTGGATCACACGCCTCAAGTTGGTCTGCGAAGGGACATCTGTTTCAGATCGGGATCTGATTGTTTACTTTAAACATTTGCTTAAAGTAAAGATCAGATGCAATTGGAGGAGGTTGCCTCGAGCGGAGTTTAATAAGAGGTGGGTACACAACACTAGTTTGTGCATCCGTCGAGGAGCCAAGTTTGAATATGTGTTCCCTCCTTGAGCATGGCACAGGCGGTGCTGGGTCCTTCGGAACCCATCCCGCTTAAGTTTAGCTTAATTAATTAAAGAGACTCTTGACTGTTGGTATAAACGAGATCTCGCTCCTGTTATTATTTTTGGTACTAGAGAACCTCTGAGTCTACCCGCTCCCCAATTACCTGCTTTTATTTTGGATGTAATCCTGGTCCTCCCCCAATACTCAGAGGTCACCAATCCACCCCTCCTCCCATTGAATTCTTTTCTCCTATTAAGGCTTCACCCCAACCCCTCATAGGGATCTCCCTGCTTGTTTTCGGTTCCCCGGAAAACAGTGGGGGGGGGGGTCTAATCGCTAGATTAGTATAGGGGGGTCAGTACTAACAAACCAAGTAGGCTGTATCTTTTATGTTTAAATTGAACTCTTTTTATTAGCTTGCCCCACTCCACGTGCTTTTAATAACTTGATTATAAACTGTATATACTTTTATGAATTTGAACTCTTTTTGTCATCTTACAAAGGCACACACTCACTATATTGTTTATATATTAAAAAAAAAAAAAAAAAAAAAAATGCATACACAGACATACAGATAAGTGTTTACCAATTGTACATGTTTTCTTTTATTCTAAACGCTGGGGATATATTAGTTAGATTAGAATCCACAGAGTGAATGAGGTATTGTGGTAAATGTTGCCAGTCAAGAGTGAGACTTCAAAGTCCATTTTTATCAAATGTCAATAGTCACAAAGATCTTGAACCCTCCCCTCCCCAATTTCTTATAGGGCCTTGTGCCTAATTTTGTTGATTGTTATTTTTGCTTTTATAATTTGATATTGTAAATTCATTTTTGACAACAATAAAATAAATAAATAAGATCAAAGTGTAGTATTTATTCCGGTAGATACTGCAAACAAAGACCATATGTGGGGGAGACCCCACATACAAGACCTTGGTCAATGTAGGGGAAACCCTTCATACCAATTGTCACTATTCAGCTCCCCTACTCCCTGGGGAGTTGGTCCCCATTTCCCCTTCACTCCTCACACTAAAAATCGACCTTGTGCCTAATTTGCTTAGTGAGGGAGCAAATAAATACCGCTTTTCTTGGCCTTTTGGCAAAGATCAAAGTGTCGTATCTGCCTTACTATATGCTGTACTTGTGTTTGTAACTGTGATATAAAATGGGGGATCACTTTTCTGTATTAATTTAATGTAAAATGATCACCCACTTTACAACCAGTCAGTCTCAAAGCCATTCAAGTCATTCTCTAGATCATTCAAGTTGTTTTTGAAGGATTCCAGTTATTTTTTAAGCATTCAAGTCATTCTTAAGGTCATTCAATTCATCCTTAAGTTCATTAAAGTCATTTACTTTTTATTTAAGTCATTTCAGCCCATTTTTCAGTCATTTTAGTTATCTTTAAGAATTTCATGTCAATCCTACATTCACACATTCATTCATTACACGAGACTAATGGCTATTGGCCTTGTTTTAACATCAATCAAAAACTGACCAAAGACACACACATCAGCAGGCAATATTTTGGTCTCATTAATTTGGGATATAAAAGATATTTTGTTCAAGGAATAACTTAAAAATAGAATATTTCTAATATCTTAAGTACATTATTTTTGCATTATGTTGGAAGAAATCACCAAAAATGAACATAAAAAAAAATGTTCTTTTACTAAGACAATGTCCCATGTTATAAGTTTATTGCCTATTTTAATGTCAAAGACAAATCGTTCTACAGAAAAAAAAAGGTATGAACTTATTCGAGAAGCATAAATAAGCTTTTGTTCAATCAAGAGTTGATACTTCAAGCTGCTGCTACTTTGAACAACATAATACAGTGATAAATATATCAACGTGTTTCAATGCTTTTTGATACACTGAACACCATTTCCAATAAAAAGAAAACGTTTCTTAACTATGAAATGTTCTTTTCAAATAATGAAATTGGAAAAAAAAAGTATTTTAATTAGGTTTTTGTATAAAAAAATTAAAAAAAAAAAGTGTTAAACACTGTTATTATTTGAAATAAATCAATCATTGTTAAAATAACATTTGAAATCTAGATGTTTGATTCTTAGAGATTTATAAACATTTTCACAATGATCACATTTAAAATAAAATGTTAAATCAAATGAGAGTGCAAATATCAAGATTATTAACAATTTGCCATTATTGTTGATGAGAACCCTCAGGTAAATAATATCACCAAATAAGATTATTCATTTTTTAGGCCATTATGTATGAACACTAAAAAAAACTTAGTAAAAAAACAATTGTTTTAGAACTTAATAATAGGAGTAAGGGAGGTTTTGTGTGTGTGGGTGGGGGGGGTCTACCTGGACAGTTTTAGTGGTAGCCTTAGTGTATTTTTTATATTCCCACTTTCCCAAAAACATGTACAATTTATCACCTTTAGTCAAAAGCACTAGTTATATAAAGCTTTTAAAATACTCACCAGTAGATGAAAAAGAGTGATAATTTTATGTTAAACTAGCAAGACCACCTGGCGTTGCTCAGGACTGTATAAGACAATGAGAAAAATTTTGAACATACCTGTTATTCTTAGGATAGAGGAAGTTTTTGTTTATGTATCATTTGCCATCTTGAGCAAAAGAATATTTTACCTATCCTAAGACGGGTATTATATGTATGAAATAATAGTACTTTCCCTAGGACAGGAAATTTACAGCACATATATGGAAAAAAATTTCCTTACCTAGGGCGTGTAATGTACAATACATCTTTAAAATAATTTACATAATTTTCTGTTGTGTAAACTTTTCTGTATGTCACAGGTAAAAGTTTGTTTTTACATTAGAGTGCTATAGTGAAGAAGAACCTTATTACGCATTTAAAAGTCATACCACCTGAATATATTACATGATATTCGGTTTTAATAACTTTTATGCACATCACAGGAATGATTTTCTTAGTTTTTTCAGATGAGTACTATACTGCACAAGTACCTTATTTCTTGGGTGGGATAATGTACAAGTACGTCATTTCTAAGATATATACTCGATAATTTTACATAATTTTCTGTTGTGCTTACTTTTCCGGGTGTCACAGGTAAGAGTTTGTTTTTACATCAGAGTGCTATAGTAAAGAAGCACCTTATTTCTTATATAAATGTCAGATATTACATGATTTTCGGTTATGATTACTTTTATGTACATCGCAAGTAAAATTTCCTTTGTTTTTCATATGGATACTATACTTATTTCTTGGGTAGGATACTGCACAAGTACATTATTTCTTGTGTAAGATACTGTACAAGTACCTTTGTTCTAATTTAAAAATGAAAGAACTCAATACTTTTATGAAATTTTCTGTTCTGCTAAATTTTCTGTACGTCAGGGGTAAGAATTTGTTTTTTATCTGGGTGCTATAGTGAAGAAGCACTATATTTTTCATATGTAAGTCATACTACTTGAATATTTAATGGGATTTATGGTTTTGATGACATGTACATAACACGCAAGATATGCTTTGTTTTTTCATGTGAGTACTATACTGCACAAGTACCTTATTTCTTGGGTAGGATACTGTGCAAGTATTGTATTTCTAACATAAAGATGAAACTACTCGATTTTACATACCTTTTTCTTATGAGTACTATACTGTACAAGTACCTTATTACTTGGATAGAATTCCTTATACACATGAATACATTAACTAAGTGACCATTGTATGTGATTTTTGAAATATGCCATTCATAGACATATACAAATATATACATTACATATAATTCATAATGATCAGTTAATTAGTTTTAGAGTGGATCCAAGACACAAAAATCTATAATCATATGCACATAATAAAAAAACTCATAATGATCAGTTAATTAGTACAGGAGTGAATCCAATCCAATACACACATATATATATATATATATATATATACACATCCTTAAAATTCATAATGACCGGTTAATTATACACACTCTTACAATTCAATGATCGGTTAATTAGTTTTGGAGTAAATCTAATGCGTAGAAATATATACACACAATTAAAATTCAAAATAATCAGTTAATTAGTTTAAGAATTAATCCAATAATAGAAGTATATAATCATATACACACCATTAAAATTAATAATGATCGGTTAATTAGGTTAGGAGTGAATCCAACACACAGAAATATACAGGGGGTTTCAAAAGTTTTGGGAACATTACAAATGCGTATATCTCATGAACTATTCCAGGTAGAAAAATGAAACTGGTGCCATAGTCTTAAATGCATAAAGATTTGATTAATCATGTAGGATGAGCTCATACCAATTTCATTTTTCAACTCTTATTAGTTTTTGAGTTATTAAAAATCTTTATGTTCCCAAGACTTTTGAAACACCCTGTATAATCATACACAGATAATTAAAATTATTAATGATCGGTTAATTAGTTTGGGAGTGAATTTAATACATACAAATATATAATCATACACACATAAGCAAAATTCATAATGATCAGTTAATTAGTTTAAGAGTGAATCCAATACATACAAATATAGAAACTTATACACATCCTTAAAATTAATAATGATCGGTTAATTAGTTTACAAGTGAATCTAATGCATAGAAATATATAGTCATACGCAGATAATTTAAATTCATAATGATCGGTTAATTAATTTATGAGTGAATTCAATACATAGAAATATATAAACATATACACAAAATTTCATAATGATCGGTTAATTAGTTTCAGAATCTATCCAATAATAGAAATATATAATCATATAAACATCCTTAAAATTAATGATCGGTTAATTAATTTATGAGTGAATTCAATACATAAAAATATAGTCATATACACATAAAAAACAAATTGTTAATGACTGGTTAATTTGTTTAGGAGTGAATTCAATACATAGAAATATAGACTCATACACACATAATTAAAATTATTAATGATCGGTTAATTAGTTTAGGAATGAGTCACAAATACAAATATATAATCATACACCCATAATAAAATTCATAATGATCGGTTAATTAGTTTAGGAGTGAATCCGATACATACAAATATATAAACATATACACACTTAAAATTCATAATGTTCGATTAATTAGTTCAGGAATAAATAGAATGCGTAGAAATATATAAACATATACACCTTCATAATGATCGGTTAATTAGTTTAAGAATTTATCCAATAATAGAAATATATAATCTTATACACATCCTTAAAATTAATAATGATTGGTTAATTAATTTAGGAGTGAATTCAATACAAAATTCCATTACTTGATCTATTTATGTGATTATTGGAATGTAACAAATAAGCCAATATATAATATATCGTATATATTTGGAATATGACATTTTCGTTATGTACAGCAAAAACATTTTTCTGTATTTTTTATATAAAAGTGTTTTTGTATAATCATTACATAACATTTAAATATCAAGAATATCGGAATGTAAAAAAAAAAAAAAAAAAAAGAAATGGTGGAGCTCGAACCCACAACACACTGCACAAAAGACAGCTGCTTGTATACGCTTATAAATTTACTAAATAAATGCATCTCTGTTACAGAGCATGTGCATGCGCACAACGACGCCATGGGCGCTATGCTTGTCAAGTTGTCATTTCTGTCAAGTTTTAACCCCTTTTTTTAATCCCTTAGCAATTGTTTTAACCAATTAAACACCTCTAAAAAAATTCTGCACCATATATGTAATCTTTTGAGCTACTGCATGCCATCGAGCGACCATTTATCTAGGAGATACAATTTAAAATATGGAGACACACACACACACACACAGATTTATATATTAGATTTATATGAAAAACTGATTCCCTATTCTAAATTCTGAAATATTTGTTTCTCTTTTCCAATACATAATTGAAAGTTGCAGAAGAGTCGAAGATATCATTTTGCATGGATATTTGTCAATAGGAAAGAAATGGTCAAAGTGGATACCACATTTGCTCAGTCAACCAAAGACATGTTGAAGATTTAAAATCTTGTTCACAGCTGTTTCAATGTAACAAAAGAGGGTTTTTTTTTTTTTTTGCATACCATATTTGTCAATTGATGAACCAGTCAGAAGGTGAAAACTAACCTAAGATACAAACATCAGCAGACAAGACTTTCGCCTCTATGTGAAGTATTTTGTCCATCTTCTATTATAAAAATCTCAAACGTCTGTGTGTGTGTTTGTATGTTTGCTAAAAACTTTTGTCATCCATACCGTTATGGCATAGACATACTATCATAAAAAAGAGCGATCTCTCAAACAAATAATATTGAAAAATTAGAAAAAAAATGGTCAATTATTTTGTGTAGAAATACTGTTTTTTTGAAAGGGAGGAGGTCAGATAAAAACCTTGTTTCGATGCGATTTGCAAACTGCGCATGTGTGAATTTCATTACATTCTTTCATTTTAAGTAGCTAATGTTGCAACATTATTACATCTATGTCCTAGTAAGCCGATCGATAAGGCGCTTACTTGCTAACTTAAGTTATGCATGTTCGCACCCGGCATGCATTTGTTTTCTTTTTCTTCTTTTTTTTGCTTACAAAATTTCTTTTTTTTTTTTTTTCTTTTTTTTTTTAGACTGGGCAAATGATATCCAAAAATCAAGGGAAAAAAATGGTGAATTATTTCATGTAGAAATGTCATTTTATTTGAAGGGATGGTCATGTAAATATCTTTGTTACAATGCTGAATCTGAAACATGCTACTAATTTTCTTTTTAAATAGATAAATTTACAATGTGATAGCGTCATTAAAATCTTGGTCCAATAGCTAGAGTGCTCGCTTACAGTTTTATGCTTTGCAAGTTCGCACCCAGCACGTGCCATTTCTTTTTTTCTTACAAAATTTTGCTTTCGCTTATGGCTGATGCCACCAGGTCCTGTTTTTTATTTTTAACGACTAGACAATGCCCCTCCCCCTCATCACAAATTTTTATCATGATCGGGCACCCCCACCTTAGTTGATTAAAAAAAATAAAACTGAAAAACTATTAATAGATGATAGTATAGAGTATTAACAGTATTTGGATTTTTTTATGAGAGCACAATTCGATAACTTTAAAATCTACTATATTGTTTATAATTCGTATGTAAATACCAAACCTGCAAAGTTGTCATCTGCAAAATGAAGCAACATTTTTTTTTTTAAATAAGTAAACGAACAAAATTGGATTATCAATTTTTTGTTAATTTACTTATTTTGAAAAATATAATGAAAAAAACTTGCATCGTTTTACAGTGGATAGCTCTGCAAAAAAAAAAAAAAGCAGGAGATAAAACTTGAAGCTAAGCTTAAACTTCATTAATAATATAACTAAATAAAAATTACCTTCATTTATTTAATGACATAATGTGTTACTTTTCCCATCAAAGGTGTGATAACTTATAGTTTTGTATTAATTTTATTTATTAAATTGTTAGGTGAAAATACAGTATAATTAACAATGATATTTTTTAATGTAGATTTCTGTTAATTTTTTGGGGGAGAGAAGGTATCATGCTATGTTTTAATAGTATTTTCAAGTTAAACTCAAGTTTTACAGTATCTTTTGTTTATTAAATTGTTAGGTGAAAGTACAGATTAGTAACAAAACACTGAGCTAGTTTGGACCACACAGTTTTATATGTACCTTAGCTTATAAGAAGTTAACATGTGGAAACTTTTAATTATTATATATATTTTTTTAATCTGATTTAATTTTCTTTTATTTGAAGCAAGATTTATCTGTGAATTTAATGGGAAAATTAAAACATTAAGTCAATTTTTTTTTACATCAAGGGTTTTTTCTGTCTGGAGTTTTTACAGGGTTTATACAGCTTTTCACTGTCCATTTTCAAGGACTTCTTAAGGCTTTTTAAAGTTTTTGAAGGCCTTCTCTAGACCAAATTCAAGTCTTTTAAAACAAAATTTGGGATTTGTTTTACAATCCATTGTGATTCAAAAAAGTGATAAAAAATGTTACCATTGCCAATAAAAGTTACTTTGCCACTTATCTGCATATTTTTTTTAGTGCTTTTAAATAGTTTTAAATGCTTTTTATTTCATCTTTTATGGTTTTTAAATTTCCAATCAAGATTGCTGACATCTTGTTCATTTTTTGGGGGTCCAGCTGGCTTCGTTTTCAGTTATCACTACTTTTTTTGTGAGGGAGGGAATTATCCTTATTTATAACAGCCAACCAAATTAAATTACAAATGAGATTAAAAAAAAAAGACCCTTCACTTTAAAACAAACTTTCCTGGTATGGATGGGACTCGCTTATGGTGAATATCAATTTCAAGACATTTTCGATATTTCCAAAGTTATAGTAGAAATAAGGCATTTTCAAGTCCAGATTCAAGGACTTTTTACGTCTGTATGAATCTGTTTTTATTTTTCACATTGAGTGTTGTAAAACAAATATTGACTTTTATAATTATTACACTGCTAATTATTTCACATAGCAATTTAATAAATAAAAAAAATGTGTTGGTTTCTTTTCTTTTGTAAGGGAGGGGGTGACAGTACTTAACAGTTTCTTTGCAGAGAGGATGGGATCCAACACCTATAAAACAGTTGTTGTTGATTATGATTTAAAATAATTTGATAAATTAAAATCCTCCTTCTAAAAATTAAAAATAAAATATTACCCCCCCCCCCCCAAAAAAAAAACACAGTTTTGGTTCAGTTAATTTTTGTTAAACATGTTTACGCTTTTAAACTGATCACTAAATACGGACGTTGTTTTAAGGCGGCAATAATGTAAACATGATTTTAGTCTTGCATTTTTATTAATTTCATATACTGAAAACTTTTTTTTCAATTATTACTATTTTAAGTTTCTTTTACATCTTATTATATAGTGTTATATATAGGGAGGTTATATCAAAGATAGCTTTGACCATTGAATTATTATTTTATTATTTATAATTATTTTTTTGATACATCAAATTCAAACAGCCTAAATTTTCAATCTAAAAACAATAGAATGTTAAAAAGTATATATAGAACTTTGTTTAGTTGTTGACATGCATATAAACCTTTTCCCTTCATATTAGCAGGGTTACCTTGCGTTGCTGGGGGCAACACCAATAATTTCTATTAAAACTTCTCTCTACCTCTCTCAAACTGTCTATCTTTCCTCTCCAACTCCTTTTTTTCTCCTCATCCATTTTCTCAGTAGCTGGACATACCTACAGACAACTCTTCTTTGTATAATAGATTCCTCATGGAATTAGTCAACATTTTATTTCAAAATTAGTACATAATAAACTGACCCGCCTTGATGAAACCCGACTCAGTTGACCATCAGAGAACAAATAATTTTTCTAAATTTAAGATATTATTCATTCTGGGTAACATTGATCAAGAATATACAAACTTTGTAGGTGTGCGTTTTGTAGTTTTTAACTTTTAGCTGCTTATGCTCACACATTATTCTATAATAGATTAATAAGATAGGAACAATTATTCCTCTAAGGAAAAAAAATGAAATAGCTTGGCAAACGTAATCACCACATAAATTCATTATGATCAGACTACTAGCCATTATGTTATGTAGGTTTTGCACATATTTGTAGTCGCATTCATTTGTCAAAATAAAATCTTATATAAATTCCTAGGAGCATCATAATCAAAACTACGTCTTGGTTAGCAGAGGTAGCACAAATTTTTCTCCCTAATTATTTTCTCCTCACACACTCCCATTAGTAACTGGGAAGTTCTCTACATTAGCTGCAAATTTTACTACTTCACCATCTGTATTTGGGTCATCTATTTAATGATATATTTGACATTACTTTCTTAGTTTTCAATTTGTGAAATGATGAACTCTCCCTTTGAAAAGTCTTTTTAAATCCCATTGGTTGGCCATTAGAATTTCTCAGGTTAAGGAAACAGTGGTTTCCTGTATTTTCCAAACAGTTAGAAACATTACAAGATGGCATACAATGTCAATTTAAGGTACACACTATTTTCTTCTGTCTTTTTTGTTTTATTTGATCTTTACTTTGTCGCTCAGTCATTCTTTCTCACTGTTTTATTTTATATACCCAGCAGACCGGTAGCTTCCTACTATATTTTCCTGTCATTTTCTTTCTTTTTTAGACATTTCTTTCTCCTACATAAAACTTATAGACAATTTCTTATGGGATGTTTATGGGACACATTGATTGAATAAAGGATTTTTCTCAAGTATAACTTTCAATTCGACACTTTAAATGCTTCAATATTCATTTCGCTTTTTCAAATATGCATGAAGTACTATCCGCAAGGTTTCGAGATTGCTGCCATAACCCGCACAGGTTATATATTTTTTTTTTTCTAGCAGGTGCCAACTCAAAACCTGGCTCAACACGATGAAACAGGATGCTGAAATGATCCTTGGTCTCTGCCTCTACGAGCTCCATCAATGGAACCACGAATGGCTTAGGCTCATAAGGGAAACAGCCCTTGGACTGTTTCACCTATGTGGTGAACTTTTGGATGGAGCTGGCTCAACTGATCCCGGGTGAATGCTTAACAAGTACAAGTAAAATACATTACAATTCAACTTTGGAGTTCTCTAATTTCTGATTCCTTGCACAAAAATAGACTTATTTCACTGTTTAAATCATTTATACAAAGGTATAAGATTTTTACTGCAAAATTAATAAGCCGCGCCTGCATAGTCCCCCTCTGGTGCTGCATGTGAGATGACACCACAAAAAATAGTGAAGAAATGATGAATGTGAGAAGTGTGAAGGGCCAACGTTGCCTTCACATTTTCGCCAAGTTTCAGAAAAATCTAATGGATGGAGCAAAAGTCATGGGGTAAAAAGTGTAATTTCTTTGCAATTTTGGGACATTTATGATCCCTTTTGAGCTCCTGTGAACGCAAAATCCCAGTGAAAACGGACAAACGATGCAGTTTCATGCCTTAAGACATGTATATTTGAATTCAGCATCATGTAAAACTACTATATAGGTATACTTATCAAGTTCTTCAGTAATATGAAAAAGAGCTTCAAAAAGGCATGTTTTTTAGTCTTAAATGTCCCTGAGGGATGCAAACCAGAATTTTTCCAGGGTCACCCATACTGAATTTATATTAAGAATATTTTGGCCAAGTTTCAGGAAACTCTAATGGATGGATCAAATGCTATGGGCCCAAAAGTGTAATTTTTGACCATTTTGACCTCTTTTGAACCCCTAGGGACGCCGAATCTCAGTGTAAATGGATAATGGTGCAGTTTCAGGCCTTAACACATGTATATTTGAGTTGACCACCATGAAAAAACACTATATAGTCAGACATATTAAGTTTTTGTCGAGAAATATGAAAAAAGAGCCACAAAAAGGGTCGTTTTTAGCACTGAAAGTTCCCTGGTGATGCGAACCATAATTTTGCCAGGGTCACCCATACAGGATTTATATTAAGAACAATGGGTTCCACATTTCGGCCAAGTTTAAAAAAGAAAAAAATCTAATGAATGGATCAAAAGTTATGGGTCAAAAATGTGTAATTTTTGGCCATTTTTGACCGCTTTTAAGCCCCTTGTGGTGCAGCAGGAATTTTTGTAAAAAAAATTTTTTTACTGTGCATATCTATTTAATGAAATAGAATTTGTGGCAAAATTTCAGGAAAAATTAATGCACAGTTATTTGGCAATAGTCCGGACTAACGGATGCAACTGAAAACATAGGTCCCTCTCCGATAAATCGGGGGAGACCAATATAGAAAATTTGACGAAACATATGGTCTAAAATAGGAAAAATATCCAAATGTGTAAAGCACACAAATAATCATAACTTCCCTTAGATTAAATTAAAAAAAAAAAGAAGTTCTTTCTATATATGCCATTATTGAACTGTTTTAAACCATTTCAATCTTTTTATATGTTGCTCATAGAAAAAAATAGAGTTGATCCCTTATGCCTCAAACCACCCACAAATGGAGAGGTAACAACAAAATAGAAACTACAAAACAATTATACAATTAAGAATCCCCTTTTTCTGGCCAACATTTTGACCTGGATCTGCTAGTATAATAAAAAAAAAAAAAAATCTGACCGGAGTTAAAGTGGAAAATGAGAAAAAGTTTGCACAATAGTTTGGAGAAATGTTCTAGTTTTCCATTTTAATTCTCTTTCTCTCTCTCTCTCTCTATATATATGTAGTAGTAAGTTATAAAATGTATATGGCGATTAAGCTACACTGAATATTCCGCGTTTCACATCCACTTTAGGATTCTTCAGGCTTATGCGCGAATTCTGTGGTTGTTTGTCGTTTTTATATGCTCCTCTTCTATTGAAATTTTAGTTAGCCAATCAGCTTACTAGTATCCACCACGCCCTTCCTATCAGCCAATGAGTAGACACCATGACAAAAAATAAAACTAACACTAGCAGAAATAATAATAAACCAACCCCGGACAAGAACAACCATACTATAAATAAAAATACTAATAACAAACAAGATAAATGCAACTGTAGACACCGCACACTTTGCCCACTTCAAAATTAATGTCTAACCAAAAGCGTAGTTTACCAGGCCACAATATTTGCGACAGAAAACCCGAATAGCAAGAAATATTACGTAGGTATGACTTCCTTAGACTTCAAAACTCGATACTATGACCACAAAAGTACATTCAACAAAAAAAAACACCGTATGAAAACACCAGCGAATAAATACTGGGAACTCAAGGAAAGCGGACATTCGTTGTTAGTCGAATGGAAAATAATAAGACAAGCTACTACGTGTAGGGACCTAGATGACCCATGTAGATTATGCCTTCATGAAAAATTTGCTATCCTGTACTTCAAAGAACCCCAACATCTATTAAACTGTAGAAGGGAAATAGCAAACAACTGTGTTCACAAGATAAAAATTTACTCTAGGATAGCGATACAAAATAGTTTCAAAACTAACAAAACAATAGAAAATAAACAAATAACTAAATTAAATAAATATGAATATACATAAACGATCACACATATATGTATGTATATATATATATCTATAAAAACAGAGATGTGTGTGCCACAGACGATTTCTGATTGGTTAATCCAATAATCACATCTAAAAAACTATGGTTCGTAGGCTCTTAACTTTACCATAAAATATTATGGCTTTATTTATTGTCCATCTTGGAAGGGTTTAATTTTTTCCTAACTTACGAATTACAAAAATACGAAACTTACAATCTAACAATCGAACCTCCGACATCACGGCCGCCATTATGAAACTAAACTAAAAAAAAAAAAAAAATGCGCGTTCACTCGTGGTCTTTTCATTTCGGGTTTGGGTATGTGTGCAGTTTTCCATTGACATTAAAAAAAATGGAAATATTTAAAAAAAAATATATTGTACGTACTCGTCATGGGATAAAGTTTTCCTACAGAAAAAATCACGTAATTTCATCAAGTAGTTATTTTTTTATAGCGAAAAAAGAAAAAAAATCAACGCCACAAGCGAGTAATTATTAATTCAGCCATCTTGATTCTTAACCAAACAGAAAGTTCAAGTAGGGGGATTTCCCTTTTTTTTTTATAGCGAGGCCAAATTTCGCGAATTTGGCCTTTTTTTAAAGCAGTTTGGCCTTCAAAATTTCTGTTTGGCCTTTTTCTTCACCGATGAAATAAAAAAAGCAAATAAAAACAACGCAATAAAACTTTTAAAAATACGGCACACTTTTGTTGTTCTTGTTTGTTTTTTTTTTGGTAATTTTCTTTATTTTTTTATTTTTTCAAGATAATACTATTAAATGGACACTATTATGCCAAATTAGCCCCCCCCCCCCCAAAAAAAATGCACAAAAATTTGAGATTTAAGGTTTTGACGAGATAATTTAGCGAATTGTCCGGACTATTGCGAAATAACCATCCATTAGTTTTTCCTGAAATTTTGCCACAAATTGTATTTCAATACATAGATGTGCATAGTAACAACATTTTTTTGCCGAAAATTCCCGTTGCGCCCCCAGATTTCATCGGTGAAGAAAAAGGCCAAACAGAAATTTTGAAAGCCAAACTGCTTTAAAAAAAAAAAAAAAGGCCAAATTTGCGAAATTTGGCCTCGCTATCAAAAAAAAAAGAAGGGAAATCCCCCTACTTGAACTTTCTCTTTGGTTAAGAATCAAGATGGCTGATTTAATAATTACTCGCTTATAAGACTATCAATACACACAAAAAAATATAGATTTATTTTTTGGTTAAAGTTCCCCCGGGTTTTCCTTTCACTTGAGTAAATAATGGCCTTTTGTTATATATATGGCGTACTATTATCCTTATATATATGATGTTTATGTTATATATATATATATATATATATATATATATATATATATATATAAGTGATAGTGTCTGTGTGTGTCTGTGCGTCTGTGTGCATTTCCCTACGCTAAAACTCTGTCAATTTTAAGCCTAGAGATTCGAAATTTGATATACAGGGTACTGAGATTTGGGAAAATCGATGTGATAGGTTTTCGATAGAAATTTGGCGATTAAGTGGTCAATATTCAACGATTTGACCTTTGAGAACTCTACCAAACTCCTCCTACAATTTTGGGTCTAAACAGTAAACACGTGATATTTTAGATATAGATTCCTTGGACATGGATCTAACTTATTAACTTTACTTGATCCCTAAACAATAAATGTTAAGGTCATAATAGGGGTCAAAGTTTAAAAAAATTGACCGTTTTTTTTTTTTTTTCTTCCTCAGCATTAACCTCAAAACACCTGGGCAACGCCGGGCACCGATTGCTAGTATATATATACATATGTGATGAAAATAATGGAAATAGTATTCCGACAAAATAGAGAAAATAAAAAGGAACAAACCGTATTAATTTCCTTCTCTTTAACAGCGCCAGCCCTCCCCCTCCTTTTTTGAATTTCCAACATCATTTTTCCCGTTTCTCTGAAATAGAACTGCGTCACACTGCACGTGAAACATTTTCAAATATTTTGTACTGGTATATTTTTTGGTTTCTTAATCTCATTCATCCAGAGGAAGTCTCGAAATAAAGATGAAACGTTGATGAACACATAATACGGTTTTTTCCTTTTTATTTTCTCTATATACATATGTGCATATATATGTATATATATGTGCATATATATGTATATATATGTGCATATATGAGTGTACACACATATATATTTATATATAAACTAACATAAAAAAAAACACTAACCTAGATTTAAAAAAGATCAATAAGCTAAATATCCAGGCTAAATAGAGAACACACAAAGGAACAAGTACACCAGAGGTCAAATAGGCCTTTGTCCGATAAATGCATTCTCATTGGCTGATAGAAAGGGTGCGGTGGATACTAGTAAGCTGATTGGCTAACTAAAATTTCAATAGAAGAGGAGTATATAAAAACGACAAACAACCACAGAATTCGCGCATAAGCCTGAAGAATCCTAAAGTGGATGAAACGCGGAATATTCAGTGTAGCTTAATCGCCGTATACATTTTATAACTAACTAGCTCTACCTACATATTGAGCACTTTTTAAGTAAATACTTAAAGCTTACGCATAAATCTATACTTTCGTATATTAATTTTATGTCAGTAAATTAAGTAGTTTTTATATATATATATATATATATATATATATATATAAAGAGAGAGAGATATTCATCTCCCTTCTATCAGGGAAGTAAAACACTTTCTATTTTCTGTACCAATTGATATATTGTTTTCCTTTTTTCTAAAAAGAGTAAAAGGAATTATATAATTGCATCTTTTTGAATGACATTTTTATCCGATTTACTTAGAAAGTTACAAATTTCATCAACGGTAAATACACCACTATTGGATTTCTCACAAGTACAACTAGTACTAGATTAGATATGAAAAAAAAAAAAACTTACCTTCTTGCAAATGCTGGTTAACATTGGGTACATCACTACTGTGACATAAATCCTGTAGACGACGTCCAACAAGATCTGTGTACTTATTATGATTACCAGTAATTTGGCTGAAATGGAAGGTGTTTTTAATTTTTTTAAAGAAAACACACATAAAAAGCTTTTTGCCAAAAAAACCAAGCTTATGATAGAGAATTGCATCAACAATTATTTCATACAATGTAAAGAAAACCATGATTACAGAAATAATAAACAATGTTTAATAAAAGAGTTATATGTTAGTTTCAGTAATATAAATATAACATTTTACACAACAAGCAATAGAGGATTCACTAGTTGTGTACAGTAAAAAAACCCCCCAAAAAACACTAAATAAAAAAAGTAAATATCATACTAAATCAGACATGAGTGACAATATTTCTAAAAGTTATAACTAAAAATCAGTATTTATTCATTTTTATTGTTTAGCAAGACCAAAGACCAAGAAGTGAAGAATTAATGAAAAAGAAGACAAAAGTACTGAAAATGATGGAAGTTGTGGTTTCTGACAAGTACTGGTGATTCTTTGTTATTAGAGCAAAATTTGAAATTCAAAATATTGAATTTCAAGTAAAACCAATGGTATCTATTTAATTATCATGCCAAAATAATGAGCATATTCAAAAATTATGGAAAACGATAAGGTAGAAAATGAATTATTAATAGAAATAATTTTCAAAGAAAATTATGAAAAATTGATTTTTTTTCTAAAAAGAGGCTGTATCGTAACAAGGGAGGCAATGATTTTCTGAAAACTTTGACAATTTCAGACCAATTCTGGATAAGTTTTCTAATCATTCTGAATTATACATTATTTCCCTTCTCTATCACGTGTCTCAAACAAAAATTCTTGCTGTGATGCAGTAATATTTAATTATGACATGACAATTAAGTAGATAACATTGCTTTTAGTTGAAATTAACTTAAAAATTTGAAGTTGATGCCATTGGTTATTAATAAAAAGTGATTCTTTTGATGTCCTAATTTTGCTCTAATAGCACCTAAGTATTTATTGATATTGGATTTGAAGATGACGATGTTGTTTGCAGGTAAGCATGATACTAGGTGTAAAATTAACTTGAATCTTCAGTTGATATATCAACTGAAGATTCAAGTTAATTTTACAAAAGCAAAAAAAGACAAAGAAAATTTATAGTCAAATGAAAAACATTTTGGTGTAGTCATTTTCTAATCTTTTAAAATCAAAATGAAGATACAAAATCAATACATTCTCAACTTTGTAATGGGATCAATAATCTCTGCTAGATGTAAGCAACAAATTGTTGCTGGTTATCAAGCCATATTGTCATCGGGAAGAATTTAAAAAGTGGATAAGTAAAAAAAAAAAAAAAAAGCAGAAATAGAAAATTATCCACCTTCAAGCAAATATATGTGCATAATGTATGCCTATTGGCTCCTTATCACTCTTTTGTAACTCTGGTAGTTTTCTTTGATTGTCTGTTAGATTTTTTTTTCTTCAGTTTATGCAAGTATTAAGAAAAAAAATCGTTATTTGTTGGTTTTAAATCTTTATATGTAATTACTGTAAAAATGATCTCCCATTTCTAGGATAATCTAGCATTTTTTTTTTTTTTTTTTTGCTATAGCAGATAAAGCCTGCATGTTTCTGAGGCATGGGGGTGAGGTATGAGGAAACATTAGTATATAAAACACACCCTTTTTCTTAACTTTAGCACTATTCCTAAGTCTGAGTGGCAGTCCTCTCTCACCTTCCTTAACCCTACCACTGACTAATAATTAATACTTATTAACTCTAGTAACTAATTAATTTTAGTGGCACATATAATAAAGCCGTAAAAAAAAAAAAAAAAAAAAAATGTTATTCTTCTTTCTCTCAATAATCGCCTAAAAAAGTAGCTCATTTTTTTAGGGGGGGGGGGGGATAAAACGTGTTAATCTACAATACCTTTTTACATACTAAGATGTTTTTAACTTCATTGTTGATTTAAAATTTGTTAAATTCTGTTATTAGTTTTTTGTGTAAAAAACTTTTGAAGAAATTAACAAAAAACAACATGGCCATTAGACAAGACCAAGTATGTATGTGGAAGAGTGTAAGCAAGTCATTCTATATATTATTTCAATCAATTGGAATTCTAATTGAGATGAGTATTCATTGCGGACTATTATCCTTATCCAATCCTCTGGCCTTCATCAGGTGGTTACTATGACGAGACACGAACTCCGAATCTCCTAACTGCATTTTCAGCAATTACTGCCTTCCGTAGTTGTTGTCGTCTAAAAGATGAGGATAATAGTCAGTAATAAATGAGTAAATAATACTCATCTCAATAAGTATTCCAATTGATTAAAATAATATATACCATTCAGTATGGATCTGACAATGGAAAATCAGATAATATCAAAAAAATCCAACCATGATCGCCCTTCGAGGCCTGTGGCGCAGTGTATAGAGACGTTGAAACTCTACGGTTTCAAGTGAGCATTGTTTGAAGATAGCAGTTTCAATTCTACCTAAAGCCGGCCAGAGGCTTAGTTGACCAATAACGTGGTGAGACGACAACAACAACAACTATGGAAGGCAGTAATTGCTGAGAATGCAGTTAGGAGATTCGGAGTTCCTATACAGTCGCGGCAACCACTTGACGAAAGCCAGAATAGTTGGCCGAAATGTTGTGAAACAACAACTAAAGGATGAGGATAATAGTCCGCAATAAATGAATGTCATCCTACTTCTCTATATCTTGAATACTTCTAAATATGGCATAAAGTAATGCGAAACAAGGGAAGAGGAAGAGAAAAAAAAGGAAAAGAGAAAGATAAAGTGAGAAAAGAAGAGACAGAAAATGACAAAAAATAATTCAGTAGAAATCTTTGCTTGAAAATAAAATGTGTGATCAAGGATAGCTTTTCTGAAATTCAAAGAAAAGGCAAAATTCCACTGGGTTATTAATTCTAAAAACGGCTAGATGGCACATTGGTTATAACAAGATTGATGAAAACAACAAGTTGAAATGAAGTGTAAACAATAATTGCTAATCCAGAAATTCACACTAAGTTATTATAACTAAAAAAATTAAATAATGTAAAATCAAAACTTACCTGGTGTCACAGGCAATAATTTTTCCTTGTGAATCAAGTTTTGTTGTAAATTTTTTCATATTCGTGTTTGACTTATCATGCATTTTATCCCGCCTAGCTATACAGAGTAAGCAAGACTGTTGCTCTGAGAAAAAATACAATAAAATAAATAGAAAATTAGAATTTAAAAAAAAGAAAAAAAGAAAGAAAAAAAAGAAAAAGAAAGAAAAAGAAAAGAAAAAAAGAAAGAAAAAAAGAAAAAAAAGAAAAAAGAAAAAAAAGAAAAAAAAGAAAAAGAAAAAAAAGAAAAAGAAAAAAAAGAAAAAGAAAAAAAAGAAAAAGAAAAAAAGAAGAAAGAAAAAGAAAAAGAAAGAAAAAAGAAAAAAAAGAAAGAAAAAAGAAAAAAAAGAAAGAAAAAAGAAAAAAAAGAAAGGAAAAAGAAAAAAAAGAAAGAAAAAAGAAAAAAAAGAAAGAAAAAAGAAAAAAAAGAAAAAAAAGTAAGATTTTTTTTCTTTTTTTTAAATCAAGATTTGTCATTTTAAGTGAAAAGAGAAAGGCGAAATAGAAGAGGGGGAAGAGTAATACAGGAATATAAACAGGGGGATATTAGGAGAGAGGCAGAAAAGGAGAAATATGTAGGAACGGAGAGAGAGCGAGGCAGAAACGCAAGGAGGGAGAGAGAGAGAGAGCGAGGCAGAAACGCAAGGAGGGAGAGAGAGAGAGAGCGAGGCAGAAACGCAAGGAGGGAGAGCGAGGCAGAAACGCAAGGAGGGAGAGCGAGAGAGAAACGCAAGGAGGGAGAGCGAGAGAGAAACGCAAGGAGGGAGAGCGAGAGAGAAACGCAAGGAGGGAGAGCGAGAGAGAAACGCAGGGAGAGAGAGAGAAACGCAGGGAGAGAGAGAGAAACGCAGGGAGAGAGAAACGCAGGGAGAGAGAGAGAAACGCAGGGAGAGAGAAACGCAGGGAGAGAGAGAAACGCAGGGAGAGAGAGAAACGCAGAGAGAAAGAGAAACGCAGAGAGAAAGAGAAACGCAGGGAGAGAGAGCGAGAGGAAGAAACGCAGGGAGAGAGAGCGAGAGGAAGAAACGCAGGGAGAGAGAGCGAGAGGAAGAAACGCAGGGAGAGAGAGCGAGAGGAAGAAACGCAGGGAGAGAGAGCGAGAGGAAGAAACGCAGGGAGAGAGAGAGAGAGAGAGAAGAAGAAACGCAGGGAGAGAGAGAGAGAGAGAAGAAACGCAGGGAGAGAGAGAGAGAGAGAGAAGAAGAAACGCAGGGAGAGAGAGAGAGAGAGAAGAAGAAACGCAGGGAGAGAGAGAGAGAGAGAAGAAGAAACGCAGGGAGAGAGAGAGAGAGAGAAGAAGAAACGCAGGGAGAGAGAGAGAGAGAGAAGAAGAAACGCAGGGAGAGAGAGAGAGAGAGAAGAAGAAACGCAGGGAGAGAGAGAGAGAGAGAAGAAGAAACGCAGGGAGAGAGAGAGAGAGAAGAAACGCAGGGAGAGAGAGAGAGAGAGAAGAAGAAACGCAGGGAGAGAGAGAGAGAGAGAGAAGAAGAAACGCAGGGAGAGAGAGAGAGAGAGAAGAAGAAACGCAGGGAGAGAGAGAGAGAGAGAAGAAGAAACGCAGGGAGAGAGAGAGAGAGAGAAGAAGAAACGCAGGGAGAGAGAGAGAGAGAGAAGAAGAAACGCAGGGAGAGAGAGAGAGAGAGAGAAGAAGAAACGCAGGGAGAGAGAGAGAGAGAGAAGAAGAAACGCAGGGAGAGAGAGAGAGAGAGAAGAAGAAACGCAGGGAGAGAGAGAGAGAGAAGAAGAAACGCAGGGAGAGAGAGAGAGAGAAGAAGAAACGCAGGGAGAGAGAGAGAGAAGAAGAAACGCAGGGAGAGAGAGAGAGAAGAAGAAACGCAGGGAGAGAGAGAGAGAAGAAGAAACGCAGGGAGAGAGAGAGAGAAGAAGAAACGCAGGGAGAGAGAGAGAGAAGAAGAAACGCAGGGAGAGAGAGAGAGAAGAAGAAACGCAGGGAGAGAGAGAGAGAGAGAGGAAGAAACGCAGGGAGAGAGAGAGAGAGAGGAAGAAACGCAGGGAGAGAGAGAGGAAGAAACGCAGGGAGAGAGAGAGGAAGAAACGCAGGGAGAGAGAGAGGAAGAAACGCAGGGAGAGAGAGAGGAAGAAACGCAGGGAGAGAGAGAGGAAGAAACGCAGGGAGAGAGAGAGGAAGAAACGCAGGGAGAGAGAGAGGAAGAAACGCAGGGAGAGAGAGAGAGAGAGGAAGAAACGCAGGGAGAGAGAGAGAGAGAGGAAGAAACGCAGGGAGAGAGAGAGAGAGAGGAAGAAACGCAGGGAGAGAGAGAGAGAGAGGAAGAAACGCAGGGAGAGAGAGAGAGAGAGAGAAAGAAACGCAGGGAGAGAGAGAGAGAGAGAGGAAGAAACGCAGGGAGAGAGAGAGAGAGAGAGGAAGAAACGCAGGGAGAGAGAGAGAGAGAGGAAGAAACGCAGGGAGAGAGAGAGGAAGAAACGCAGGGAGAGAGAGAGGAAGAAACGCAGGGAGAGAGAGAGGAAGAAACGCAGGGAGAGAGAGAGGAAGAAACGCAGGGAGAGAGAGAGGAAGAAACGCAGGGAGAGAGAGAGGAAGAAACGCAGGGAGAGAGAGAGAGGAAGAAACGCAGGGAGAGAGAGAGAGAGGAAGAAACGCAGGGAGAGAGAGAGAGAGAGAAAGAAACGCAGGGAGAGAGAGAGAGAGGAAGAAACGCAGGGAGAGAGAGAGAGAGGAAGAAATGCAGGGAGAGAGAGAGAGAGAGAGGAAGAAATGCAGGGAGAGAGAGAGAGAGAAGAAGAAACGCAGGGAGAGAGAGAGAGAAGAAGAAACGCAGGGAGAGAGAGAGAGAGAGGAAGAAACGCAGGGAGAGAGAGAGAGAAGAAGAAACGCAGGGAGAGAGAGAGAGAGAAGAAGAAACGCAGGGAGAGAGAGAGAGGAAGAAACGCAGGGAGAGAGAGAGACAGAGGAAGAAACGCAGGGAGAGAGAGAGAGAGAGAGGAAGAAACGCAGGGAGAGAGAGAGAGAGAGAGGAAGAAATGCAGGGAGAGAGAGAGAGGAAGAAACGCAGGGAGAGAGAGAGAGAGAGGAAGAAACGCAGGGAGAGAGAGAGAGAGAGGAAGAAACGCAGGGAGAGAGAGAGAGAGAGGAAGAAACGCAGGGAGAGAGAGAGAGGAAGAAACGCAGGGAGAGAGAGAGAGGAAGAAACGCAGGGAGAGAGAGAGAGGAAGAAACGCAGGGAGAGAGAGAGAGAGAGGAAGAAACGCAGGGAGAGAGAGAGAGAGGAAGAAACGCAGGGAGAGAGAGAGAGAGGAAGAAACGCAGGGAGAGAGAGAGAGAGAGGAAGAAACGCAGGGAGAGAGAGAGAGAGGAAGAAACGCAGGGAGAGAGAGAGAGAGGAAGAAACGCAGGGAGAGAGAGAGAGGAAGAAACGCAGGGAGAGAGAGAGAGGAAGAAACGCAGGGAGAGAGAGAGAGGAAGAAACGCAGGGAGAGAGAGAGAGGAAGAAACGCAGGGAGAGAGAGAGGAAGAAACGCAGGGAGAGAGAGAGGAAGAAACGCAGGGAGAGAGAGAAACGCAGGGAGAGAGAGAAACGCAGGGAGAGAGAGAAACGCAGGGAGAGAGAGAAACGCAGGGAGAGAGAGAAACGCAGAGAGAAAGAGAAACGTAGGGAGAGAGAGCGAGAGGAAGAAACGCAGGGAGAGAGAGCGAGAGGAAGAAACGCAGGGAGAGAGAGAGAGAGAAGAAACGCAGGGAGAGAGAGAGAGAGAGAAGAAGAAACGCAGGGAGAGAGAGAGAGAGACAAGAAGAAACGCAGGGAGAGAGAGAGAGAGAGAGAGAAGAAGAAACGCAGGGAGAGAGAGAGAGAGAGAGAGAAGAAACGCAGGGAGAGAGAGAGGAAGAAATGCAGGGAGAGAGAGAGGAAGAAACGCAGGGAGAGAGAGAGGAAGAAACGTAGGGAGAGAGAGAGAGAGGAAGAAACGCAGGGAGAGAGAGAGAGAGAGGAAGAAACGCAGGGAGAGAGAGAGAGAGAGAGGAAGAAACGCAGGGAGAGAGAGAGAGAGAGGAAGAAACGCAGGGAGAGAGAGAGAGAGAGAGGAAGAAACGCAGGGAGAGAGAGAGAGGAAGAAACGCAAGGAGAGAGAGAGAGAGAGGAAGAAACGCAGGGAGAGAGAGAGAGAGAGAAGAAGAAACGCAGGGAGAGAGAGAGAGAGAAGAAGAAACGCAGGGAGAGAGAGAGAGAGAAGAAGAAACGCAGGGAGAGAGAGAGAGAGAGAAGAAGAAACGCAGGGAGAGAGAGAGAGAGAGAAGAAGAAACGCAGGGAGAGAGAGAGAGAGGAAGAAACGCAGGGAGAGAGAGAGAGAGGAAGAAACGCAGGGAGAGAGAGAGAGGAAGAAACGCAGGGAGAGAGAGAGAGAGGAAGAAACGCAGGGAGAGAGAGAGAGAGGAAGAAACGCAGGGAGAGAGAGAGAGAGGAAGAAACGCAGGGAGAGAGAGAGAGGAAGAAACGCAGGGAGAGAGAGAGAGGAAGAAACGCAGGGAGAGAGAGAGAGGAAGAAACGCAGGGAGAGAGAGAGAGGAAGAAACGCAGGGAGAGAGAGAGAGAAACGCAGGGAGAGAGAGAAACGCAGGGAGAGAGAGAAACGCAGGGAGAGAGAGAAACGCAGGGAGAGAGAGAAACGCAGAGAGAGAGAGAAACGCAGAGAGAAAGAGAAACGTAGGGAGAGAGAGCGAGAGGAAGAAACGCAGGGAGAGAGAGCGAGAGGAAGAAACGCAGGGAGAGAGAGAGAGAGAGAAGAAACGCAGGGAGAGAGAGAGAGAGAGAAGAAGAAACGCAGGGAGAGAGAGAGAGAGAGAAGAAGAAACGCAGGGAGAGAGAGAGAGAGACAAGAAGAAACGCAGGGAGAGAGAGAGAGAGAGAAGAAGAAACGCAGGGAGAGAGAGAGAGAGACAAGAAGAAACGCAGGGAGAGAGAGAGAGAGAGAAGAAGAAACGCAGGGAGAGAGAGAGAGAGAGAGAGAAGAAACGCAGGGAGAGAGAGAGGAAGAAACGCAGGGAGAGAGAGAGGAAGAAACGCAGGGAGAGAGAGAGGAAGAAACGCAGGGAGAGAGAGAGGAAGAAACGCAGGGAGAGAGAGAGGAAGAAACGTAGGGAGAGAGAGAGAGAGGAAGAAACGTAGGGAGAGAGAGAGAGAGAGAGGAAGAAACGTAGGGAGAGAGAGAGAGAGGAAGAAACGTAGGGAGAGAGAGAGAGAGGAAGAAACGTAGGGAGAGAGAGAGTGAGGAAGAAATGTAGGGAGAGAGAGAGTGAGGAAGAAATGTAGGGAGAGAGAGAGAGAGGAAGAAACGTAGGGAGAGAGAGAGAGGAAGAAACGTAGGGAGAGAGAGAGAGGAAGAAACGTAGGGAGAGAGAGAGAGGAAGAAACATAGGGAGAGAGAGGAAGAAACATAGGGAGAGAGAGGAAGAAACATAGGGAGAGAGAGGAAGAAACGTAGGGAAAAAAAGAATTTTTTAAAAATAATATATACACTTGATGAGAAAACAATGTTGTTTGAAAGCAGCAATGACAACTGAATTCCCAAATATTTATTATGTATATGACAAATACTTATCCAACATGTCACAAGTGATGTAGTTTTTAATTAAAATTCTATTAACCACACTTTTATTATGAAAAGGCTTGAATAATTTGTTCCTTCACAATGACATTTCTGAATAAAGTCAAAAGATTTTCATGATTATGACTCCAAGATAAAATTAAAATCCGATTTTAACGATTGAATAAGAATGTGAGCTATTATACCTGAATCATCTTGAGAATCAGAAAAATTTTCCGCAATGCATGGCTGGACCGCAGTTGATATCTGCATATGCTCAACCTGTGCGTCATCACCGCTATCATCTCCTGCAAAGAGAAACTCATAATTATTATGATCCTCATTAACAAAATATTTTTTTTTATCAATAATAGTAAAAATAAATTTTACAAAGTGTAAATACAAAATTACAATTCTTACAAAATATGAACACAGATTGTAGCATTTCAAAGGCTCACTTAACAATATAGATCAAAGTATAAATTTTGCAGTTAAAATACATCCAACAAATTAACTTGTCTAAATTGTACCAAAACCCCAAGTTAATTAAACAGCCACAACTATCTTATAAAAGTTTACATTCATGCATGCTAAACTAGATTTTTAAAATAAATAATTGTTCCCTCAAATTCAATTACATTCCAACTTAATGCATGTTAACATTTTCTTCATATTTCCTATTTAATATGACCCTCCCCCCTAAAAAAAGAAAGCAACTACATTTTGTGTTAATAAAGTCAAGACAAATTCATTTCTCATTTTCGCATTAATCACTCGGATATATGGATATCCAGTACTGCTATAAACAGAGGCATGATACTTTTTCCATTCATTTAAACTATTACAGAACCATTCATCCTTATAAAGTTATAAATAATACAAAATATTACTACAATTATTGTCATCCATACAATTACGGAGACAAATAACAAGTTTGCTAACTTTTGACCAACAAACCAACAAAAAGGTAACAAATTATGAAAGTGATTCTCAATTGAGAACCATTTGCATTACCTTATTTTCCAAAACATGGTTTCCTACTCAGTAACTGTTAAATCCACATGTATAAGTGAATGGTTTCGCAATTTTAGTACGAGAAAATTAAATAGAGGCATTTTACCTTTATACTCCTCCAAATCATTTCTTTTCTGTTTTAAAAAGAAATAAGAGGAATTACTTTTGTAAACTTTTTTTTTTTTTTTTTTTTTTTTTTTAGATTTCTGGTGAATTTTGAAAACAGTAAGCACTTCATACACAATAAAAAATTAATCATGTCAAAAATTATGCATATTTTGGTAAGGAGTGATGATAATTAAATTCACTGGATAATCTACAAAATACAAACCAAGCTTTTCTTTTTATCTAAGTTTTAGTTTTAATAAAACATAGTTTTATTTGAACTCTGCATAAGAGGGGCAAGGAGCAAAAAAAAAAATGTATTCTAAAACATTAAATATGGTTTTCTCATTTCATTTTATATAGTAAGAAATTTTTTTTCCTTTTTTTAAATAGAAAATCCCTTCTTTGTGGAAAGTTTCTTTTTAATAACTAAATCACTCTTTTTATATTCGATCCTGGCAACAAGGGACACAGGTTCTGCTAGTATATAATAAATTATGTAAAATGTTATTTATAAATTTAGATCTTTATTCATATAAAGTTAGGCATGCATAAGATTTACTTCTAAAATATTATGATTTTGGAACACTGCTATTAGGTGTAAGAGATAATACAAGCTATATTTAGTTTACTTTAGTTCTATGAAAAGGGGACAAAAAACAGGTTGAGAGCCCTTCATGGAAATTCAAATTTTAACAATATGTATTAGACACCAATTAACTAATATTCCCAGATGTAAGCTTCTTTGGAGTAAAGGGTTTTTTGGTACCATAATATCCTATTTGAAAACTCATATATTTCAAATTTAAATTAAATTTGTTCCATGATCATTAGACACCAATTAAGCAAGATTCTCTGAATTTCAATTCTTTCTTAATACTTCTGTCTTAAATTTTAATCAAAGCATGTAATTGATTTTGATTAAAATTCTAGACATAAGGTTTATTATTATATCATAATTTTAATCTTCATAAGAGAGAACATAAAAGTGGTTCAAAACTTGTTTGGAGAATGAATTTTACTTTGTTGAACAGATTTCTTTTAGTAGATATGTTTTATATCATGTCATAGAAATTTAGAAGGGTGTGTGTGTGTAGGCCTGATGATATTGTAAAATTTAACTAAAAATGTTGATATTTTGTGTTTTTATGTAAATAAAAAATAATCTTGATAATATTTATGGAATAAATGTGAAATTATGTGAACATTTACATATGTATGATAATACCAAAATGATTAGGATAATTGCAAATTACTTTGAATCTGAAAAGGCTTAAATATTATTCTAAAAATGATAAAACAGTATTTATTGTATATTTCATTTGCTATACTTTTTTAAAGTCTGTTTACATCACTTGGGTTATTCATTTCTAATTTTGCTCTGTATATTACAAAATAATTAAAGAAAAGAATAAATAGCTAAAATGCATTAATTTTCATCCAATTCCAATGTGATTAAAGGGAGATATTCTTTTTTTTTACTTTTTTAAATTAAAAAGCCAAGGAAAGTCAGTTTCCTCTACCATGCTAGAAAAGTTCTTATACTTGCCAGTATCCTATACCTCTACAAGATCACCATCTGTCCAAGTATACGGTCACACCTGGGTTAGTGCACCATCCACTAGTCTCAATTAAACAAATAAAAAACAAAGATAAAGAAAAAATATAATTGTTGATCTAATAGGTCTCTCATTATCTACCAAGCTCCAGCCCTGTTCCATCACCACAATGTTGCATTTCTGATTGTTTTATAAGTATTTTAATGGAATATGCTCTAATGAACTTATTCTGGTACCCATCAACTTAAATATATCCAAAAAACTCAACTAGTTAAATCTCATCCAGTCATTGTGGAGGTCCTGAGATAATGAAGTTCCTTGAGCTGTCAGCCTCTGTAAATCTCTGGTTCCCTGACTGTACTAAAACGCAAAAATTTATATGTAAATCGAACCTTTTACTGCAAATTTCTCACTTAGAATATATCCTCATTTCTGGCTGCTAATCCACAGTAGCCCATTACATCTTAGTGGCAATATGTCTTGTCTTTTAAAGTTTAGATAAAAAGTTGTTGTTTTTTGTTTCTATAAATCAGTATTTATGAAAAACATTTTACAAAAAAAAAAAAAAAGATCATACAAAAAAGAGTAAACATAATATTCTGTGTCTTTATCACTCTTTGATTTTCCTTCAATTTCATTTAATGTTTTTAAATGTGTTTTTTTAAACAAAGTATAATTAAAAAAAATATGCACAAAATGTTAAAAGTTAATATAGAATCTCTTGCCCTTTGTTGATTATATACAAATTCTGTTTTTTTTTTTTTTTTTTTAAATTTTTTTTATTTATTAAAATATGCATGTTGAGGGAGGGACAATATTTTCTATATATTGACAATGCCTATTTAACTTAAGATAAAAAAAAAAAAAAAAAGGTGGACATGTTTGATGCCAAGTCTCATCCTTTTTTTTATTTTTTATTATACATTATTTGAACATTTTTTATTCTTTGGTCAGCACCAAATTTTCAGATCCTCATTAGGTTTTTAATACCTGTTTAGAAAAGGGTAGGAGAACTACATTTGTCATGTTAAGTCATTTTCATTTTATGGTTTGTAAATAACTTTTTAGAATAGCAATGGTTAAAAATAACCCTCTTCCAATTTACAAACAGCAAAATGGAATGGAAACAAAAAAAAGTAGTCCTATTTATGTTAAAATTGATAAAACTACTTTTGTAAAATAATATCAAATGGAGGTAGACTAATTTGTAAATGTCAAACTGAGGAAAGATTCATTTTTGCTGGTGAATAACAAGTAAAAAAATGCTTTATTTAAGTAGCATTCCCAATTGATCAGCCACATTAATTTGAAAAACTATCAAAGAAGAATTAAAAACTATCAAAGAAACTATAAATTAGTTGAATATCTATTCAAGAAACAAATTAATTTTTACTTTTAATCAATTATTTTGACATATTATGAGAAATCATTTCAGCCTATTCTTAAGAAATTGAGCAATTTTAATGTTTAATACTTTATCGAATGATTGATTTACTATTGGAAATTTGAATTTGAAAGCATTTTAATAACTTTTAAAATAAGAAAAATAAGATTCATGAAAAATTTCCAATATGATTATAATAATATACTAAAATTTAATATTTATATGGCATAGATGACCAACACATAAAAAGTTTTAATATGGTATATATTTTCTCTCTTCATTGTGAAATAAGTATACCTGAAGGCTTAATCAGCATACGACAAACGAAAGTCTTCCCTTTACCAACAGCATTGTCAGATGGCCAGACACTGGAGTCTACAAAAATAAAATTAAAAATTACAAATTATACAGAATGTATAATGTTAACTCATTACATATAAATGACTGATATGGATAAGAAAATGGGCAGTTACAATATTGATCTTTTATAAGATACTAGACATATACATCTATGACCCCTTGAATCAGAAGGTATATTTCTATATTTTCCTAGAAATGTTATCTTTGTCATTTAATTTACATAAATGTTTGGTGTAGGAAGGAAGACGTTAAAGGAGAGAGAAAAAAGAGAGAGGAGAGGAAGAGTGTGTGTGGGGAGTAATGGGAGAAAAACAGTTCATTATGACATCACAATATTGTGACTGAAATCCTTTGACTTTACAATCTTTATAAAAAATATGATTTACCACCGAATGCTAAAAGAAATGTATTTTTACCTGATAGAAATATCAATTACTGTAAACTGAATGGTGGCCACTGATAAAAGTACATATGAATTGCATGTTGCTTCACCATTGTTCAAGCTTCAGGGTATGAACATTTCTTCAAACTCCTGGGAAGTTTCTCTTCAGATTTCAACAGTAGTCAGCGATCATGACCACGTTCCAGTGACCCTGATACCCGTTCTCCATCTTTTTCAAGTCCTGATGAAATCGCTTCCCCTGTTAGTCACTCATTGAACCCAGATTCTCAAAACACCAGTCCATATGTGAAAATGGTGCGTCTTAACGCTCATGTTACAGTCTATGCTTGTGAAAGCAGTCAGCATATTGTTGACAAGTTCTGCAGAATTATTATTGGCAAGAAAGTTCTTCACTACCAGAACAAATGCCTTCCACGCTTTCAGTTCTATTTCATTCATTAAGTTTTCAAACTCTGAATCTCTGATGAGTTGCCAGAACTGAGAACTATCAAAGCTGTCAGCTTTCAATCTCTCCATGATTAATCCTGGAAAAACCTGGCACAAGTAAGTGAATCAGTCACCAATCTTGTCTAGAGCATTAGTGAACCGCTTGATTAAGCCGAGCTTGATATGCAGCAGTGGGAAGAATATTCTATTTCTGTCCACGAGAAGGTAGTTGAGGGTGTCCTTTTCTTTGTAAGGCACTAATTCCTCCTGTACAGGCCAGTCTTCATTCGTGTAAGCTGAGCACCAATTTTTGGAAGATTTTGAGGTTTTATAACTTCAAACCGATCCCTTTTCAACATAATCACCCAGAAATATCAGTCCTGAATACTTTTTGTCATTAAAATAATCATTTCCAATCAAAACAATTATTCAACATGACATTTTACTCTCACCAACTTCTAAAATGCTCCACATATGCGTACATGTGAACAAAAACGTAAAAAAAAAAAATATAATAAACCTGATTAAGCAAAACCAACATAATTTTCTAATTCAGTGCATTGGATTCGTCCTAAATCAGCTGAAAAAATGCAGGCAACAAATTTGTTGTTGACCAGTATAATATATGTATAACAAATACGGACATAATGGCTATGGCCAGTTTAACCATTTTGTTAAATGTGTTGATTTTAGTTGTGCCAGGGATAACTGCATCACTTTTCACAAATACATTTAAAAAAGTATGAATTCAGCAGCAGAGTAGACTCCTACTTTTTGATTGATTGAAGGTGCAACCAAGCATTGGTTAGGCAACTAGTCATTATCTCTGCATTGTATCCAGTTCTAGTCTTGGATTCTAGCAATTTTGGTTCAGGAGAGGTAATGTTGGAATTGTGCAAGGCTTGTTTCTTATACTCTTGCACAAGCACCTTTACAGGAAATATCCATCGTTGTCCTAGACACTTACTAAGTAAAACATTTGTTCAAAATAACTAAACTAGAAAACAGTTACAGGCCTCCTACTAATGGATCTTATTCGTAAACTGTCTTTGTAGGAATAGAAACAAGTCACGCATGCGTGGTCCCCCTCTGGTTCTGCATGTGGTTGGTTGGTTGTTTTTGTATTACGACATATCAACCTTTTTCGGGTTACTTAATGCGAATCCAAAGATTTTGAAGAAAATTTATTTTTTTCAATATTTGCTGTTTTCACGTCGGTTTCTATTTAACCCATAGTTGGGACCCTAACAGGTACTAACACTCCGGGTCAGAGTGGACTTGGGAGCAATGGTAATTAAAGGGTGGCTCACCACTCCCCAAGGCCCACAAGCTGGGGCCTCACCACTGAATATAGTTTAAGGTCATATCCAGGACCCCCATTGAGGGACTTTTACTCTTTGCAGGGAGGCAGTCGGCATATTCTAATGCCCCACTGACAGGGCCGGTGCTGCATGTGAGATGACACCACAAAAAAATAGTGAAGAAATAATGAATGTGAGAAGTGTGAAGGACCAACGTTGCCTTCAAATTTTCGACAAGTTTCAGAAAACTAATGGATGGGACAAAAGTTATGGGTAAAAAAAATGTCATTTTTGCAATTTTGGGGCATTTGTAACCTCTTTTGAGCTACTAGGAATGTCGAATCCCATTGAAAATGGATAAACCATGCAGTTTCACGCCTTAAGACATATATTTGAAAACCCACTGTGTGGACATACATATCAAGTTTTTGAATAATATGAAAGAAGAGCTCCAAAAAGGCATGTTTTTTAGCCCTAAAAGTCCCAGAGGGATGCGAACCAGAATTTTTCCAAGGTCACCCATACTGAATTTATATTAAGAACAATGACCTTCACATTTTGGCCAAGTTTCAGGAAAATTTAATGGATGGATCAAGTGTCATGGAGCAAAAAGTGTCATTTCTGGCCATTTTGGACCTCTTTTGAGCCCCTGAGGACGCTGAATGGATTACGGTGCAGTTTCAGGCCTTAACACATATTTGAGTGGACCACCGTGAAAAACAACTATATAGTCAGACATATCAAGTTTTTGTTAAGGAATATGAAAAAAGAGCCACAAAAAAAAAAAAAAAAAGGGGCATTTTTAGCACTAAAAGTCCCCAGTGACACGTACCAGAATTTTGCTAGAGTCTCCCATACTGAATTTATATTAAGAACAATGGGCTCTACATTTTGGCCAAGTTTCAGGAAAATCTAATGGATGAATCAAAAGTTATGTGGCCACAACAGGAATTTTCGCAAAAATTTTTTTACTGTGCACATCTATTTAATGAAACACAATTTGTGGTAAAATGTCAGGAAAAACTAATAGATGGTTATCTGCCAATTATCAGGACTAACGGACGGACGCCATTGAAAACATAGGACCCTTTCCGATAAATTGGGGGAACCAATAACTTACCGCCATAGGACATGGGAAGCAGTTTACTGCTAAATTGTGCATGATCTCCCACATGGATGATGTTGTAAATACTCTTTCCAATTAATTCCTCCTGATAAGAAAAAAAAAAAAAAAAAAAAAAAAAAAAAACACACACATTAATAACTAGGCAACATTAAATTGCCTTTACAAATTGTAATCAATTTTAAATCATTTCTTATATATCTCGTTAGTTATGTGTATATGGTTAAACAACTAATTATGAATTTTGTAGCATAGCTACTGTGTGTAAAGATTATATATATATGAAATTTATTACTGTGAGTCCAGAATGAGAATGTTTCAGCTAGGGGGAATCTTCAAAAGAAGAGGAAATATCCGACCAGCTTCGTCAGAATTCATAGAATAAGGTCCATCTATGAATTCTGACAAAGCTAGTCGGACATTTCCTCTTCTTTTGAGGATTTCCCCCTAGCTGAAACAATATGTAAACTCATTCTGGACACACAGTAATAAATTTCCTATATACTGCTCTGGCTACACATTGAGCACTCTAGTCCGGTTTTTTCACCACTGATAAATAAATATATATATATATATATATATAAAAAATATATACATGCATATATATACATATATACATGCATATACATACATACGAGGGCGTAATAATGAATATTGTGATAATTCAAATACCTGCGATTTTGACATAATTTTAACCATTCTAAAAATATCAACTTCTTTGGAGTATTTTAAAAGGTTGTTATTGGGGGGAGGGACATGATATCACAAACTCAAAATTAAAACATTTCTGATTTGTATGACATTTGATCCACTGTTTTTAGAGGGCAATCAAGCAAGATTCTCTGAATTTCAACATCTTCCAAAGTTCAAGCCCAAAATTTTAGACATTTCTCTAGAATAAAAATAATTTAAGAAATTTGAATACAAAATTAGGATTCTAAACACAAAATTTATCTTTATTTTTATCTTCGTAAGGGGGCAGCAAAATGGTACAAAACTTTTCTTTGGTAATTTTATCATTAACTAGCAGAATATTTGTCCTTAAATAACAATCTTCTCATGAATAATTAGAATAATAATGCATGTATGTTAGATTATTGTAAACCATAATACATACACACACACACCCACCCACACATACATACCTGTGTATATTGGAGATACACTGAAACCTTTTCCGATACATGTTCAACGATACCTTGGCAGTTAACTAAGAACACAAAACCATCAAGAGCCTGCAATACAAGATAGAAATAGAGTAGCTTCCATTATTTTACGTTCAGTAAAATTAGACTCAAAAATTGTAACTTTGTTTGCTATAATACAAGTATATCAAAATACTTTACAACCATATTTGCCGCCAAAAGTTTTGGCCACCTAATAGAAATTGTTGATTTTAAGTCATATCATTGTTTGGTATGATTTGCTTTGTTACAAGTCAGAATGCTTTCTGTTGACCAAAACAGCAGATAAAAAAGTATAGAAGTGAAGATGTTGCCTTGGACTCTGGGTATAACCACACTTGACTGTTTGAAATATCAAACATCATTAAGATATATTATGCTGATCTTGGACAAAATAAGGAAAAAAATTGCCTGCGCTGGTACAGAGATGTACTGCACACAAATAACACTGTCGTAAAATGGAAGTAAAAAAGATGCTTGTATATGCTACCTAAAGATCACAAGACAGCCAGACATTATCTTAACCAAATGAATATTTTGTCATATATAGTTGTAATTTTGCATGGTCATATTTTCTTACGCAATATTTTTTGTCAATAGTAAACCGTCTAATGTCACTAGAATGTTGAGAACAGATACAAAACTGACTTTAGCCAATATACAGACACACATCCTTTAAGTTACCTGTGATAACACACACACAAATACATTCATATATAAATCTGCATCTTTCAATTGAGCTATGATAGCATCAAATATCGCTTGCAACAACAAATTAAACATATTTAAATAGAATAGTTTGGGTATTATTTTTAAATTTTTACAAAATGTTTTTGTTAAGTAAAACAAAAGCAAACTCTTACAACTTTAATTATTCAATTCACTTTGAGAAAAAGAAACATGTCATTTTCATATTATAAAAAATACAGATAGTTGAGTCAGCTACTATTAATATATGCTTGAATATATACACACACACACTAGCAGGGAGACCTGACGTTATCCAGAGTTAGATAAGGATCAACAAATGTTCCACCTGCCCATATTTTTATCAGTGAAATTGCTTATTTTTTTTTAATCAAATTGACTGATTACCTCCTCCCCCCACATTGTACCAGGAGGAAGCTTCACAAGCCTTCCCAAAGTGACTTAGCCCACAATACATTAGTCTACATTGCACTGTAGAGAATTGACTGTTGATTTCATAAAATTATCTGTAAATAGTGACTTCACTTAAAATGTAAAATGCAAAAGTCAATTATCATTGTTCAATTGTGCTCTAAATAGAAACATTCATTTTGGATGTGTCCATCTTATAAAAGAATCTGCAGTCGATTTTATAAGCTGGGCCTTTCTGCTTATATGGTTATAAAACTTCTCAAATAGATTTGTGATGTTAGGTTGTATAAAAGTGTTAACTCTGGTCAAAATCGAATTTCCTTCTTTAATCAGATTTTTTTGATTATTGATATTCAGACATTCCGATAAAAAAAACAAACAAAAAAACTTACGTAAGAACACTCTCAGACATCAAATACTTTCATGTGAAATTAAAAATAAATAAATCAGTCCACCCATTTCAGAGTCCATAGAGAACGAACTCACACACAGAGTGAAGTTCTTATATATATCATTGAAACAGACACATAGATTAGAGATTTAGCATTTTACAAGTTGATTCAGTGAGCCAGGTGTTCAGCTGTATTCTGATAATACAAAATTAATATAATTTTGTATTTTTCGTTTTCAAAATGTATGAAATTAAGAATATTTGTCTCTTTTCAACAGATATGTTGAGCAAAACACAAGTCAGTGCCCTCAACACACATCTTGCATGATTAAGTTGAACATTTTCTTTGTACAGTGAAAGCATCCTCTGCCATCTGGATAGCTGTACTAGGATATCCATGGGTTGACACCAATTAAGTAATTTACGTCATGTAGACGATACTGTTCTTCTTGCAACATCTAAAGATCTCCAGAAACTTTTAGAAATAGTAATAAATGAGAATGAAAAGCTTGGTTTGAACCTAAATACAAAGAAGACTTTTAGTATGGTGATATCTGGCAAAGTCATACCTATGTATAATTTAACAATTGGAGCCTTGGATCATGGATTACATCTAGAGGACGATCACATATAGCTCAGAGTAAACAAGCATTTAATAAACTTAACTCAGTATTATACTCCAATACCATCACATTTAAGTCTAGACAACACATTTTTAAGGCGTAGGTTTGGTCTGTCCTGCTATATGGTTGTGAAAGCTGGACTATATGCCTCAAAATGCAGAAACGCATTAATAGCTCAGAAATTTAGTTTGTGAGACAAATGTTAGAGGTCGTTTGGAAAGATCACATTTCTAACGGAGAACTATGGATTTGGAAGCACTAAAGGATTGCTGAGGATATATTTACTGTCAAAGAGACATAGAACATCTGGTATTGACTGGTAGAATGCTTGAATCGAAAAAGCAAGGTCAACCAAAATGCATTTTTATGAACAACTTAATCAGATGGGATTATCAAAAAGTGGAGCTATTTCGGGCTATGGATAGCCGCCCGCATTGGAGAGCCATGGTCGCCAACACCGTTAAACAGCAAGACTGTTGATGAAGTTGAATAACTTCAATAAAAGTATGGGAACACTTTATAAATCTACACAGCAAACAGTATAACTGGATGAATACAAATTGGATAGAGAACAATTTGATGCAGGTTGTACGTTTATTTGGTTCAAATTATCAAATGAAGCCATGCTACATATGAAGTTGCATACCTGATTGCAAAGCCGGCCAAATTGCATACAATGAAATATTCATCATGCAATGCTATATTTCATTCTTTACATGATAATAAAAGATAAAAATAAATGAATTTGAGGAGATCCAGCATGTGGTTGGAGGGTTTCAAGAGGGAACAGCTCCTTTGAAAAGGATAATTGACTCATCTGTAATATATTAATTAAACAAAACCAATTCTTCAAATGTACAAAGTCAAGAAAACCTGTAACGTTTAAAATCAAAAATTACTATTAACAATTTATTTTTTTGTGTAAGCTCAAGATTTAATCCAATGACATATTTAATTTGAGATAGAAAAAAGTGTTAAACTTACTTCCAATATCAGTGGACCAATACGTGCATTTGCCAGGGGTACAGGAAATGGTTTACTGGAAGATACTTGGCTTTGCTGAACAGCGGCACTGGTTTCACTCTCTAGAAAAAGAGAGAAAAACATTTGTGGGCAATTTAAAAATTTGATCCTGTAAGAATATACATTTTTTCCATGAATCAAAATTTTTTCAAATGTAATACCTTGCGGAATTTGTCTTATTTCAAAATATCAAAGATCTTTACTACTTTTAGGAATGGAGAATATTGCATTAATAGTAATAAATTAACAACAAATAAAATGGATTCGATGACTGAAAACATACGATCTTCAATCTGAGGTTCTATTTGGACTTCCTTATTTAAAATATTACCGTAACAAAATAATTGTAGCTTTGGAACGACATTATAGTCATGATTTTCATAATGAATTAAAACAAGTGTTAAAAAAAGATAAATTTGTTGATGACTGAATAAACATGTTGGAAATTGTTTTAATGGTCCAAAATAATTTATTTTGCTTAAACTATCTATCATATGTACTTCTTAATTATATAATCTTTCCAGTCTAATAAAAATATGTAATCAGATGAATAAAATATGGAGGATAAGCATAAAAATATGGTAACATGGCCAGAGTGAAAAAGACATAAGGTTCCTCGTTCAATCCAACGCAATGCTAGATATTACAATCATTTAAAATGCTCTTGTCATATATAATATAATTTTATAACTGAAGGTTAACTTAAGCAATCATTAAAATTTTGGGGTCAAATGAAACTTAGAATCCACAAAATTTAGAAGTTGCCATTTTCAAGATGGTCATTTTGGATATTGTCATTGTTCCTCAGATAAATTGAAACCTGCATAAGAAAATGTAGAAAACAAAGTTAATTTTGCTAAGTTAACATAGATTGAAGAGATTTTTGTGAACACCATTGTATTGCCATTGATCATAGCATGCAACATGCATTGGTTCTATTGAAACTGAAAATGTATGGAAGTGCTTACATTAAATTTTTAACAAAATTAAATATTTTTTAACATTTAATAATTTTTAAGTCTATTTACTTGTCTCCCCATAAGGATAAAGACAAAAGTTTTTAAGCAGTTCCTAAGAAAAAAAAAAAGAAAAAAAGTTAACTTAACCTTTCAAACAATGCAATTATAAACAAAATGAATTGTCTAGTGTCCCTCACTCCTTGCATTTTATTCTTCTATATAAGTTGTAGTTCATGTTTGTTTGTTCACAAACTTCTCAAAAGATTACAATTTAAAATACATTATCCAGGGTATATGCTTATATTTTATTTTAATCAAATAGAGAGTACTATAATATTTTGTGGATCTGCACTTGTGCTCAAAATCAATAAAAAGGAAATACAATATCTTAATTTATCTTATTTTTGATTTAAATATTATAGAAATAAAAAAAAGAAATGTAAATGGCTAGGAGCAGGAATGCACATTAGATGCCCCTTAAAAAGGGATAAATATTAAGAGCAAAATCTATTGAAATTTATGTTAATTTATTTACATCCTCTTCCACTCAATCAATTTATTTTAGATTAGCATCAGAGAAATTCAGTTTTATTCTAATGTGAAGCTTAAAAAATTAATGAAAACTGAAAAGGTATAGCCTCTTTGCAGTCCACAGTTGGAGACAAGAACACACATTAAACTACAAGTTCAATATCAGGAACCAACTTGACTCCTTTTCCTTATTACACACACGTCCTTAGTTTATATAATTACTCTGGGTAAGTGAACATTGTGAATATAACAAAAAATAGACTTATAATCGGCATAATTCAAATAGAAATTTGAAATCCTTATCTTAAACCTTTTACAGGAGAAAAGTCGAATATAAAATAATATTAAACTAAAGAATTCAAATAGTAAAAAAACAAAAACAAAAAAACTTTAATTTAATCACCTCTCTCCTTTTCTTTTTCCTCTCTTTTCCTTTTTGAATTTCATATTTGTCGCTGGATATTAATGTATTAAAAATATCTATATGAAAATCAAAAAACTACATTTTGCTAAAAATGAAAGAAAAAATAGATAACATGAGACACATGATTTAACATAATATCTCACCAACAATCCTGTTTTCATAAATTTAGGTTTCTAAAAACTTACAATGGGTTAATGGATCTAATTAGAATTTTAGTCATAAATAATTTAGAAATAATATCCTTTAGCATTTTGCTTGATAATTTTTATTTATTTTTTTTGTAAATTTACTTTTAACTAGAAAACTAAAAATACAAAACCTCAAAAGTGTAGTTTTTCTTTTGCCAAACATGGCGACTTATACACCTGAAGAAGGTTTGGGGGTTACATTGACAGAAACGTGCAGATAACACTCAAGATGAAAACAATTATCTGATTAATCCAAATAAAACAATCATAGCTCATCTAAAAAATTCAAAACTGTAAACTAATATTTGGAGATTTTTTGGCACATAATTTTAGACTTAATGTAATTCTAAGGTTAAAAAAATTTTTTTTTTTATTACTAATATTGATTTTAATGCCTTAAAATTTTAAAGAGAGAGAGAGAGAGAGAGAGAGAAAATCAGAAAGATCTTGGGCATTGTCAATCTTTGAGATGTTACCATAGATGATAGTGTTATCTGCATAAATGTTTATGAATGATCTAAGAATGTGATTTGAGAGATCAGGAAAAGAGTTGAACCCAGGTTGAAACTCCGAGAGAAGCCAGCATTGATACTATGAGTAGTTGAAGGGAAGAAATCAGAAGATTTTATAGTTTAAAGGACATTTTCAGCTATTCTGGAAGGTTGGAACATAGAACCGATGTTGGAGAATGAGACCTTGTAGTATGTGTGGGAAGGGGGGGGGGGAGGGCTTTTTTGGAAGTTGGGGCTCTGGGTTTAATCTTGTGTTTTTTGAGATTTGTCATGCTGGGATATGAGAATATGTGGAAGAGGACCAAGTTGATTAGAGCAGGGGAGAGAAAATGAGAGAGAGAAGATTTTTGAAGACCATGAAAAGGAAAAAAACGTAATAGTTCCCACTAATACAATGTATAGCATAGAGAGACCCCTGCAGAAGCTACTGCATGGCCCAGAATCCATTCACCAAATGGCAATACTTCAGCCTCAGTACTTTACACCTGCTGATAGGTGGGTTATTCAAGGTCCAGGTCCCCAACTATCAGGTGGATAACGTCAGCACAGGTAAAACCTCCAGCAACCTTATGAGCGATATGGCAACAAGGATAGGAATAAAAAGAGAGGAATTAAGTCATCTCCAGCAACTGCTAAAAAAATAAAAACAAAAAAAAAACCCTAAAAAAAAAAACTGCCAATCGAGTATTGGATTATTAAGACAACTGCTCTCATCTTGGTTGATGTAGTCACATTTCAGATACTGTAACCTCTGATTATGTGTATCTTTTCAAACTCTGAAACCATTACAGAATTTTTAACTGAACCCTTAATCCATGGGCATAGATTGTTTTGATTCCATTTATCATGAATTTGTAGAAATGTTTATTTTTGGTTCTTAGTTTTGTTATCTTGGATTGAACTTTCAACCTCTAGAAAACTGTTATTCAGAACTTATTGTTAATCAGCACCTTTAATTGTTACACCACATATCCATCAACAATATTTGGTTAATCATTCAACAAATATCTCAAATATTTTAAAACACTTGTCTCAGGCTCTCAAAGTTTTAAAAGATCTGATTCTGACTCAAGAAATCTTATCCTTTTAGTAATAATTTATACATACTATAAACTACTCAAAGACCAAACATATGATTACAGACAAAACTAATAGAACTTCAAGCTAACAATACAAAAGTCTATCATTGGATGAAATCAAAGATTATCAACACATATGTGCTGTCAGTCATGCCATATTATATTAAGTGTGTCAAATGGATAAGAAAAAAATATAAATAAAAAAGATAACAGAGAAACTCCTTATTTTTAAAAAAACTGTATGGACACACAGAAAGAGCAACAGTAAAAAAGTGGAAAAGTACAGAAAAAGAAGTAAACTACTGAGGATAATGCAAAATAACCCATGTTCTTGAACTCAATCATTTCAACAAAACAGCAAGAGAAAAAACTTAGAAATAAACTAAGTAGATCGTATTCTAGAATATGTGGAGACAGTGTTTCATGATTACAGAATATTAAAAGTTTTGATTTTAAAGAGAATGCGCATATTATTTTCAAAAATGAATTCAATGAGTTTGCTGTTCACAAACAAAATCTGAAAAATTTCCAAAGTGATGATACATGATAAAAAATATAACTAACCTTTAATATTGAACCAAGATTTTTATCATTTGTCAATATTTTTCCATTTGGTGTTTTTAGCCGAACATAGTTTCTTAGATCTTCCTTGTTAAAAACTATGTACCTATGGCATATTCTAAACACAATAATGATAATGGTATATTAGAACTCACTGTACATAAAAATGAGTTATTTTCCAGTGGTTTGGAAATCATGCATCACTTTTTCTTTTAATTGCTTTGTCAGAAAAGAGATTATTTTGCAACAAAATCGCATAAAACATTGAACTACTTATTAAAAAGAGAAACAGACACTACTACTTACAAACTTACACATAAAACTATTAAACCGAATTTTATATAGTTATAGTCAACTTCAGATGAGAAAATACCGTTTAGAGGGAGTACAAATTAATTTTAAATTGTTGTGGGTAAGCTCAATATTTATTATACATAAAATAGAGCTTAATAATATTTATTAATTTAAATGTTGTGATAAAATTATTGATGTGCATCCATCGAAACGATGATGACCATCTGATCATCCTGGCGGCATGATGGATAACACATGTTGAATTGTGAACCAAAGATTGCACAATCCCTTACTGTTTCTCTCCAGAGTCAGCACTGCTTAATTCCAGTGGCAAGGAGAAGTTCAGGATGACTGGAAACCACGACAAGATAAGCAAAGCATTTAAGCATTCCCAAATATAATCACCTATTTTAGTACTAATAAGGTTCAATATTGCTTAACTTTGGAGAACTGGTGTGCCAATATGATTATGCTGTGATTATAGAATCCATAATTACAAACTTATATAAATCAATACAAACATGATTGAAAATGACATTAGCAATTTATTGACAATCATGGTCTGTCTTGTTTTGGAATTTACAAGCAAATTGTTGGCTAATACAGAAATATATTTTAGGAAAAAGTTGCTAAATCAGTTTAACAGTAGTAACAGCATAGAGAAATTAAAATTAGAATTAGAACTGAAAGAATTCAGATAACATTTTTGGGACCTATCAGATGTAATATTCAACAGAACTTGATTTACTTTGCAAGATGCACCAAGAAACATAACACTATATTTTAATAAATAAAACAGTGACAATTCTAATGATAATTTAAATTAACTAAGTTTGTTCACTTATGATTTTAAAATAACTTCAACACAAATATTAAAAAGGTAAAATTCACGGTATCACCCAATTTAAATTAAATTGGTAAAACTTATTCATTAATGAATGTAGCATATAATACACATTAATCTTTTAAAAAAAAGAAAAAGAAAAGAAAAAGAAAAAGCAATTATAAAAAAAAATATTATGGGAGCAGATAAGGGGGGGGGGGGTTATATACCCACTATAAAAGTTGTATAAATTATATTTTCTGAAGATATCATCCTTATGATAGCTTTATAGTAAATTAAAGTCGATTTTTCCACTGCATATACAGGTCTAATAGGAAAATAAACAAAAAGATCCAAAAAATCTTTCACAATCAGTACGTACAAGATTTCCTGAAACTATTAGATTTTATCTCCATATTTTTTTTTTACTCATGTTCACCCCTTACAAAACATATTGCCACTTGGACGTAAGAAGCTACTATTTGGGGCTATGTCTAGGAAAAATTAACAAGATATTCGTTTATGTTACATTTAAACTTCTGCATATCATACAGCCAGGGAAGCAGGCAGCAGGAAGGAAATTCCAAAGTCTAGCTGTTTCGAGGGAAGAAACTATTAGAATAGAAAGCTTTCTGACATTTAGGGACATCAACAGTGAAGGGGTGAGATTTTGTTGCTAAGCGGGTTTGTCAGGGATATGTATGTCGAAAGAGATACAAGTGAAACGAAATCATCAGAACACATTCCATTAAAACATTTGTAAAACATGTACAGTGATGCAACATTGTAGCAATGGGACAGGGGTTGGAGCTTAGTTGATAAAGTGGAACTGATTAGATTGACAACTCTTTTTTGGACCCTATCTGAAAGGGAGAGAATAGTGGTAGATGCACCAGCCCAGATGTGGCAACAATACTCCATGCATGGACAAATGGTGGCATTAAAGAGCATTGTATCATCAGCAAATATACCTATCTCGGACACATTATTATCAGGGAGGTCATTTATGAATATCAGGAATGATAATGGTCCAAGGATCGATCCCTGAGGCACTCCCGCATTAATGTTATGCTGCTTGGATGAACGTCCATCAATGACAACCTGTATGCTTCTATTGTCTAAGAAGGATCTAATTATATTTAATAGTTATACCAGTTATACCGTATGATTTAATTTTCATTAGCAGCCTTTTATGCCAGACTTTGTCAAAGGCCTTGGATATATCAAAGACTACAGCCCTGGCTTCGCCCGCCTTAACCAGTACATGGTAAATTCTTTCAGAGATGACTTAAAATATCTGGAGTAGTTGCCTGAATCTATACTGTTTATCACAAAGAAGATTTGCTTTTGCGAGGTGGTGAACTAGTGCTTGATTAATTAAGGTGTCAAAATTTTAGCAAAAAGTGTGAGGGGACTAATGGGGTGATAATTGAGAGGGTATGTTCTTTCACCAGAATTCTTGTACACTGGTACCACAGAGGCCATCTTTCAGCTAACAGGGAAGCAAGATTTAGCAAGGCATTTATTGTAGAGCTTGGAAAAGGGGGCTAGCTCGGCTGAACATTTAATTAGTATAGCAGGGATGAGATCAGGCCGACATGCTTTTTAGGTGTCTAAGTTTTTTATATCGCGGACATGAGAAGGGTTTTTACATCATCTAATGTGGCTTTAGTCTGCATAGGGGAATTTGGAAGGGAGTTGTTTGTTGGCTCTAAGGTGGAGTTGGAAGCAAATCGCTGGGCAAGCAGTTCTGCCTTCTCCATTGCCGTGCATGCAACCTTCTGGTTGCTGCTCTTGTTACTCAGTGGGGGAATTACTGATTGCCCTTTATTCACTACACTATTATAGATTTTCCAGAAATCACGAGTTCCTATCTTTTGCGATTCAATGCGTTCTGATTATTTCAGCAAGCTTTCTTTTGGATGTTGCTATTTCACTATTACAATGATTTCTAGCATCTATGAATTTTTGCCTATTTGTATTTGACTTATGACATACAAACCGGTGGAATGCTTGCTGTTTTTGTGCAATGGCAGCTGCGCAATCTGTAGTGAACCATGGGGGTGAGTGGGGATTGCTATACTTCCGTGTGGGAATATGTGCTTCAATGCCCGCTTTGCACCATTCAATTGTCTTATTGGCACACTGTTCAGCAGGAAGAGAGAAGATATTAGTCTTTGGGCCATCTCGGATGTGTTCTCTAATGGCTTCCCAGTCAGCCCTTTTGTTGTTTTCAGCAATGGTTCCTCACCTTGAGGTTGGGATTTAAATGATGTTAACTGATACCACTAGATGGTCTGCGTTTCCAAGTGGATTGTAGGCATTAATCACACAATTCTCAGGTACTGTGATGAGAAATAGGTCTAGAAGTGAAGTCTGCTGAGGCTTACAATCTGATAGGCGAGGTGGGGACATTACTGTCTGTGTGAGGGAATGGGCTATAGAGAAGCTATAAGCAGAACGTCCAGCGGCATCTGTCTAACCTCAGAAACTAAGCCAATTTTTATGGTGATATTAAAGTTACTAAACATGTATTTAGGCGTTACTATCTAAGGAGAGTGCTGCATCTCTACTATACCATATACAAATTACTACATTCATTCTGAACAAGGTTGTATTCCCACAAATATAACACTTTCATTCTATATCCATGTTCTCTTATTCTGCTGCCAGATTTTTATTAACATTATTTCTGCTGCACTGCATTATGGATGTCCAGGTTTGTACCATGATATTTACATATCATTAAGCTATTACAACACCATTGCTATACATGCATTAACAGATAATTCACAATTGTTACATTTTTTCCAACTAGTAGAAAACTATTCATCTATAAAAAGTTATAAATATTATAACTTTTAGGAATATAACACTTTAAACAATTTCCACAAAACTGCTGTTTAACGTTCAAGAAGTTATCTTACATTGCAAAACATGTCAGTCTTTTCTTTTTTTTTTTTTTTTTTTTTTTTTTTTTTTACAACGTAGTGATGAAATTTTTATTGTCTGCATTTTTTACTTTTACATTTAAAACAGAAACAAAGTTACACAACTATATCAATTCTAATAATATACTTAATCTTACTTTTCAGGTTAGAAGAAATCCTTCTGCACGGCGGCAATTTTTATTTTTATCCGAATAATTGTCTTTTTATTTCATTTTTGTTTTTATATCATTTTATAATCTTTTATATCATTGTTGACCTATGGAAAAATCCTTCTGAATTGATGCATTTATTAATTTTTTGTCCTAATAATACTTATATTTTGTTTCTTTAAACTGTTTTATTGGTTGTAACACCATTGTATGTCATCGATCAGTGGAGAAACCGTTCCACACTGTGACAATTTTCATTTACACCCAACAAATTTTGTCTCCCCCCCCCCAATTGTTTTATCTGTTCTAATACTACACTTTTTTTTCTCAGTCACTTAAAAAATCTTTCTAGACTGCAGCAATTTTAGTTTTCATCTCAAAACTTGTTTCTGGTGTTTTTGTATTTAATTTTATAAGTACAAGTGTTCCATATATTATGATACTACATTTAATCTTTTCTATCAGTTATCAGTTTAGGAAAAATCCTTCTTGACTGCAACATTTTACATTTTTGCCCCAAAACATTTTTTTCTTTTGAAACAACATACCTGTTTCTCCAATTACCTTCTTAAGCAGTGAAGTTACATTTCCTTCAAGATTTATTTTCATTTTATTACTCAACTATTAACTTTCGTTTACTTAAAAAGATTTTCCCTGGGCATTGCCGAAACACAAATTCTGCTAGTTACAAATAAATGTAAAATTAATGTTAACATCAGAACAATCAATATAATCTCAAATCACTTATATCTTTACTTGAAATATTTTAAAAACTTTTAACCATTAGTGTTTATATCTAATTTACATAAATATTTATGAAAAAAAAAAAAAAAAAAAATGTTTAAATACCTTTCCTGCGTTATTAGGTGTTAATTTTATTCTATCAAATTCTATTAAATGAAAAAAGATAAGCAGATATATTTGATTAAATATTTTGTTTAATTAATGATCAAGTTATTGCCTCATTCTTATTTCTTTTTAAATTCATAAGTATTTAACTATGTAAATCTAATTTCTTCTATACTAGCCCCATCCACTAAAGACAAATTACAGTGAGTAAAAATAAAAAATTCGTAAGTATGAAAAAAAAAAATGTTACTAGCAGAGGGCCCCCAGCATTGCCCAGTCGTAAAATGTTTAAATATTTAATTTCATATATATTAAAATAGAGTCAATTATCTATCGATTATTTCATGATATTGTACCCAATATATAGTCATGATTGCAAAAGTAAAAAAAATCAAATCAAATTTGAAAGCAAAAATAAATGAAAACAGTGAATTTTATAAATGAATTAGTTTCAATATTCATTGTTTACAATCCAGGTTTTCAAATGGCTTTAAAAAAATGTTTGTATCACAAAATATCACAAGATGAAAAAGTCTAAAACCATTTTACTCCTGTTACTATGTTATACAAAACTTAAAGAAATTGTGAATGAAATAGGAATTTATTCCTAAAAAATTACGATTTTGAGGAAAAGAAAAAAAAAAGAAAGAAAGATTTTTTTATATATAAAAAAGTAATTCCAAATTATTATCCATGTTACAAATGATGCAGGACTCTTACTAAAAGCACAAAGATAATGAATAGCTGAAAGCCATCCATTATCTTTGTCGTGTGTATCGTCTATCCCCCAAGAACAGTATATTGCCTGCAGAAAAAAAAAGAAAATTATAGTAAACAGCAAGCTAATAGTCAAGTAATCCTTGTCATTGCTGATGCAAATGAATCACTAGTAGTAATGGTAGTTAAGTGTGATTAGCAGAATATACATATATATATATATATAAAAACAGGTTTAATAAAAGATTTTAGACGAAAGGAAAAAATTTTGATCAGTTAAAATGAAGCTGAAGCATCTGCAAAGACCTGGCAAATCCAAATCGGCCATTGGATTTGCTTGTAGATATTGACAATTGATACTTTGACAAAGACAAATACATGCATCTTTGCTTTATATCTATATAGATTCTATTATCAATTTATAATCTTTAACCAAAACTTTAGCTTTTTTTATAACAAGCAAAGATTAGGATTAAATCACCTTTTAAAGAAAATATCAACAGTTTTGAAGAGAGTAACAAAGTAGCATTAAAGGAAGGCAGAAAAGATAAAAACTAAAATAAATGTTAATATAATAAAATACTAATATATATATATATATATATATATATATATATATATTATACCGTGACCAGTGCCATAGATGGCCTGTCAGCTGAAAAATGACGTCATCGTCATAGGTCCTAGCAAGCAAGATAAGTGGAACACAGACTGTTGATAGAGCAGACATTTTTTACAGAAAGTGTCAGAAAACTTCAAAATTGGATTAAAAAAGGTAAACATGGTACTTTGTACTGAAACTCATCGAATATTAATAATAAAAATATTAATAATAAAAAATGAATTGAAAGGGAGAAAAGTTGTTAAAAAGTTTAAAAAGAAAAGAAATACGATTTTATTTGTATGAAACTGAAGTTTATTCTATAGAAATAAATAAAAATGAACAATAAATATTTTTTAAATCAAAAAACAATATTTTCAAAATCAAAACTGAAAAACAAACGATAAATAGTTTAACTGAAAAACGAACAAGAAATTGGTTTAACTGAAAAACGAACAATAAATTGGTTTAACTGAAAAACGAACAATTGGTTTAACTGAAAAACGAACAATAAATTGGTTTAACTGAAAAACGAACAATAAATTGGTTTAACTGAAAAACGAACAATAAATTGGTTTAACTGAAAAACAAACAATAAATTGGTTTAACTGAAAAACGAACAATAAATTGGTTTAACTGAAAAACGAACAATAAATTGGTTTAACTGAATAACAGACAATAAATTAGTTTAACTGAATAACGGACAATTAGTTTAACTGAATAACAAACAATAAGTTAAAAATTCAATTCAAACAAATGTTAGTATAAACAAAGTTACTAAGGCAGAAATATTTCAAACATTGAATATTAAAACTTTTCAAAAATCTGTTGTAGAATTTAATTAAAAGTTTGAATTTTTCTTTTTCTGATATTTTTTTTTTTTTTTTTTACTAATATTGTCATTCTCTTTGTGACAAAAATTGTTTATAAGGGAATTCGATGACCTCCATATCAGCATTTTTTCAATTTGCTGAATAGTGTGACCCTCATCACAAGAGTCAACATGAAATAATAGATTTTGATCAGCCAAAATATTTAAAGTTATGTACATGGCTAATTTTCTCTAATGAATCGAATGTAAAAAAGAATTGCATTTTGTAAGTTTGTTTATAACTATATAATTATATAATACAAAATTATTAGTTATATCATTTGGGTATAGCAGAGAACCTCTGTTAATACCCTGAAAGTAGCTGTTTAATTCAGCTATTTCTTCAACAGCCTCTCTCCCGGATATTAAATTTTTTGCAGCTATTGCATTTGTTTTTTGAAAACTGCATGACAGCAATAACCTGCTAAGTATAATATAACAGGAAGTACTTCCTTGCATTGATTAACATCATCTTCTGTTACATCTATGCTAAATTTATAAACATATAACCTTTGCTCCCTTGTCATTTCATCCCAGTTAGTTTCTTTAAAATTTTTCAATTCAATAGTTTGATTATTAATTGGTAAGCTCAATTTTAAAACTGACAACATTCAGAGTTTTTTTTCACATTCATACACCTGACGTATCGATATATTATACTGATCTCAACTAAGTTGTCGATACTGGCCAAACCTTGCCTCAAGGTTATCTGTCTGAAACTTTCCTGGTAATATATACACCATGTTCAGTACATTTATACAATATTTAGTCAATTCTAAAATTGCGCAAGTTGTATGGTGCAAGGCAGTATATGTTTCCTTTGTTAACTTACAAGTTCTTCCAGGAATACTAACCAGTCACAAAACACATTTAGGAAACTAATCACTATTTAATGTAAGTGGATTAGCATATTTATTACAAAGTCGACAACCTTTATATAGTATTTTCACATTCAGTATTGTCCACCAAATATAAAATATTTGAATGTATTCTGCGATTTCTGCATAATTTAGCAAGCATTCCTGTTTTCCTAAGGTTAGCAAACCTTGAATAGTATATTTGTTGAAAATTTTCAAAACCAAATTAACATTTTGCCTTTCAAAAGTAGTCAGAGAAAGAGCTTTTGAAGTCAACTTATAGCAATATTTCACAAGTGATTGAGATTCTAGGGCATAAAGTTTATGTAAACTAGAAAATGGAGCACTTTGGATGTTATCAAATTCATGATTTCCATTATAACAAAACTTTGGGAACATCATGCATTTACGTTCATCTTTTTGGCCAAGTCAATTGTTTCTAATGCATATTAATATATGCACCGAGTCGAATAAGAAGAACAGAGGGCTAGACGTTCTAACTAGATGGGGATATACAATTGAAAGCTTTGACGGGCTACAAAAGAAAGACATAGCTTTTTTATTTATTGCATTATTATCTGTTATAACAGATAATACCTTAAACCCTATATCTTCTAAGCCAATTATTACACGTTTAATTATGTCAAATAAGTTCTCAGCTAGAAGACATTTAGTTGGCGTAACATGCACAACATCCTTATATTGTGAGAATACACTGCTATTCATAAAAGCAAATGCACTTGTGGCAGGTTCATTGCTGTTGTTAGCTAAGCCAACAATATTGCCACCTTTATAAACAAGATAAGGTTTAAGATGTATTTCATCAACAAGTAAAGATACTGTGATGTCATTCTGCATTAGTAACTTGAACTTACTTTTAATATACATTGTTGTTCAATGACAGGATTCATAGAAGTTGATAAGGTTAATCTTCGAATGGTTGAATAGCATGGTAAAATTACATTTTTAGTGTCTCTTAACAGTCTGTACCCTCAAGGGGAGTAGTTATATAATAAGGAAGAAAATACAATCATTTCACTCGAATAATTAACCTTATTCATTGTCATTATGTTAATTTGTTCATATATGAACTTAATGGCATTAAAATATTTAAATGATTCATCTTGCACTAATAGCAAAACTGATAAGATGAATTTTAATAAAGAACTTATATTAGAAGTTTTCATTTCCTGTTCTTCGATGTCCATTTTTTTCATGTTTTCCATCAAAATCTGCAGAGTATTTTCCTCTGTTACATGTTTACGAATTCTATACTCCCCTATAGCACTCATTTCCACATCACTACAGAATACTCTAACGGCCAAGTCTGGTTCAATCACCATAGACATTTTATTTTGGGGCATGGGCATCTCTTTATATGGCATATAATGATAATAGAAGTCCAATAATTTTTATCTATAAATGTTAATTTTTTTTCTAAATGCATCAATATTATGGAAAATTTTACGTTTCCGTAACTAACTCGTCAGCAACATTTTCACACAATGCACGCTTAAGAGCAGAATTTTTTTTTTTTTTTTTTTACATAAGCGTCCCCACTTATCAAGGCCGATAGGCCACTCAAGGATAAGGGTTAAAGAGTGTAGAGTAGTCAAAAGGACAATATAGTAATCGATAGTAATGAAAGTTCGGTAAATTTGTTAACTTAAGTGGAACGGCTCATCAGAAACTTGTTCACGTTGGACTTGAAGACAACCATATTATAGACAGCTGGAAAGCAGGAAAATGGAAGAATTCCACAGGCGTGCAGTTCTAAGAAAGAAGCTTTGATCATGGAATCTATGTTTAGGTATAGGCACAGATAAAGAGTGTGGAAAATTATTGATAATGTTTTCAGCTAGTCTAGTGTTTCTTGTGAAAGTTTGGCGAGGGGGGAACCATAGATTGAAGCTTAGTCGAACACTTTCCATGAAAATAACGATAAAGCAGAGACAAACTCGCAACATCTCTTCTGTGAGATAGAGGTTGCAGCGAAGAGAAAAGGACATCTCCCACCAGGCCACGAAGTCTATTTTGAACCCTATCAAGGCAGGACAAGTCTTTTCTAGCAGCTCCTGCCCATATGTGGCAACAGTATTCCATCCTTGGACGTATCTGGCTCTTATATAGATAGAGAATTGCATCAGCAGTGAGATATCTACTGGATCGATAGAAGGATCCGATGATTTTTCCAGCGACCTTGGCAACAGATCTAAACGCATTTTCTTTGTGTTAGGAGACTCTAAAAGTGGTTGATGACAATGAATAGGAGGGACAGTTTGGTAATATTCGAGGAATAGCACCATCCTTTAGATAGGGATTTTTTTAATTTAACACTAATTGTCTTTCCAGTCCTTTCATCAAATGCTGATGCCTCTCGCTGTATGTCTTCAGGTTGAAAATGAAGTTCACATACCTAAAGAAATAATTTAAAAGAAAATCGTACCATGTTTGACTTAATACAAAAAAAAAAAATTTTTTTTTTAAATTACATGACAAAAAAACGATAAAATAAAAAAATAAGGTAAATGTGCATAATTAGTCCACCCTTGAAAAATCCTTTTAAATTATCACTTTTACAGGTTTTCGGGGGTGTTGAAAATGAAAATAACGTTTAAAATTACGGCAAACTAGTAGTTTCCAAGATATAAAGAGATATTAGTTTTAAAAAAAAGGGGGGGGGGAATAATTCAACCTAAAACGACCACCCACTTTATGGCCATTTTTTTTTTTTTTTTTTTTTTTTTTTTTTTTTACATAGGCAACGAGCAATATTTTAAAAAATTACATTTTCACCTCAAACAAGGTGAAGTGCCTCTTTGATGTAGGAATGAACAGAACTAAACGTAAAATGAGCACCTACAGTTGACCCCCAATCCCCGACAAAAATTGTTTACACTTTTTGAAAGGGGGTGCTCATTTTACGTTAAACTGTGTTCATTATACGTTGACTCCCAACCCCCAACATAAAGGTGGCCATACTCATTTTTCTTCGCTTTTATTTGTTAAAAAGAAAGCGCCCCTAAAAAAAAAAAAATAAAGAAAACTATGGCCATAAAGTGGGTGCTCATTTTACGTTCAATTTTTATAGAAAAGTGATCCCCCATTTTTTAAAACTAACATTTCTTCATATCTTGGAAACTACTCATTTTCCATAATTTTAAACGTTATTTTCGTTTACAGCGTCACTAGCAGTATCAGAATTTGGGGGGAATTTTTGACAACCCTAACACAAAACTGGGAATAACACATACAAAACTCGTAATTTTTCTGTTTAAAGTGAGTTATTTATTTTCTTTATGGAATATAATTCCAAAATAAACTATTAAAATTGTTTTAAAAAATAATAGAAATATTTTTTTATTGCCGGCATTTTGTAAACACTTTTTTTTTTAAATAAAAAATATTTCTATTATTTTTTTTAAACAATTTTAATAGTTTATTTTGGAAGTATATTCTCCAAAATTCTGACACCTACAGGGCCACAACATTTACCACAAATAATTATTAATAAGCTTTTGGGATAACAAAAACGGTCATAAACTTAAAAAAAAGGTTTAACCTATTTCATAAATATTGCACAGTAAAATAGCTGAACTAAAAAGATAAATGATTTTTCTTATTTAGAATTATTTAAACAAGGAATTCTGTTTTTACGATGTCGCTTTTATTAAATTGTTAGGTGAAAGTACATATTTTCACCATACTCCCCATTTTAATAGGGGTAGGCTATAGAAACAAAATTTTTCAAATAAATGCCAAAAGTGGCTTATTACCTTCATTTATATGTAAATAGATGGGAACAAGTGATTTTTTTCAAAATGGGTCAAAATTGGAGGGTCGCTGGCCCCAAACGTGATTTGATCGCGTCGACGCGTGAAAATGGCCCAAATTTTGCCCCCGAACACACTTAATCACTTATTGAAAGCCACAGGGTGCATTTTTTGACTATAAATGCATTTGTATTATTAAATCTAACATTCCCATTGGCTATCCCACAAGTATAGGGTTTTTTAGGGTATCTCAGAGTCCAAAATGGGTCAAAATTACCCCAAAATTAGCCAAAAATGGTCGGAAATCACGGATTTTCCAAAATGCACCTCCCAAGCCACACAGGGTGCAATTTTTGACCATAAATGGCTCTATATCATTAAATCTAACATTCTCACTGGCTATCCCACCTATATAGGGCTTTTCAAGGTATCTTAAGGGTTCAAAATGGGTCAAATTTACCCAAAAATTAGCCAAAAATGAACGAAAATCACGGATAATCCCCAAAATGCAGGTATTATATCCACGATTATACACCTGTATTTGTACAGTCCTCAAATATGGGAATTACACTACAAACTCGTGTAGCGAGTTCAATCTGGACTGCGGCTGCGCTGGCTGGCTGGATTCAATTCTAAGAGAGATAACACTTTCTTATCTCCCAGGTGGAGATTACTCATACTGAATATAATTATAGCTTTAAAAAAAATAACATTGATGTGTGTGCGCGCATGTTCAACATTAATAATATAATGCATCTCAGAAAGAAACTTATATATGCCATCCACATAAACAGCCCTCAACACTACTAATACAGAAGTATTTCCATCTCCCATATTTCTATCCTAACACTAATTTACAACGACAAAGGAGATTGAATTCTTGAGATACTAATTTTATCATATATATATATATATATATATATATATATACATACACACACACACACACACATTTATGGTTTTCTTGTAAATATTTTAAAAGTAATGTTTTTACAGTTATAGCAGGACAGACAATAATATAAATAGAATTATACCAAATATACTACATTTGTCTGATGCTCAATGATATTCAGAGCATGCATGTATATATATAAGTTCAATTCACAATTTTTGAAAACACATACTTCTATTTTCTCATGAGAGTATTTGTTACATGTTTCATTAGCAATCTTCAACAAACAGTAAAAATATGTTATCACTGTATTTTTTAATGTTTTAGGTAGGTGCAAAAATAATATTTTTTGATGTTCGACTTCAAAAGCTTATAACTCCTTTCATAAACTTTAGTAATCGAAATAAGAACCATTAGAATTGACACATTTTTGCCAAAAGAAACAAGTTTATTGATCCCATTAGCATAGAAGTTCCGAGTTCTGGAAGCAATTAAGTTATTGAAGGCTGATTCTGCATCATCTTGGGTTTTGAAGCATTTTTGTGCAAGAAGTTGAGAGGCTTGGAAAAGTGATAATCGGTGAGTGAGAGGTCCAGTGAATATGGCAGAGTCTCGTAGTCCAATTCGTTCAGCTTCTGCAGAGTCATTTGAGCAACATGTGGCCAAGGAGGAGAATTGGTCCCTTCATATTGACCATTCTCGGGCACATACGTTGGAGCTTCTGGTGCATTTCATCAATTTGTCGACAGTACTTCCCTACCATAATCGTTTCGTCCAGATTCAAGAAATTGTGATGGATGAGTCACCATAACCTTGTTTTGGTACAATTTTGGCTTTTGGAAGTGTTGTGGAGCTTCTCCGGCATCCAACCACTGTGCCGAATGTTGCTAGTTGTAGAGGATCCACTTATCATATGTCACAATCCACTCAAGAAATGGGCAGTTTTTATTGTGCAGAAGGAGCGTAGAAGACACCTCAAAACAACAATTTCTTTATTATCATTCAATTCATGCGGCACTCATTTATCCAACATTTTTAACTTCCTTATTTGCTTTAATGGCAAACGACTTGAGTGGTTAACCTCAAGTTCAACAGCAACTTCTTGTATGGTTTTGTGAGAATTGGCTTCAATTAAGGCTTTCAAATGTTCATTATCAAGCGCAGTTAGCCGACCACAACCGTCTTCAGCTTGGAGGCTCTCATCACCATTGCAAAATTTCTTGAACCACCGTTGTGCCACATGTTCGTTAGTGGCTCTTGGGCCAAACGCATCCTTAATATCATGAGCTATCTCAGCAGCTTTTCAGCCTAGTTTGAACTGGAACAAGAAAATTGTGTTGATTTGAATTTCATCCATGCTGTCGAAAAAATGAATGAAGAGATTAAAAACGGTAATGAATAATACCCATGATAGAGTGAAAAACGCACTTCAAAATGATATATAACATGGCTATATATATATATCAATGAATTAATTCAGAAATCATATTTAAAAGTAAGATGTGAGGAAACAATATTTTTGCACTAACCTAATTGCAAACTCTTCAGATAATTCCATGGATAAAAAAAACATATTCAAACACAATCTTCACATATCACAAACAATCAAAATCATACCACTATGTTGAGGGTGCAATTTTCGTTGTTGGTTAAGTTTCCATCTTTTTATTTATTTTTCCACTTTAGCCATACTTTCGTATTTATAATTATTCCTTTTATTCTATTTAATATAACTTACTCCCTTAAATTTATTTTCTTAATTATTATATTATTTTCAATTTAATGTATTGCTTTTTTTTTTTTTTTTTTTTTAACTACAATATGATTAAAGCCACAGCCAAATTTTTGTATTTATAATAATTCCTTTTATTCATTTAATTTAATTTACCTCCTAAAATTTATTTTCTCCATTTATTCCTTATTGTATATGATTATCAATTTAAATTTCTCTGTATCAAAACTACAATATTCTTGGGAAGTATTTGTTTATCTGTCTACAAGTAAACATTCCGTTTTGTTGATCACTAATTTACTTTTCTTACTATATCTTTTGCTTAGTTATTTCCCTTTATTTTTCATTAAATTAACATTTGCTGGCTAATTTGTGAATTGTTTTTTATGTTACTATTTTTTTTAACCATTACATTTCTATAATATCTAGCTGAAGATTTCCTTTCTTTATACTTGTTATATATCTTACTTCCTAGTTATCTAATTGTCATATTTATGTCGCATTTCTAAGCTATATAGACTTAAGAAATCTATTCTTATCAGTGCTTTACTGTCTCTATTTATGAGTTTACCATCGCTTCCTTAACTGTTACTAAAATTGTTTAATCTAACCTTATATGTTTGGTATGTCTCATTATTTGCTTCAGTTTTAGCTTGAGGTTTTATAAAAGTAGCTGTCCCCATAATTCATATCTGATTCATCCTGTATATAATATTTTGATTACAGAAATTCTCCTCTGGACCAAATTCCCGTAGGTTTGCATTAACAGATAGCATATATAAATTTATTATGTCTAAACTATTCCCCACCATCTTATGTAACTTGCATAAATATGGTCCGATTTCTCTACATCGATTGTTGATATCCACAAAACAGTAAGTGTTAAAATTTATTTTTTAATTATTAACTCCTCATAAACAATTAACTATAGCCTTATATCATGGAACAAACTTGTGCAAATAAAATAATTTATATACATACAGTCTTCTCCATATATGCTTGCAACTATTAACAAACAATTAAAATTGCTTTGTTTTCACAAAAGATACAAAACTGTCGGCCTTAATATTCTTAGCAAATTTTCATCTAGTATTGAATTACCATGACCAAATCACCACTAAAAATAATCATCTGCGTCCATAACACTCGAACATTGAATTGGAAATTCGAAATCTAAATGAAACAAACTTTATTTTTATTATGACAATTTGCTTTCTATTCAACAGTTTAAAGGCTTCTGAGGAGTTATAAAGTAACTATTAACAAATGATTAAAATTGCATTGTTTACAAAAAAAAATAAACGAAATATGTAAAACCTTTAAACTGTCGAATAACAATTCACGGCTTTAAAATTCATAGCAAATTCTCAGTTAATTTAAAAGATTGAAAGTTTCGGACCGAAATAACAATTCTTGTTTATTACTTATTTGTTGTGTTATTTGACCAATAGCATCGTATTATTTATTACTTACATTTTCAGTGAACTTTATTCAAGTACGCATGGAAAAAAAAGAATTACTTTATTTCATTTTAATAAGAAAGATAATGAATTAGTAATTTATTCTTACTAAAATAACGGAAAATACACCTTCTCTGGTAATAATAAAAATAAAGTTTCATTTTGTTTTCAAGTTTCCAATTCGATGTTTCAGTTTGATGGACGCGAACAATTTCTTTCATAGTGATTTGGCCAAGGTATTTTGATATCTCCATTTATCAGTATCGCCCTCACCCTCTCAAATAAAAACCTGCCATGAAACAAATACATGGGTACTTTTGCTGTTGTGGCCCTTACTGAAATAATAACATTATTTTGAAAGCCATTATAAACATGGGGGGGGTTTGGTAACTATTCTGTGCTCCCACCTAACAATTTAATAATAAAAAAGATATTGCAAAGCTTGAATTGAAACTGAATAAACTAATTAAAAAATAGTGAGGTGGCAAAGATGCACAATCAACCAATACATGTTCACCTTCGCTTATTTTTGTTTTTGCAATTTACTAATAAGATTGACAGCTACATTTCTTTATACATGCACAGGTTAACATTTTTCAGGGGGATTTAACACATTACGTCCACATTTTTCGTTACAATTTTGCCTTTTGCCATTTACTAGTATAGTAGATGATTAGATTTCTCTTACACGCACACATGTGAACATTTTATCTCATTCAAATTTTGTGAAGACAAGTGCTTCTAGAGATATAAACACATGCATTCTGCACTGTGATTCAATGCCTACCAGATTTGTACTTGCGCACAATACAAAAATCCACTTCTCTCCTATTGACACTGTCACCAACCATATCATTTGCGTGTGGGTATGCTGCCTACGATTTTCAGTTAAATTTGGGGAATTTATTTATCTACCCCCCCCCCTCCAGCTAAAAAGGGAGTGCTCTACTCCGATATACATTTTCTACATGAGATGTTGGGGGCGTCTATTCCAAGGGGAGGTTGGTGGTGTCTATTCCAAAAACCGTTCTTAACATGGGCCGTTTCTATCAATCTAAACAGTTCATATATAGGCAGAATACCTAAATTCTAAAAAATCTGCTTATACTTTCTATTCTTATTCTAATGGACCATTTTTTCCTAATTTTATTATTGTATACAGATTTATGCATTCTCTTATTCGCTTTTTTTATATTCAAACAGTACCTGCAAGTTTTCAACAACCGTAGTCTACTTTTTTGTGAGGGTGGGGTGGGGTGGGGAGACAGGCTTCCACTAGTTAACAGGTCCTGCTAGTATTTTCTATATTAAGCATAAGTTATATGCTAATCTCATTTTTTATTTTATCCCTCCCAATCTCTTATGTATATTTATTTACTTATTTATATATCTCCTATTTTTGTTATTCTTTTTATTTAGTCTGGCCTAATGTGGGAAACAGGAATGTATTCTTATGCAGGCATCCATGCACTATATTCAGTCACTTATTTAATAAATTTTCCTTAGATATTAATATGCGAGATGATTCAAGGATGCAGATGTTACACCTTTTCGATTTATTTGGTTTATACTTACTAGCCCTCTCTACTATGGACCATTTTAATTCGTATTCAGTTTTATTTCTATGGAGTTCCCTAATCCATTCACCTAGTGCTATGTTGTTTATCTTCTTACTTTTCCTGATTCAATTATTCATTTCGTTATTCTTACTATTATCGTTATCATTGCCATTCTCACTGTTATTGATGTTTGTTTCCTTACCTATTTTTAACTTGAAGGATGTTAAGTAGTTACAGAATCTATCTTTGAATTGGCATTCTGTCAATCCTAAGTATACCTTACTACTGTTTTCAGTTATGACCTCACATTTATAGACAATATCCGAAGTTAGGCATTTTCTTTCAAGTGGACATACATCTGGGTTTCTGCAATTGCAACTATTTTCACTATAGTCTTCCTGGGTTTTCTTATCCATATCTTTCCTAATTTTGTTATAATGCAAAAAATTTAATGTAAAATAATCTTAGATTAAAGGGATATTAATTTTTTAATGAAAATACATCCTGTGCATTTTTTAAAAATTATTTTATAGACACTTATGTGTAGTTTTAAGCAGGTCTTTGTAGAAGGACACTTACCACTCAAACTTTGGGTTAGTGGTAGAGCTAGGGGCAATTACATGTGAACATCCTGAAAAGTTAGCAGAAAGAAATACAAAAACAATTAATTTGGAGTGGGGGATTAGTTTCACATATAAATTTCATGTAAAATAATCCATTATTTTCAGTCCATTCTAGCGTTTTAGGGCACTTAATGTATTTTTTTATGAGAGACAAATTCTGTTTTTTTTATTTTTGGACGATTATGTATAGTTTTAAGACGGTTTGTATGAAAGGGGTTTGCCACTACCTTAGAGTTAAAGGAGATTTGGGGGAGGAGCTTGTCACTCAGATTTAAGGTTAATTGTATAACAGGTTCAAGAGAGGCACTTTTAGGAGGTGAGCTTGTCATGTACACCTAGATTTAATGATGGCATAATTTTTAAATTAAAAAATAGAAAAAACATTTGGAGTACTAACTGCTCTAAAAGAAAAAATGCCGGAAAAAGGGGGATCATAATAAATTAAATTTATATGCAAAAGTAATCTTCCTCTATTTTGTTGTTTCTTTTTTTCCCCATCATTTTTTTTAGGGTATTCACAAATAATAAAAGTACCTTTCTTTTGGCAGCTAGAAAATCATTTACAATTAAAATTTAAATTAAATACATTGGAAAAACAATATTTCTTGAAGGTAAAAGAATTACAAACTGCATTAATTTTAAACAAAAGTTTAAAAAATTGTTTTCCAAATAAACCTGTAAATGTAGTTTACAAAACTTATTGAATTCAAACTAAACAGCTGACAGCGGCTGCTGCTGCTTCAGCTGCTGATTATCTTGGTGCAACTAGTCAAATTGTTTATTTTCGCTGAAACGTTTGAAATTATGAGGGAGAGGCTCACTAAAAACAGCTGATACCAAAAGAGAAATCAACACAAAATTATCATTTTAATGCATAAAAAATAAAAGCATTAATTTAGTTATTACTTGGGGTACGAATATATTTAGAAATAAAAACGTTTGAAACGCGCCATGTTAAGTGAGAATTATGCTTTTCTGATTGTTTTCCAAAATTCATGACAAAATTTCCTCATAGGGGAATGGTACCAAGCAGGAGGATAAAAAAAAAAGTACACAAAAATGGTCATTTTTATAGTGTTAATATTTTCATTACTTTCCTAAAATATATCATAGATTATTATTTATTACATATAAAAGGTTATTCATGTCTGAACAAAATGGTGGTATTTTGAGGACGAAGTGTTTTGGTTATTTTAATAATTAATAATAATTTAATAACTATTTTGAAATCTGCAATTATCCTATGTGTTTTAAGGTTGATTGACATTACTAAACAAAGACACACAAACACAGACACATACACACAAAATGCAAACTATCAAGCATCAAACATACCCTGCATGATGATGAAATTCATGGCAAGCTATTTATACATAACCTCAGTAAAATGCGGACATTTTTCAATTTGTATGTAACAAATTGTCCCCATTGTGAATTTCCCAACCTCACCTCTCCTACTTTGACAAATGTATGGAATATAATGTAAAATGAGCCTATGGCCATTCTAGCTTTTTACAGGAGTTAAAAAAAAAAAATGCTATGATTTTTTGGGAGGGGGCAGGGGGATGATTTTCATGTTAAATAGTTAAAAAGTTTTTAATTACCATTAAGCCTAAGTAGCTCCACTCCAAGAAAACACTTATAAGACCATAAAAAAGAGTGTCACTTCAAATCCAAAACTGTTTCTTTTTTCCAAGTTTTTCAAGGTATTCACTCATAATCCGCTAAAAAAAGTAAAATCTCATTTGTGTGGGAGAGGGTGATTTAACAAAGGGTGTTAATCATCAATACTTTTTTATTATTCATATTAAAAGTTATGCTTTAAAAAATAATTCATTGAGAAAACAAAAGTTCTCCATCTCTCCTACCCATGACTCGTTTGAAGTATGACAAAATTAACATTTTTACAAAGAGAGGAAGAGGAGGTAAAGTAAAGCAAGACAAAATTTGATAGAGGAAAAAGAAAAAAAAAAAACAGAAAGAAAAAAAAAATAAAGTGAGAGAAAGAGAAATAAAATCAAGCCAAATTGTTAAAAAAAAAAAAAAATAAGGAAATAAAGCTCAGACGATTTGGCCTTAAAAAAAAAAAATAAAATAATGGAATTCCAGGTTTTGAATTATAAAAAAGGTGAAAACTCACATCCCTGAATTTCATTTCTTCTGTGTGGCATTCACACAGTATCAAATGGGGAAAAGCATCTCTTATCAAATAATTTATAAACAAAAATCCCTTCCTCAACTGCAATGTCCAAATCAAAGAATATTGTATAACTTCATTATGGTCAAGGAAATTATGAATTCGCTACCAACACTTAAACAATGCATATCTATATATCGTTTACATTTATGAAATGCATGTACCTGTCTATAGTATTACTATCAACCAATGAAGACACATTTGCATTTATACAAGTACGAATTAGTGCCAAACGAGGCAGAATCTCTATATAGTAATACACATGAAAAAATTGAAATAGCTTAAAATATTTCACTATTGGTATACATAAAAAGAGCTTGATGAGCTAAGAAAGAATCTTTTTAAATTTTTAAAATCTGATTTAAATTAAGGAAGCTATGACTATTTTTGTGCCTCACACATTTGGATATTTTCCCCTATTTAAGACCATATGCGTTTCGTCACATTTTTTACACTACTTTTTCAGTAAAAATACCATATCTTTGTTAAAACACAAGACTAAGCAATGAAATTTACCATATAAATGTATTTTTGTACAAGGAATCAGAATATGCAACTGAAAATCTCCAAAAGTTCATGGTTTCCAAATAATCTGCAGTAAATGTGCAGAAATATGCTGCAATTCCTTAAAAATATCATGTATCCATAAAGTTCGAAAATTCCTAGTTGAATTGTAATGTGCTTTATGTACAAAAAACTTAAATCTAAACATAGGACCATTTAAAAATGAATATATTGTTGGTATTATTGTAGGTTAACACCTTCTGTTTAACCCCACCCTACCCCTTCTGACCACCCCTCCAAAATGTGATTCTACCTTTTTAGGCAATTATGCATGAAATGCCATGAAAAACTCTAATGAAAGATAAACAAATTATTTTAGAATTTAATGTAAAATAATTCCCCATTACAAGTCATTCCCAGCATTTTAGGGCAGTTAACTGTTTTTTTTTTATGGGAGATAACTCCTGTATGCTTTTTGTTTTATTTTTTTTAAGACGATTATGTGTGGTTTTAAGTGGGTTTCTATGCAATGAGAATATGGGGAGGGTTGCCATTCGAACTTTGAATTAATTGTAGGAATAAGGAAAATTATGTGTGAACATACTGAAGACTTGACAGAAACAAAAACAACAAAAACAATATTAGAGGGGGGAGGGCGGTTAGTTTCACAAAAATTTCATTTCAAATAAATATCTTACAGAAAGTTATATATATATATATGTGTGTGTGTGTGTGTGTGTGTGTATTCGACAGGTAAATAAGTCAGCAAATGTTATATTTAGTTTTAATTTAAGAAACTGTGTTACGAAATTTTGAAGAAAATTTCATAAATTTATTGATTTCTATTTTCGAGGTTGAAGGTGTTTATTCCATAGGCTGTTTATACTACGCTGGAGCAGATTGTAAAAATACCTTTTGTTTAATAAGTAGGAAAAAAATAACGGAGTTTGTATTACTGTACACATAGATTCGAAAAAGTTATCAAAAAGCAAATGCATAACAAATAATGTTATCAAAGGCAAGATAAGTTACTTTTCTACCTAACTGGATATGTTTTTAGTGTTTTTATTTAATGTAACACGTTTATTCAGCTTGAAAAACATACAATGCTTATCGATGTATTGGAAAGTTAAAAATGGCGGCCAACTATCTCTTTCACGCAGTAAGTTTGGGAAAATGAGTTAAAAATAAAAAACTAGTCAAAATACTGTTAAAAACCGCCTATGTCACAGTAACATATATTGAGCGAGTTTCTAACAATATTTTGTCTAGTTTTTTATTTATAACTCATTTTCCCAAACTTATCGCCCCAAAGAGAGAGTCGGCCGCCATTTTAAATTTTCCAATACATCGGTAAACACTGTTTTCGAGCTGAATAAACATGTTACATTAAATATAAACACTAAAAACATATCCAGTTAGGTAGAAAAGTAACTTATCTTGTCTTTAATAACATTTATTTGTTATATATATTTGTTTTTTGACAACTTTTTCAAATCTATGTGTACAGTAATACAAACAAGATTTTCATACATCTTTTGATTTGGAAAAAAACATTTGTGACTGTTCGCAGTAAAACATTGTTGTAATTCACTGTTCAAAACTAATGCAATGAATAAAAGTGCATGCAAGCTATATATCTACAAAAGTTTTTTTGTTTTTTTAACCATGTTTTTAAATTTGACCAGAAATGTGAGAAATTATAATGTATTCATAATGCCGAATTGGTTGGGATTATTATTATTATACATTCTGAAAACTGAATAGTTCTAAACTAATGTTATTCTAATAACAAAATAGCTCTAATTAAACATATCGGAACATTTATATTCATATTTTCATGTTTTTCTTAATTCATTTGTGAATAAAAATTAAAGAACGCGTGTTGTTTATACTGCTGCTCCTGCTGCTACTAATACTAACTTAATTTGACCAAACTCGAGAAATAAACATTTTTTTTCGGGTAGGTCCTTTTAAATTATTATCAATTACCGCGATTCTACTCAACAAAGAATAATACTTTTAATTGATAAAGATATTAAAAAGGATGATTTACTTACTAGTGGGTGTCCGATGAAATTTTTCAAAATGTTCGATACTTGTCATATTAAAGTCTTATTTTTAACATGACAAAAAAAAGAAATAGTCAAAAATATTTCGGACACTTGACAGTATTAAGATTAACACCTCTTCTGATTGTTTCCTAAATTTCATGACGAAATTCTTCATACAATCATGGTACAGGCCTTTAAAAAACAGGGAGGGTCATTACAAAACCTTACCGAAAACGCTATTTTATGACGTTCACATTTTTATCACTTTATTTGCTTAAAACTCTTAAAATATATAAAGTACATTCATATTTATTCATTTGAAAGTATATTCATTTTCGAACAAAATAGTAGTATTTTGAAGTCTTGAAGTGCTTTGGTTTGAAAAATATAGCTATTTTAGTAGAACTACCTTGAAATCTGATTATCCAAAGCATTTTTTTTCGTCCGTGTATATTACTACATATGGATTTCAATTGACATATTTGCAAAAATTATTTTGAAGTAAGATTTTCAATTACTGCCTGAAGATTAGACAGTGAAACTAGACTTACCCCTTATTTTTATTAGACCAAAAATCTTATCTATAAAACTAATAGCTTTTTACCACCTTCAAAAACTACATGTTATTTATTTTATCCCTTGATTAGGTCCCGATGTGAGATCTTGCTATAAAAAATACTTAAGTCATAAGTTGATGTACACTTGGCTCTCTAGTGTGTATTTATAATTTTAAGTTTTTCCATAACGTGCAGGATATTATTTATCCAAGCCAGGTTAAAATTGAACGTGAAAATATTTACTTTATTGTAAATTAGTAATGAAAAATAAATAAAAAAAAAAAAAAAAAAAAAAAAAAAATGAAAAGAAAATCTCGAAACAACAACTACTAAGTTTAGTACTACAGACCTTGGATGGCATCAGTTTCTGATACATTCTAGGAATTCAATACAGAGTTGGTATTTTTTCTCCTCTTATCCATGCTTAATCCTAATTTCTTGCATTGTGCTATTTAAAAGAATTTTCCTAGGATATATGTGGTAGATAACATATCAGTTCCTCTATGTAGTATCATTTATATATACAAACTACATTATTAGCAGTTTTGTTAATTGAAGTAATTACAAATTGACTATGCAGTTCACTAAGACCTTCCAATTCTAAACGATTTCTAAGAACCAGACTAGTTTTTGGAGGATGTTCAAAACATTTTTGTATCTATACATTTAAGAATATCTTCCTGCAATAAATTAAATGTGCATTCATTTATCTTATATTTATTTATTATAGAAAGAAACTATCCAATGTGTTTGCGATTGCTTTAACATAATTATCATTTCTTGGCACATTTTTACACATTTTCTTAATTTAATATTTTCAGGGTCGTTGATTGCCCATTATGTACTACACTGTTATAGATTTTGCAGAAATCACGAGTTCCTAATTTCTGCGCTTCAATGTGTTTTTTGGTAATTTTGGTATATTCCCTCTTAGCTGTAACTATTTCTTTCTTACAATTAGATCTAGCTTCTATAAACTTTTGTCTGTTTGGACTGGACTTATGTCAGATACATCTTAGTAAAGTTTTAGTCTCACAATCAACTACACATACATTTTGAGGAATATATTCTTTAGTAATTAGTGGTTTATAATTTAGCATTTATGATATACTAGCAAGGATACCCGGCATTGCCTGGGTCCACAAAATAATAAATAGAAAAAATGAAGTTTCATTTGAACATACCTGCTATACTAAGAATATTCAGCACTTTTTCATTACTATATGTCAAATCCATCATGGGCAACGTCAATACCCCAACCCCTATCCGAGTATATTGGTAATTGTACAATAAATGGAACAATTTCAAAAACAAGATAAACAAACCTACTTAAAAAAAAACAGATAAAAACACAAAAATGTAATCACTCTGAAAAAGAAGTACCTGACCACCTCTCCACCAAATTCTTCAGCAGACTGGATACAAAGAGAAGCTATTCTCAGGATATTGAGTGGTTTTTGATGACTATACACCACTATAAGTGAATTGCTTAAATGCTGCCTCAATCTAGAAAGATTTCTCTTTACAGTCCTTAGCAACAGTTGTTACTTTGTGGGTGGTTATCTTAGCACAGTCCATAAACTTCAGAATTTTTTTTATGCCTACTTCCAAGATAGGAGCAAAAAAACTTAAAACAAACTGAAATTCAATTTTAAAAATAACAAAATAGAATTTTTTTTTTTTTTTTTTTTTTTTTACACGAAAATAAATGTATTGTGTTATTGAAAGAAAAATAAATGACCTATGCATGAATCTCAAAAAGTGTAGCCCGGCATTGCCTAGTCATAAAATACGGTTAAAAATAAAAACAACGGAACTTGGGTGCTATCTTATATTATTAAAAGGAAAAAAAAGAAACAAAAATATGCTGCATGCTGGGCGCGCATAAGTAAACTTGAGAATTTTAAAAGATAGGAGAGAAAAAACCTTATTAAAAGAAAGAAAAAAAAGAAAAATGGCACATGATAGACACGAACTTGCAAAGGTTCGTAAGCGAACACTATCGATTGGTCCAAGACGACATGTTATCACGTAGCAAATTTAGCTTTTTAAAATAAAACAAGGAAACGACTGCACATGTGCGATTAACAAGCAGTGTTGAAACCAAGATTTTTACCTCTCTTCAAGCAAAATGACATTTCTATATGACATAATTGACTATTTAATTTTTCAATATTATGTGTCCGAGAGATTTATTTATATTTAAATATTTTTTTTAATACCACTACACAATCATGACAATTTCTCAATCAATCAGTTATGAATAACTAAAGACCTTGTCAAGTGATAATAGACTTTTCTTCCAAAAGGTTAAATCCTCAACGAAATGGAAGAACAAATTTTACAAAAATTGCATAAAAAAGTGACATGGTTTTCTAATGATAAAAAAAAAAAAAAAAAAAAAATGAAAAAAAAAAAAAAAAAGTGTTTTTATTATTCTACTGTATATTTTTTATTCTCTCCATTATATATTATTAGTATCAATTATAAACATATTTTTTAAAAATCTAAATTAATATTAAATAATATTTATTACGCTAAGATATTAATTTTATTCTGTACTTCCTTCATAATTTACTATAATGTTTATATATCTTAAAAGGAAATAAAAATTTATCTTCATTTTTGAATAAAAAAAATAAAATAAAGCAAATATACAATGCTAGGTAGCCAGAAAATATAAACCCCCTTCTCCCCTTAAAACAAATGTACATGTCAAATGTTTTAGCAGCCTTAAACAGTTTGAAGTTAACAGACTATTTCTCAGCGCTAGCTAGTGAAAGGAGGATAGAGAATTAATACCAACTTTCAATTTTTGCGTGGATGCATGTATCACACATTTTTCCTTCTTCCCCTCCGTCTAGTCTTATTTTCTCATCTCCCCTCATTTTTGGATTTTTTTTTTTTAAATCCTCTTTACATCATTAGGAGACCATGTGACTTTTTAAAATGCAATTTTTGTAAAATTTGTCTTTCCATTTCATTGAGGATTTGATCTTTTGAAAGAAGGATCTAGTATCGGCTGACAAGGTCTTTAGTTATAACTAATTGACCAAAACATTGTCATGATTGTGTAAAAAAATGTTTAAATATAAATAAAAAGTATATCTTGCTCTATTTATTATTGGGTGCTCTTATATAAACATTGTTAAATTCATTGGTTTTTATCTTTGAATATTATTAACCTACAAGTTGAGTTATTTTTCACACTGACATTGATATTAAAAGCCTACTTTTCTATTTTAAAAGTGAATACAACAGCAACTTCAGAAAGAATAACTAAGTTGCATATTCCCTTAAAAACGAACTCTAATCAATTCACTGTTTTTTTTTTTTTTGCTTTCTTATTGGCTGATTAACTTCATTTCACTATTTATGCCCAGTTCTATTTGTGCATACTTTCTACATTGTACATAATTGCCAAGCATTTAGAGCTGCATTAAGACTGTGGAAGAGTCAACCAAAGTACTGTCAATTTTTGGTCTACAGAGCTGAAAATTGGTATATGTCAATAAAAAACCAAATTGACTTGTTCCACAGAATTTGGTTTTTAGTTGAAAAAAAAAAAAAAAAAAAAAAAAAGAAAGAAAAAAAAAAAACCCCCAACAAGCTGCTAAGTAGTCGAAATCCAAAACTTGGAACTTAACAGGCTAAGTTCAATATAATGTGTATGCTCTATGCATGCGCAAATATACATTTATATGCTTAACTGTGTTAATTTGTCAAGTTTTGATATGAATGTGTTAGCTCAGATAACAGCAAATATTGCTACAGAGATAAATGTTTTAGTTTGGATTTTAGCTGATGGCACCGAAGTCATTTTATTTTATACTTTGGAAATAACTACTATATATTATGTACAATAGAGAATTAGCTCTATAATATGAAATTTGCATGAATTAAAATATCATATTTAAGTGTTTGCTAGTATATATAAGTGACCTTGAGTGTGCATGGAATAGTCTGTACCAAACTACTGTTAATTTTTGGTCTACAGACTTAAAATTTCATGTGTAAGGGATTCGTACCTGTGGAACAAATTTGATTTGGTTTTCAGGAAAAAATAGCTGCTAAGTGGTCAAAATTGAAAAATTGGAACTTGGTAGGCACAAGTCAACTTAATGCGTGTCTTCTAAGCATGCACAAATATACATTTATATGTTTAACTACATTCATTTTTCAATGAATATGCATATGGATTATGCTCAAATGGTAACAAATAAAGCTGGGGGGGAGCTAGGTTTTGATTTCGACATTAGGTGATGGCATCCAAGTCATTTTTTTTTTTTTAATGCTTTTGAAATCTCAACTATATACTGAGTACAATAAAATAATCAATAGAGTATTGGCTCTGTTAATAAATATGAAATCTGCATAATTTAAAATATATTAAAGCATCTTTTATGACCCAGCAATGCCAGAGAGCCGGCTAGTATAGATATATTGCATAAGCTGAACTTGATGGAAATTTCATTATTTTATGAGGTCTCCAGTTAATCAAGTTTGGTATATCTACTGATACCAATGTATCAATTTGAAAATGAAACACTTGAACTAGACAACCAAAA
>NC_136497.1:111680157-111802657 GCF_053919585.1 Euprymna scolopes
GCCGTTTTGTCATATATTTTACTGTTTTAAAAATAATAAATAAATAAAAATGTTATATATATGTCCAAACGAATTATGGGCAACTTTCTAAATAAATACAAGCTTCAAGGTGAAGTCAATATTAACCATATTCATCGTTTGAAAATAAATAAAAATAACAAAAAATGTGTGTGTATATGTATATATATATATATATATATATATATATATATATATATATATTAGACAGATAGATAGATGAAACTCGTTTCCATTGATCCATTAAATTGTTCAACACTGGTAAGGATTCCACTAAAGTCAGGAATATCAGAATTAGATTGGACAGCTTGTGAAAGAAATAACCTCAAAGCTAAAATTGTAGGTATTATCATTGATATGGTTAAAGTTCTGTGATTTTCTTCTTCAAATGGATTCAATAACTGGACAATTTCTTGAGCAAGTCCCTAATAGTAAGTTGTTAAGCTATGAATTTTAGAGCGTTGCAAATTCTTGTATGAAAAATATGAATGAATCTCTTATTAAAAAAATTCCAGTTTGTACTAATCATTCTGCTTCACATATATGCCACAAAAAAGTTTTTTCTGATTAATGTTTACCAGATAAAAAATATTCTGTTATTCTGAAAAACAGCCAAGTTCATTTGCTTATTTTAAAACAATAAGAGACTTTTTCTGGGCATTCAACGTAAAACAGAACGTCCACACAAACCAGCAATAAATCATTTGTAAAAAATCTCAGCAGTAACTTGAACAAAGCCAATACAAAAATAAAATAAAGATGTTAAAACAATAAAAAAACAATAGTGCTCATGCAGAGAACTTTTTGGAAACTCATTTCTTAATATGTGAAGGAGAGAGTGTTTGCCTAACTCGTCTGTACTTTCACCTAACAATTTAACAAACCATACAAAATACAAGCATTGAAGAAGGACAACTGAAGTTTTTTTTCTCTGTATGTGTTTGACAGGGGAAGGTTGAGGAAACCACCTCAAATGGACCAATGTGATCAGTGCCAAGTGAAGAATTAAACAGAATCGCAAAGAAATGCCAATTGTATAAAGAAGTCTATTGTTGATAACATACAGTTCTTACTTTTATTAAATTAATGTTGAACATGTATATTTACTTATTTACATCGCTAGGATAAACAAAGTAAAAAAATATTACATAAAATTATTACATTTTCTTGATTTAAGAAGTACATGGTGTAAAGAGCTGATATTTGGATATAGCATTCTACAATGTATTGAGTAGGCATGCAATATTCCAGATCCTTTCATAGTTTTTGTGATATCTGACTTTAAAATTATTAAATGCTTATGACATCTGGTACTTTATTTCTGCCACCAAAATTGAACATATCAGCATTCTTATCAACATTTAATGAAGTAAGTTGCAGCTGGAATTGTTTAAAAAAAAAAAAAAATAGGCATAATAATCATTATGTATAGAATTATATTGAATGTTCATATTTAAATAAATCAATAAGGGTTTTATCACTCAATGAGGAACCCTTCGCAGGATTTTAGCCATCTGTCCCGAGCTATCCACTGCCATGTGGGACCCATGTGTTGTATTAAGTTGTCCCTCTATCTCGTTCTTGGTCTTCCCTTTGGTTTCTTATGTTCACGAGGTGTCTATTCTGTTGTCTTGATGGGGCATCTGTTGTCATGTCTGTCTGCGTGCCCTGCCCATCTGTATTTGGATGTTTTGATGGCAATATTGATGTCAATAACTTGTTTGTTGGCAGATCCAAATGTTTGTCTTTCTGCCTTGTAGAGTAATGCCTAACATTATCCTCTCCATTTTCCTGTGTGCTACTGCCAAGATTACACTTTGGTGAGTTGTCAGGGCCCATGTTTCACTACCGTAGATCATCACAGCTAGTACATATTCATTGAAGATCTTCCCTTTGATTGACGTATTTGTTTTTCAACTTCTCATGATATTCTCCACTTTCCCAAAAGCTGCCCATTCCAATGCTAACCTTCTCTGTATCTTAGGGAGGAGATCTCCATCTTTAGTCATTTTCTTTCCCAAGTAGATGTAGTTTTCAACTATCTCAATGGTCTTTCCATCAATAATTACTGGCAACAAACAAAAAAAAGTTTGGTCATATTTACTGCCATTTTATTCAGTATCAGCAAATAAAGCTGATACTTTAAAAATTGTCCATTAGTGAAATTTTGCTATTATAAATGATTCAATGCTCACTTTTCACACCTCAAAAATGAAGGCCGAAATTGAATTAGAAATAATTGTACTTTTATTTCCTACTGTCACCTTATACTAGGAATGATGAAAACATCTTTTGTGACATTTTTACTGTTTTTTGTCAGTTGGTTTCACAGTTGCCATGTTGTAATTTACACTTGTTTGTGCTTCTTCATCCTCAGCAGGGTAGTGTATCCTGCTGATCAGTGAAAAGTAGATGTAGAAATCCAATTCTAAATATTTTTTCTATGCCAATCTTAAAATTAATATTTGAATCATGGGTCTAGGAAAGTAGACATACACAAGTTTCTATCATTTAGATAGGATGAAAATCTTGTTTTAATTGATAACCTAAATTTTTCAACTATGGTAAGGATTCTACTAAAGTCAGAAACACTAGAATTAGATTAGACAGCTTTTGACAAAAATAACCTCAGAGCCAAATTTGTATGTATTATCATTGATATGGTTGATGTTCTGTAACTTGCTTCTTTGGTGATTTCTTCAAATGGACTCAAGAACTGGATATTTTTTTCAAACAAGTCCCCATCATTAATTTATTGTGAACTATTATCCTCATCTTTTATTAGTTGTTTCACAACGTTTTGGCCAACTATTCCTCTGGCCTTCGTCAGGTGGTAACCGCGACAGGATAGGAATCTGAATCTCCTGACTGCATTCCCAGCAATTACTGCCATCCATAGTTGTTGTCGTCTCACCACGTTTTGGCAAACTAAGCCTCTGACCGGCTTTGGGTAGGATTGAAACCGCTATCTTCAGACAATTCTCACCTGGAACCATAGAGATTCAACTTCTATCCACTGCGCCACGGGCCCCGAAAGGCGATCACGGTTGGATTTTTTTGGTTTTATAAACCCACGTTTAATCATTATCTGATCTTTGATGGTCGGATCTGTACCGAATCGTATATATATATATATATATATATATTATTATTTTTAATTGAAATTCATTAAGAAGAGTAATATTTAATAGTTTGTTTATTGTGGACTATTCTCCTCATCCGTTAGGAGATTTGGAGTACCTATCCCATCGCGGTTACTACCTGTAGTTCATGAAATGTTGCCAATTTCAGCAAGAAACAGTTGAATTTTTGTCTTACTTTTGTTGTAAATATATCGAAACTTATTTTGCAGTGAAGTACATTTTTAATAGAATGCTGTAATCTGAACAAAGTTTTGCAACAAGCCTATTAAATACAATATCAAATGTTACAGAATATGGTTTAACAGCAATCATTTCTCTTATCAGATAATGCATCTCTTGTGACCTGTGATCATTAATAACCAACATTTTTTTTTTTTTGGCCAATATTGATTCCATAGTAGTTTGGTGTTTCACTGAAGGCTCGTAGTTGCTACCACTTGTTCCTGAAATGTCTGTCCCTAAATATTCATTGTGGTTCCTTTTCTTATTTACAGCTTTTGCTTCTTTTGAAAGAACATTTTTAAGATGGTTTAACGTATTAGGCATTTAAAATTTTTTTTGCTGATTTACCTTTTGATGTAATGGTTTGACATAACTTGCAAGCAGCTGTCTTATTTTTGGGATTGCCATCAAAATACTTCCAGCAGAAACTGGTTGCTATAATGATTGAAGGTCGTTGTTTTTAATATTTAGTTCATTTTTTACATATTTAAATTACTTATGTCTGATATCTAATTAGTAATTCATCTCAATACAATATACATAATCTAATCCAGAAAAATAAAAATATATATGTAATGGTAGCAAGAGGCTGAAAATGAGGAACAATAGTATGACTGATGAAAAATACTTTATTTTCGGTTCACACATCGTCGCAATTTACTGTACAATCTCTCAACTTGAAAACTTAATGAAATAATTTTCTTTAACAGAGATTTAAAATAAAAAATGTTAATTCAATAAAAAGATAAAGGAGGGAAATTTTACATATGCTTACATCTATTTGCCTCAAATTCAGTGCAGTTGTATAAATTTTATATGTTAACAATGTGTCATTTGATAATATGGTTTAGCGATGCATGTCTCTTTGATAAATTTTCACTGGCAAGCAAAAGAGAGAGTTAATTTGTCTTCATTTCCAATATAATTAACATTAGTATCATTTATGACAACAAAATTTGATGATAAATTGGCATTGGAAAATCAATTAATCGGCCAATTTGATAATCGGTACATCCTAAATATAACTAACACTTCCATTTATGGATAGTTTCTATATTGTAGATAAATGTTTAGCATAATTGGGTTGTTTGTTCTATGGCATTCACCCTGTGTGGGTTGAACAGGATTCCTCCGAAGGAGAAAGTGTCAAGAGAATATCAAATTCACAAATAGTCTCCAGTCGCCTGTATAGCATAATTGTGTAAAAAGTCTTTTTGGTCCTTTACTTCTGAGAGTTGATATTCTTGGTTTGATCAATTTTCCTTGGAAGGCAATGGAAATTTTGTTTCATATACAGTTCGATAGACTTAGACATCAGTTTAATAAATTTTATATGCTGGTATATGTTGATAGTAATTTTAGTTTTCATATTTATTTTTTTAAACCTCTTTTTAAATTGCTTTGAATTGTTTAAACTGCACCAAATCTATGTTCAAAATGGTTTTAAATGAACATAGATTTGTGCAGTTTTTAGTCTCAGTAAAACCACAAAATAGAGTTTTCATTTATTTTATAACATCCGTTATTTCTATTAAAGAAAATTTCAACTTCAAAAGCTTCAACATTGATTTGGTGCATATCCATATCGTGCTTCATAAGACTCAATAGTTTCAAAGAACTTTTCATTACTATAGTCAGTCAAATCAAAAATTTCCATATTTTCCCTTTCATAACAAATGTATTACACGATGATAGCTGCAAGAAATTAAGCAATTTTTGAGAATAAAGCATTTTCACCCAGTCTTAAGATACTTAGATCCTATAGGAATTTATAATATATAATTTTAGTATTAAATGAATCAGTAACTTTACAGGTGAAATAAACAGGGAGGTGGGGGCTTTTCTGAAATAATTATTATATAATATCTGTAAATGTAATAGATTTTATTATTTTTTTTATTTATTTAGAGTCTCCTCTTAATTAGTTTTATTTTGATGGGAGAGTAATCAAATTGCGTAAATAATTAGAATTTTAGTCGAATTCAAATTCAAAGAAATTTTTGTTGTGCATGGACAAAAAGGTTCCCAAAATTACATTTTATTATGTAGTGGAAGTTAAATCCATTGAACTTGAGCATATATTGAACAAATCTGTAATATTAGGAAATAGCTGAAGTATACTAAAACTGACGAAAGTATCGATTGATTTATTTATTTTGATAAAACTGATTAACAAGCCAACAACTAGCTCAAGGTAACGGGTTTCAGATACTTTTCATTTTTCTACCATTTTTCTTGCATGGTCAACTCTACATGTTCTTATGTTTGATGTGCTTATTTTCACATCAGATAAAAGACAATTCAAAAAAAGCCAATGCATCAGTGTAGATAGTAATCTACCGCTTCCTCTCTCTTTCATATATATATATATATGTATATATATATATATATATATATACATATATACATACATACACCCCGAGGAAGACCAAAGGATCGGTTGAAAATTATACTTCTGTATAAAAAAAAAAAAAAAAAAAAAAAAAAAATTGTTTCTTCATATTTTGTATTCCTGCACGGCACCAATAGAAAATGAATAAAGTTATAAACTTATCCTTTTTGTATTCATATCCATACACACACACATATCTATATATATATATATATATATATATATATATATATATATATATATATATATAAAGCTGTGTGTGTGTGGTCACGAATAGGCTCCTATATGGTTGACTATTTTAAAAAACTGATTACATATGATAGATGTATCGAGACACAGGAATGGGTATGTTTAATCTGGCAGAACAGTGGTTCATTACAATTGTGGGGTCTGCGTTCGCGCCTGGTCCACAAAGTATAGAAATAAAAAATTTAAAAATTAAAAAAAAAAAAAAACGTTTACAAGTGTTTTTGATATAGATGTACGTAAGAATACTTTGATAAGTATGTTTTAACTTAAATAGGGATGGTATAATAAAATTGTGGGGTCTGCGTTTGCGTCTGGCCTCAATAGAATGGAAATAGGCACAAACTTTAATAAAGACTTTTCATATCTATTTGCGTAAGTATACTTTGATAATTATGTTTCAATTTGAAGAAATATGGTATAATAAAATTATTGGGTGTTCGTTCGCACCTGACCTTCATAGAATGGAAATATGTCACAAAGTTTAACAAGGTTTTTTAATATAGATCTACAGAATATTGTGATAAGTGTTTCAGTGTGAACAGGTATGGTATAATAAATTATGGGGTTTATCTATTTTATTTTTACTTTCATCATATTTTGCTTTGGTTTTGATACCCCCAAATTCGAAGCTATCTCTTTACAACCCTTCCTTTTCATAACCTATTATACTTTCATAAATCAGAGTCCATTTTCTGTAGGCTGTTTTTGAACTCAGTCAACGACTGGTAATTTTGCTAGTATATATATATATATATACATATATATACATATATATAATTATTTTATTTATACAAACATTAATGGCTACATATGTGCATACATGTTTCTGTAATCACCCACGTTGGGGGATTACGTCTTCAGGCCAAGAATTACCGTCGAAAGTCTTGGCCTGAAGACGTAATCCCCCAACGTGGGTGATTACAGAAACATGTATGCACATATGTAGCCATTAATGTTTGTATAAATAAAATTAATATACCTGCTCTGTTCACTCATTGAGCACTATTTTGGTAGACACATGTTGTTTCATTGGATGTACTTCTAGGAAACTAAACTCTACTGGCTATATATATATATAAAAAAAGACTCCCTTCCCTCTTAAAAGACAATAGATACTTGAAAGGTGTCTGTGTGAGAATCTATGGTGGGCTAGTGTTGTGCAATCTTCAATAGAATTTTTTATAAATTGGCATTACTTTAATCCAGTAGCAAGTAGTTAATGATAAAAAATAATCCATCTATAAATATAAAAGCGAAAATGTATGTATGTATGTATGTATGTATGTATGTATGTGGGTTCGCTTTTTCTGTATGTCTAGAAAAGGCTTTTTTCAGAGAAGCAGTCGGTCGCCTAACAACTTTTTAAAACTTTTTATATCACATGTAAATCGTAATATCTCACAGTTAACAATGGAGCTCACCTGTCTATTTAATTTGCTCGACTTCGGGAAGATAAATATTCAACATTTATCGCTCGCTGCATGTAGATTAATCTTTTTCCTATAATAAAAGCAACACAAATTCTGGCGGTATTTTCCGTCTATTGCCGGAAATGTCCGAAAGCAATCAGCTTTGATCAATGTGGAAATATTTTCCATATATCAAAGAATTGCTATTCAATTTGGACAAGTGCCCCCTCCAAAAAAAAAAACAGCGTTCCCACAGTAAATGAAATACTATCCCACAGTCAAACTTGACCTCATTAAGTCATTAAAACGTGCACCTGCCAAATCCAAGTAATTAAATAAATTCACACGTGTTTCCTTTAGCATCTCGCAGTGGCCCAATGGTTAAAACGTTGCACTCTTTTTTTTATCACACTTTAATTTACAACTTTGCCTCAACGGTTCGGGTTCGATCCTCATACTTACCTACCAAAACATTTTTTTTTTAAATTTTAACCCCCCTCCCCCCGAGTTTCCACACACACCTCCAAACACCCGGGCAACGCCGGGTACCCCTCGCTAGTCTATATATATATAAAAGCGAAAAGGTATGTATGTATGTATGTTTGTGTGTCTGCTAAAAAACTTTTGATAGACAACGAACATTCACAAACTCGGTATCATATCGAAGCCCCATCCTTCGCTCGAAAAATTGTCCAAAAACGTTAATTTTTTCATCCCGAAATCGACAATTTTCGACAGAGGGGGAGGGGGGGTCAACAAAAACGGTCTTCTGGTGACGGGCGAGCAGTTCTACGCATGTGTCAGATGATGTCATAACCCGATTTACTTTAAATAGTTGAAAAACTGAATAAATTTCATGTATGTTGCGTTAGGTCAGTTGATTAGCGCGTTGATTCATTATCTAAACGTTTTGGGTTTGAATCGTGGTGTGAGATGTCTTTTTTTTTTTTTTTTTTTTTTTTTTCGATTTTTTAAATTTAAATATTGAACCAGTGCTATTTAAGCCATTTTTCACGTTTTTTTTTTTTTTTTTTTACTTCGCTTATCCACCCCCGACTACACACCCAAAAACATCCGGGTACCCACCGATTTTTTAAATTTTAATATCGAAACAGGCTTATTTAAGCCATTTTACACGTGTTAGTTTTTCTGTTTTCATCGTTCGTTTGCTTTACGTTAGTTTTTTTTCCCCGCTTAAGTGTTAACGTTGTTTTCTTTTTTTACTTCGCTTATAACAAACAAACCTACGTCGTCGTAACGCTCGACGACTTCCGGCTGCGCACCTGCCAATTTCGTTCTTACTTAAATAAATTCAAACATCTTTCACTAACTCATTCTGGTTGGCCGATTTTATTTTCAAACTTCGCCTCAGGCTTCGGGTTCGATCCTACCCCCCCCCCCGGTTTCATTTTTATTTAACACCACACACACACACCTACAAACACCCGGGCAACGCCGGATACCCCCGCTGGTATATATATAAAAGGCAAAATGTGTGTGACCATTTCGTGTATGTCTTGCAAAGGCTTTTCTCGCACACGCTCTGGGGGGGGGGGGTTACTATTGCTTAAAACTGTTTATATAGGCCGTAGATAATATCTAGGATTTGAGAATGCATGTAGCGTCTAGATTTATTTACGATTTTTACAAAATTATTGCTATTTCGGCTTCTCGCGTGTTGATTGGGCTTTTTAGTATAAATAAAGTGAAACTAAACTCAAACGGACGTGTTTTTCGGCATTGCGCCGGGAAAAACGTCCAGAAGCAATCCGCTTTGATCAATCTTGTATATCAGACAATTGCTATTCAATCTGGACAATTGGGACCTGGTTTTCCCCTCCCCAACATCTGTTGGGGGAAAAAAAACAGTCACATTTGGGTAAACAAACCCAACCGCTGCCTCGGCGCAAAAGTTAACTGCGTGACTTCTATTAATTAGATCAAATGGAAGCAGCAGAGTTAACTTTTATTGCAGCCACCTGTTTTTAATAGTTAAATAAATAAATTCAAATGTGTCTCCGTTGTATGTCGCAGTGGCCTAATGGTTAACGTCGCACGTTTATTTATTTTTTTTTTCTTCACACTTTAATTTCCAACTTTGCCTCAAGGGTTCAGGTTCGATCCTCATACTCACCTACCAAAACATTTTTTTATTATTACTTTAACCCCCCTCCTGGAGTTTTGATTTACCTCAAAACACCCGGGCATCGCCGGGTACCCCTCCCCCCACTGGTGTTAGAATAAAAAGAAAAAATTGTTGTCCATAGTTACTTGCTTCTCCATAAGGACAAGGTTTTTTTTTTAATATGGAGAAAGTTCAGTTCCTGAGAAAAGGAAATTCTGAAATGGGACAAAAATAAAAACTTTTTCAGTCTAAAAACGGATGAAGTGTGATATCAGAACAGATACTACATTTTGACTGTGTTACTTTATTAACACATACTTATAACCATAATTTCATTTCAAACCTCTAACTATTCATAACATACTATGCCAGATTTTGAGCATAAATAATCATTCAGACCAATTAAATTAAATTCTACCTTGTATCCTGGTTGTATTCAATGAACAATGGATTATCATAGTGCTTGATTTAAAGTAATGAACTTTGGCTATTAGCAATATTTTCAACCATTCTTCAGAATAGCAGAATGTATAACTGAACACCTTTAATGTATCGCATATTTTCTTGCACTTACTGAACCATTATTTTCTAAATTATAGGTTCATAAAAATAACACACAGTACATGTTGACAATTACAACTTTGGCTTGCATATATTCCTTACCGATTAGAAAAATTAAAAATGTAACTTATGTATTAATCAAAGTTCCTAACTTGACGATATTCTAGTTATACAATATCGTCAAGTTAGGAAAGTAATTAGACAATTTTTTTTCATATGCAGTTACAAATATTCAACTGAAACATTATAACTGATTATCAATACGGTTTGTCTATTCAACAATGAATTATAAAAATCTTTCTTTTATTAAAATGGATTCCATTATTACTATACATTACCTATCCCATTTTTATTCCATATCTTTACAAATTTTACTGCATTTGCTTTTTTGTAAAACAATTTTTCAGTTTCCAAGATATTATTTAAGATTTAGTAAACAAATTTTTAAAGACATAACAGAAAATAATAATAATAATAATAATAATAATATATATATATATAATTTGTATTCCTGTCTGCTTGATTATTTGTTTGTTTGTTCACAATTTGATCAATATATACAAAAGTTTCCTTACTTTACTCTCATTTATAGATATATAGTGTGATTCTTGCAAACTATATCCTATTAAGAGATCATTTCATTTGCATATTACATTTTTTAAAAAATCGATTTTATTAAATAGCGGTATCTTAGTTAATGTTTCTAGCGAGAGAATTGTTATAAGTGTTCTATTCAAAATTGTTATTTAATAAATTTTAAACAATAATTATATTGATAACATATTTAATTAAATTTATTTGGAATTATTATTCCAACATCGATTTTTTAAAAATCTTTTTTAGAGTTATTTGCCCTTCGGAACATAAACAAAAAACTATCACCTCACCAAATAAAATTTGGTAATCTCAATAAATTTCTAGCTGAAAAAAATAATTCCGAGTAGATAGAAAAATGTTTGGCTTTTGTTTTGTTTAAAAAAAACGAAAAACTGAAAAGATTTCATGTGTTTGTTTTTATTATTCTTTAAACGGCTATACAGAAATCGGTAAATTTTTACGATGTGACCAAGCGTCATTTACCACCTTAAAAAAAAAGAAAAAAATAAAGATTTACTGGCCACCCCCCTTCTAAATACCACAATTTACACTTTTTTCACGTTAATCTCATCAATTACAAAGTTAACTTTCTAATTAAAAAAGGTAAATTTTTACGATGTGACCCAGCGTCGTTTAACCCCTAAGATAAAAAAAGAAAAAGAAAACAGGACCCCCCCCCTCCAAAAAAAAAAAACAAAAAAAAAACGAAGACCTATTTTTTGGGGGCCTAATACGTTTAAACAGTATTTATAAATAATATGAAAGAAATCTTAAAAAAAAAAAATAAATAAACATTTTAGAATCAGGGATCACTTTTCCATGTATATTTAACGTAAAATGAGCACCCACTTTTGGGCCACCAAGCGTTCAACGAGACATGTCACCTGTAGCATTTTTTCAAGTTTGGTGAACGAGGTGGGTGGGTGGGTGGTGGGGGGAGAGACAAAACATGAGAAATACAATTTTTTTTTTGTGGGAGGGGCGGGAATTACATTTGAAACATAAAATAATGATAAATTTAATTTTTATGAGACCAATCTGTACTTTCACCTAACAATTTTATAAACAAAACAAAATATGACAAATATATATTTGGGGGGGGGTTACATTAGAAACATAATATGACGAAAAATTTCATTTAATTGTTTTTGGAATTAATTTTTGGTAGATCTTTATTTTTTTTTAAGTAATTGAATAATTCTTTTTTTTTCTTTGCGATCACACAAGCATTCACTGCCATTTAATTGAAACAAAAGTTGTAATGATTTTTTTTTTTTTTTAGGGGGAGGGGGGTCTTTCTAGTGCTCAATATCTGGAGAATAGTTTCTTCTCTTTGTATCCCTTTTGCCGAAATATCTGGTGGAGAGAGTATCACGTACTTCTTTTTTGTGGCGATTACATTTACATGTTTTTATATGTTCTTTTATTTTTGGAATTGTTGTAGGAGTATCCACGTTGCCCATGATGAAAATGATTAGTCTACAAGTGTGTTCCAAAGGAACTTCATCTCAACCCAGGCAACGCCGAGTACCCATATATATATATATATATATATACACACACACACACACACTGCACAAACTAAACGTCATTTTTTTTTTTTTTTTCAATAAGACTAGGGGTTATTTTTTGCCTATTTACTAATAAAATTCTCATGAACAAATAAAATGAATCAGACATTAAGAATTTATGATACTAATATAGGATTTCCATAAATTAGCCCTCCCTAAAAAAAAAAAAAACACGTAATGCTCATAAATTAAATTTAAAACAATTATAAAACTAATTTCTTGGATAATTTAAGTCTATGACAATACCGATTCAATACTTGCCTCAGTCTAAAACCGACTTCCCTCTTCCAAAATCAGCATAGAATGCAAGAGGCAGTACACAACAGCTTTTGTCTCAGTCATTGAACAAGACTACTACACTTCAATGATTCACCTTTAAAACACTTTTTTAAGTTTTCAATAACAAATAATATAACAAATCAAGCATCAATAATTTACATGACTAAAATAAGATTCTCAACATTTAGCCCCTCAGATAAATATTAAAAGGTGCTAATCTTCAACATAAAAACACAGAAAAGATTTGCTGATTCAATTTAGTGGAAAGAACATTTTTATGCACAAATACTTAAATATCTACAAAATGTAAATATTTACGTTATTATATAAAGGTCAGCAACTCATTAGACAACCGTGGGCCAGATCGTGTTATAATGATGGGTTGTAGGCCAGACGAAAGCCAATAATAAAAAATTAAGGAAAATTACATACAAATATTTAAAAACATAATGAAAATAAATATTTAGAACCCAGAAAAACAAAAGAAAATCTAAAATTAAAAACAGCTGACAAAAAATAATTTTCCTCAAGGAAGGTCAAAATACTTCAAAATGAAAAATAATCAACCAAGTGAAATGGATGAAATTATGACATGCATGCTTGAAATTGTTATAAAAAATTGTGCCACAAACCTCACATGTATAAACAAAAGCAAAACACATACATAAGGGTAAAAATAGTTGCAAACATATACACTTACGTACATACACACACAGTATCATCCACAAGTCATGAATAATGCACGCAATTTTAACTGTCTAGGTTTCTGTGACCTTGTATGTCAATCTCTCTCTAGCCTCTTTTGCTTTATTGTTCCTTTTTTTCTAGTAGTTTTTAATGTAGCCAACAGTCATAACAAATATGTATCCATTATTTGACATAAGCAACACGACTTGGTAAAATAAGTTTCATGAAAAATAACTGGCAAATAGTCTAATACTTTAGTGCACCAAGATGTGTAGCCATTCTATGAAAAATAACAAATTTCATTTGTAGGTCGACGATATAGTTAAATTGAAAAGTGTTGACAGATCTGCATATTCACATTTAATCACAAATGTTGAATATACATAAAAATAATTGATATTAACAACAGATGAATATAGTAGTCAAAAACTATTATTCAATTGAAACATTGTTGGAATTATTTGTTTATAAATACATAACTACGGTGTAAAGCTATCATCAACAACCAAAGAATTAATGGGAAACTTGGTGATATATATTAATTGAGAATGTCTCAATATTTGGTTTCAAGTTTGTTGATGCTAGAAGCAAGATATCAAAACGGTTATCAGTAGTGTTGGGACGATTCCTAATTTTTATACGATTCCGATTCCGATTCCAGGAAAATATTGATTAACGATTCCGATACCAAGTACGATTCCGATTCCGATTCCTAGGGAATTTATTGTTTTGAAATATACCAGGTAGTTTTATACTTATGATCGGTAGTTCCCAATTATGTTCCCTAACTTTGGAAGAGATATTTTATGTCTACACTGTCGTGTTTTGGATTAAATAAAATTATTATATAGCAAACTAAACGGAAAAATTAGCAAAATTTATTCTAGAGAAAATTTATTTTACTTAATTGGAATACAGAAAAAAAAAAAACTCAAAGAAAATAGAATTTATCCTTCAGAGAAAAAACAAATAAAATAGAATTTATATAACAGAACAAAAACAAGAAAATTAGAGAATAAATACACACGATTCATTATTTTGGTCTTCATAATTAACAGATTTAATGAATTAAATAAAAAAATATAGCGGAAGAGAAAGAAAATATATACTAATTAAATATAAAAAAGATAAATATTTAATTTAATAATTTATAAATGAACGTGTGTAATGAAAAAAAAAACAATATACCACGTGACATGGCGCCGTAGATACAAAATAACCGGGTTTGTATTACTGTACACATAGATTCGAAAAAGTTGTCAAAAAACAAATATATAACAAACAAATATTATCAAAGGCAAGATAAGTTACTTTTCTACCAAACTGGATACATTTTTTTGTTTTTATTCAATGTAACATGTTTATTCAGCTCGAAAAACATGCAGTGTTTACCGATGTATTGGAAAATTCAAAATGGCGCCCGACACTCTCTTTAACATGGTAAGTTCGGGGAAAGGTGTTATAAATAATAAACTAGACAAAATACTATTAAAAAAACACCGAATATATATCAAAATATGTCACGGTAACATATATTGAGCGAGTTTCTAGCAGTATTTTGTATAGTTTATTATTTATAACATCTTTTCCCAAACTTACCGTGTTAAAGAGAGTGTCGGGCGCCATTTTGAATTTTCCAATACATCGGTAAACAATGTATGCTTTTCGAGCTGAATAAACATGTTACATTGAATAAAAACACGAAAAATATATCCAGTTAGGTAGAAAAATAACTTCTCTTGCCTTTGATAACATTTATTTGTTATATATTTGTTTTTTGACAACTTTTTCGAATCTATGTGTACAGTAATACAAACCCAACTATAAGTCCTTAGTAAAATTCTATTTATAAATACTTTTTAAAATGAAATTATTTAATTAATCGTAAATATTATTTAGACATAAAAATTAACTGATTACAAAACCTTTTAAAAATATATATATTAATTTCTTTTTCGTTCGGCAAAGAACTGCGCAAAACACTTTTAATTTTCAATTTAAAATTCTAGAAAAAAGATTATATTATTCTGCTTTTAATATAATCAAATTCAGGGTTTTATCTTTCAGGAGAAAAAAAAATAATGGATTTTATTTCAATGAAATAAAAAAAAAACTTGACTGAATTGAATTAATTACCCTTAAATTAACGAAGGGGTTATTTAATAACTTTAGGTTTGGAAGAGATAGGTATGGGGTCGATTTTTTTGAAACTTCAAAAGAAACCTACTACTGTCAAAACTTTGCGAAATGATACAACGTGATCAATTTCATTTTAGAGATATTTCTTTCAAAAGCCTTCTTTAAAACAAAGAAAAAAAAAGTATATTGTTCTATCAAACCTTTTACTGTTTAAATAATTTGACTTTGCTCGTTTTATTTTAAGAAAATATAAGTTTAAAAAGCATTTTCATTCACTATTAGAAGATTTGTCAGTAAAAAAAACAGTCGCCAAAAAGATAAGCGTTTTTTTTATTTTTACTCGCAATGTAGAGCCCTGCATACTTCTTTTCAAGTTAACTCTTTTGTAGTTTTGATTACAATAGATCTGAATGAATGAACCTTGTAAGGGAGGGGCACTAAGCATTGCCCTGTTAATAATGAATTTCTTTGGTTTCTTTTTATTTCTCTCTTGCGGTTAGAAATATCAGGAATTTTTTTTCTTTTTTTCAACATCAGACTAAAAGAATCGTAATGAAGGAATCGGAAAATTAAGGTATTTTTTAACGATGCGATTCCGATTCCGATACCTCCCAAAATACACGATTCTTACGATTAACGATTCCGATTAATCGTCCCACCACTAGTTATCAGTCAATTGTGTTCTCAAATTGTTCTTAGTTTGCTTTAATTCTGAAAAAAAATTGTTCACATTGTTATGTAATTTCAAACAAAATGCCATGTTTTTTGTGTGGGTCACTAATTTGGAATAATATATTTTGCATAAAAAATCAATTAATGAAATATCTTTGGATTAAAATTTTAATTTGAAAACATTCTGACACTGTCTCCACCACCACATCAAATGGTGTAGCAAACAATTTAAAATCATTTTTATGTAGACAAAACTCAGCAAATCCTGGTTTACATTCAAAAATAGTTTCATATCCCATGGTTTCCTTGCTTGGAATGGCAGGAAATGAGTATAATTTTTATTTCTAAGCTGATGTTCCCAAAAGCAACATTATAATTATGCATCTCATTTATAAGCTCGGTTTGACCTTGCCTCAATCTTTAAGGATTATATATATATATATATATATATATATATATATATATATATATATATATTTATATATATATATATATATATTTTGTTCCGTTTCTATTTACTTTGTTTTTTACAAAAAATTTCTTATACATTGTGGATTTGTCATTGTGTTAAAAAAAATTTTAATTTAAGAAAAAGATCATGCATCTGAACATTATTATAGTTTTTTTTTTCAGGTTTAACAGATAATATTAAAAACAAAAGTTTGTAGATATCTTTTTAGGTATATTTTCTGCTTATGGACTCAGGAAATCACCCAAGTAATGTAGTCTTACATATAAAGTAAAACCTGAATTTTTACAAGTTTGAGTAATTCCAAGACTTTCCATATGTTCATGTAATCGTGTAATAAACCTTTTTTTTTTTTACCATCGCTGAAGCATCATCACTTGTGATTCAAATAAATCATGTTAGAAATATGACAAAAAATTGAATAACTTCTTTTAATATATAAAATGTAAGATTGTCCTATGTACAATCTTAAACAGCTATTCCTGTATTCCATCATTCTAAAATACATCTGGAAAGGAGATATAGTACTTAAACTGAGTGACATGTACTTAGATTTTAAATCTAGTTTAGTATATAAAAAATAGTAAGATGAAATAAGATCAGCGTTTCGGCAAAAAAATTAACTATTAAAAAAGTCTCTGATGACATTGGGGAGCTGCGGGAGTAGATATTAGTGCAAGAATGAAATAATACTCAACCTACTCTGTGAAAAGTTGCTTAGCCATAAAAAAAAAAATTGAAAATGAACAAAAACACATTTTTTAAAATATATTTAAGGACTTGGTGTAAGTGACTGAAAGAACGGTTTAGCATATAAACATTTTTAGTTCAAAAGCTAACACGGTCAATGAAATAGGTGAAAATAAACTTTACTTTATTCTAAAGATGGAAAAATCCCAAGAAACATTTAAAAAAAATGTATTTTTAGATTTCTCACCAAGATTGAAAAAATGAGTTCAATGCAAACAATTTTGATTCTAGACATTGCCAGGTCCATTGCTATCAATTGTGTGTGTGTGTGTGTGTGTGTGTGTGTGTGTGTGTGTGTGTGTGTGTGTGTGTGTGTGTAATATACTACCCATTGCCCTGTTGGCTCATAAAGGATAAGTGAAAAAATGTTCACAATAAAAAAAGGGATTTTGAGATTATATTATCTTTTATTGTCTTGAGAAAACATTTTTTTAAGTGGTGAGTGAAAAAATAAAACTCAGGAGGCAAGCACTAAATAAAAGTAAGGAGGACTCCAGGGCACTACTTAAACTAAGTTTTTACCTAAACTGATTTTCTTTCTCCATTTACAATTTCCTTTTAGTTTTTTTTATAAGAAATAGGTAAGCACACAAATTTAAAAATGGAATTCACAAACCGGAAAGATGGTTTCATCATAAGCAAAAAAGTAAGCTGATCTGAATTTTATATTATAGCTAGTAGGGTTACCTGGCGTTGCCTAGGATTGTATTAAAACAAAGAAATTAAGTTACGTTTGAACATAATCATTATTCTTATTAAGCACTTTTTGATGACTATCACTTTCTATCCCTAGCAAAGCTGAGTAGATTTTCTTGTATATAACATCACATCGCTTTCCTCAGGTGACATGGCCTTTAAACATATCTGCTCTATCCAGACTAGTGATCACTCTGGATTGACTAACTTATACTCATTACCATATATGATATTGTATTTTTCCTATTTTAATGTTCAGGCAACATCATATACTTTGTCTAGTATACAACATACCATATATATACTTGTGTATAAGTCGATGGGCATTTTAAGACCAAAAATTGTATCATTTTAGTATAAGTCAACTCTAGATTCTAGACAAGTTAAATGGTCCATCTCCTGGCTCTTTCTTGCACAGATAATTTCCTTTTTGGTGTTTTTTTTTTTTTTTTGTAAGACAAATTATAAATTGTTTCTCGGCATCTGCAAGCAATAATATGTGCATTTACACAAATGTGGTCTATTCGATTTTCATATATAGAACCAACCTGCTGCACACTTATATGCAACGAACGCAAATGTTGCTAATCATACATTCTGATCAATGACATGCTGTAGATTTCAGGTGTAGTTACTGTTTTTAGACATAATTTATGTCATGTACCATAACGTAAACGCATACATTGCACAAACCATAATATACCGTAATAATGTGAACACGTGTTAAGTGCCATTAAATAATCGTCATTAAATTGTTAAAACTTGTTGAACTTAGGGGAGAACGACCTATCATAAACACCACATTTCATTTCCTAATCTACTAAAAAAAAAATTAAAAAAAAAAAAAAAATCATTTCATCACCGAATACATCATATCATACTTAGGCCTATAGCCACATCTAGAGAGTGAACATTGTGAGAGCTATTCCAATTATTAAGCCTCCCATTGAAAAAACGTGCATGTGCTTACATGTTGGCAAACACACTGCAATAGGGTTCTGAAGGAGTGTGATTAATTACTAGGATTATTAATATATACAAAATGGCGTTTTCTATGTTATGATCAAGCGCCGAGTCGCTTTTTAACAACCTTTCCAAAAACATTACCTATGTATAAGTTGACCCCAAAACATAACCTTAAAATCGTCTCCTAGACATAAGTATATACAGTAATGAAAAAAAAAAAAAAAAATTTCTTCTCGGCAATGCTGCGTTTAAACATACCTGTACTATTTAGAAAATTGACATTCTTGCATTACTCTATACAAACTACCAGATAATATACTTCCTTATTATGATATGGTACGGTATTATTACTACTATTAATCCTGGACAACACAGTAGATTATCTTGTATAAAATAGTATAACATAACAAAATGTTTTTTCTTGGCGATGCGGTTATTAAACATACCTGCTCGATCTAATATATTGAGTACTTTGGGTTGACTAACATATACTCCTTACCCAATATGATATTGAATTGTTAAATGTATTAGTCTTTAGCAACACTGTACTTTATCTGGTGTACAACATAACAAAAGACAAATTATTTCTCCGATACAACACTGCATGTAAACACACCTGCTCTATCTAGGATATTGTGCACTCTTCTTATTACTATATACCACTTATCAGATATGATAATTATTATTATGACTCCTGACAATCCTGAGTGGATTTGTTGTATAAAATAGTATAATACATCAGTGATGTTTTTCCTGAAGAACATGCACTTTAACAAGCTGCGCATGCGTAGTCCCCCTCTGGTGCTGCATGTGAGATGACACCACAAAAAATAGTTAAGAAACGATGAATGTGAGAAGTGTGAAGGGCCAACGTTGCCTTCACATTTTTGCCAAGTTTCAGAAAAATCTAATGGATGGGGCAAAATTATGGGGTCAAAATGTCATTTTTTGCAAGTTTAGGGGATTTGTGACCCTTATTGAGCTCCTTGGAACGCTGAATCCCAGTGAAAATGGACAAACAGTGCAGTTTGATGCCTAAAGACGTATATTAGAATCAGCACCATGGAAAACCACTATATAGACATACATATCAAGTTTTTGAGTAATATGAAAAAAGAGTTCCCAAAAGGCATGTTTTTTTTAATCCTAAAGTCCCAGAGGGATGCGAACCAGAATTTTGCCAGGGTCACCCATACTGAATTTATATTAAGAACAATGACCTTCACATTTTGGCCAAGTTTCAGGAAAATTTAATGGATGGATCAAGTGTCATGGAGCAAAAAGTGTCATTTCTGGCCATTTTGGACCTCTTTTGAGCCCCTGAGGACGCTGAATGGATTACGGTGCAGTTTCAGGCCTTAACACATATTTGAGTGGACCACCGTGAAAAACAACTATATAGTCAGACATATCAAGTTTTTGTTAAGGAATATGAAAAAAGAGCCACAAAAAAGGTGTTTTTAGCACTAAAAGTCCCCAGTGACACATACCAGAATTTTACTAGAGTCACCCATACTGAATTTATATTAAGAACAATGGCCTCCACATTTTGGCCAAGTTTCAGAAAAATCTAATGGATGGATCAAAAGTTATGGGAAAAAACATATCATTTTTTCCCATTTTGGGGTATTTTTGACCTCTTTTGAGCCCCTAAGGACGCAACGGGAATTTTCACAAAAAGATTTTCTTTTACTGTGCACATCTATTTAATGAAACACAAAAAACTAATGGACGGTTATCTGGCAATCGTCCAGCCTAACGGACGCCTCAGAAAATAGGTTCCTCTCCGATAAATTGAGGGACCAAAAGATACCTGCTCTATCCAGGATATTGAGCACCTTGGATTGACAAGGTTGCTAAACTATAAATAAATTTTTGTAAGCCAAATTTTACAAAACGGCCAAAATAGCCAAACAAAAAATTTTCTTCATTAATGCTATCTATTAGGTTGTCCCAAAAGTTTGTTTTGCAATTATTAATTTTTTTTTTTTTTTTTGGGGGGGGGGGGTATTTATATTATCATTATAGTGATCTTCCAGATGTTAATTAATAAAATTGAGCTGCAAGTTTCGATTTGTTACTGCTGGAAGCGAGTTCTTTCAACCAAGAAAGACACAGAAGAGATGTGTACTGCTAAAGATGAAAGAACAATTGCATATGTGCCGACCTCAAAGTGGTACAAGCGATTTGATTCTGGCAACATGAGTCTTGAAGATAAGCCTCGTTCGGGACAGCCATTAAAGTTGGATGATGGAAATTTGCAATCTGGGTTGAACATTGTATGTTCATCAAGCACTCGAGAATTGGCTGAGGAGCAAATTCACAATTCACAGACATTTGAAGCAACTTTATTTTGTTCATAAAAAGCCGCGCCAAGATCTACAAAAACTAACTGAAGCACAAGCCAACAAGCAAGTTAAAATTTACCATCAATTGCTCAGCAATCCACTGGACGAGCGTTTTTGGGAGCGCATTCTGACATTGGACAAGAAATGAGTCTATCTGGTCCAGCACGATCAAGATAAGTGACGGACTCAGAAAGGGCACTGTCGGTTCCAAAATGAGATCGATTTGGCAAGGAAGTTATGTCCGTTTGGTGGAACTTTGAAGAAATTGCGCATTTCAAGTTGATTCCAAATGGTCGTGCAATGATACAGCAGAACAATGCCAAGCCACACACCACCAGGAAAACCAAAGATACGTTTGAAGAGGTGGACAATGTTGAGCTTCTGCTACATCCCACCTACAGTCTTGACTATGCTCCATCAGATTACAGACTTTCCCGCTCAATACAACAATTTCTGAAGAGCTGCCGATTCGACTCGTTTGATAAAGTCAAAGAAGTGCATCAAGAATTCTTTGATTGCTGAATGGTACTTTCACCAGATCCAAAAGCTTGCAGATCGATAGCAGAAAGTCTTGGAAAATAATGGTCTTTATTTCAAGGATTATTTTTTTTATTTATTTATTATTTTTTTTTTTTTGTCATTACTTGGAGAGTAAGATTCCAATTTTTTGCAAGTGTTTACAAATTTTTGGGACGTCCTAATATATAAAGAAAAAGTGACTATATTGAAGATGTTTTGTGTCATATATTTATTAATTTCACATTGTTTTCATAGCAGTAATGAAGTAAAGAGGTTTTTCATTAAATTGAAATCATGCTTTTGGGGAAATTAAAATTAAAATTATTTTAGCTAAGTATACTTGCATTACGGAACATTAAAAATGCATTCTACAGTTTACATATTTTTTAAAGCGTACCAGAGGACTTTAAAGAAGATTAAAAAATGATATATTTAAAGAATTGTTTATAAATTTGTACATAATCTCAACTAATCACACTCCCCAAAAATAAAATTTTCTTTTTTTTTTTTTTAAGGTGATTACATGTTAAGAAAAATATCCAATTATTTCAGAATTTAGAGTTTTGCCTATAAAATTAGCATAAATCTATGAGTTATTTCAGGCTGATCATCTATCCAAATAACATACATAATCAGATTTTTCTAACTGACAGATAAATTGTTCTTTTTTTTTTTTCAAAACTGCATTTACCCGAAATCAAGGTGGTAACAGGCTCCCTAAAATAACCCCTCCCTTAAATCCAAGTGCCCCCTCCCCCAATATATACTGTGCATCTAAATTTTAATTAGAATGATTATATGTCATGTGGCTGGAAAATGAGTGATCATTTTGCATTAAACTTATATACAAAACTGATTCCACAATCTAAATTCTAAAATAACTGCCCCCCCCCCGTTTTTCCATTATGTTCATACATCATGGCCTAAAGACAGCATAATTTTAGTTTTAGGAAGGGTTGGTGTGATTTAGCTGGGAATCACCACCAATACCAAAAATCTTGAAAATTGCACTCGCATTATATTTTATATTTTAATTTATTCAAATTTGATTTTTGTGAAAATGAAAAAAAAAAAAAAAAAAAAATCTCTAAATGTTATTTTCACATACTATTTTTTTTTTTTTATTAAAAACAAGTGTCCAACGCGTGTTTTTTTAGCGAAAAAAACAACAACAACAACAAAAAAAACATGATTATTTCTTATTAGTTTCAAAGTTCATTATTTGAAAATAACATTCACATTAAATCAATTTATACTGGAAATGGTGTAGAGTGCACCAAAAAGCATTGAAATATACTAATATATTTCTCACCATACTAGTTATTTTGTTTAAAGTAGTAGCAACAATGAATGTTCTTTTAAAGCTCAAATCAGCAGTTTCTTCATATCTATTTACAAATCACTCATTAAGTAATTAATAAAACAAATATTAAGCAAAATTTGGCTTTAATCAACTTCATTTCCTTTGAGGGTGATACATGGATTCAAACATTTTTCTAACAATTTGATATTTTTTGTAGAATTTGTCTTAAAAATACTCCCAGTTTATAATATAGGTTCTTTATTGAAGTCAAATCCCTTTCCTTAGAGCATTCTTTTGAATACGATGAACGCAGAAGCAATTCAAAGTGCATTCATGTTTTGCTATTATTGCAATTAACTTGTGACACGGTTTTAGTAAAAAGACAATTTTTTGTGATTTCTTTCTACAAACAATGCTTTATAATATCCGCTATTGATGGTTTATCATTTTAAGCTAATCAAAATATTAAGCACATCCCAAAATACAGATGCCAAAATCTTGCCTGCTTATGGCTGTGCCCTTAGCTTTTACTTGCTGATTGGTGTATCAATGTTTCATCCTCATCAAATTGTCACAAAAATTATTTTTGTTGCATTGAAACAATTGCAAACGACACTTTGAATTATTAACATGTTTTATGTACTGTTAGCAAATATAGAATCCACTTTGAACCTAGCTTTTTTATTGACAGATGTGCATACAAAATGGTTATAGCCTTAATTCCTTTGCTATCTCATGCAACTTCAATTTATGATTGGACTTTTTCAATGTTTTTCAGGACACCTGTCGAATTCAAGCTATCAGAGTATTCAGCATAAATTAATTTTATTTCGGACTATTATTCTCATCTTTATTAATTGTTGTTTTTCATCTTTTATTGGTTTGTTTATTCACAACGTTTCGGCCAACTATTCCTCTGGCCTTCGTCAGGTGGTAATAAAAGATGAAAAACAACAACTAATAAAGATGAGAATAATAGTCCGAAATAAAAATAAAATTAATATATATAATGCTCATCTAAAAAAAAAAAAAAAAAAAAAAAAAATGAATTCCAATTAAGGAATAATATATATAGAGTATTCAGCATATTTAAATTCTAACCATTGTTTCTGAAGGAACAGAGTCAAATACTTATCAAGCCATTGCGTTGCATGAACAGTATTTTTCCTATCAGTTAGGTTGATAAGCTGCTTTGGAAGTCATTTCCTAAAAACTGTCGAACACATGCCAACATATAAAATTTTTTCATTCTTTTAAAAATGTGCAAAGTAGCTTCATTTAAATAATAAGTTCAAAACTAATGATTCGATTGGGCTCACATTTTACCCTGTGCCATTTAAAGGTTAGTACTTCATAAAAATCAGTTTTTTTTTTTTTAATTAGTGGCTCCATTTATTTGTCAAGCCTGGAACTTATTGCTTGAAGTGTAACAGCACAAGAGAAACCCAAGTCCCAAATTGTGTGCACACTACCGTTTCCTTTCTCTTACTTTCGTTTCGTTTCACGCAAAAAATTATTTCATCTTACAGAGAAAAAAAAAACCTTTTCATTGTCAGATTTTTGAATTCTTATTCTTTATTTCTTAATGTTTGAAAAGTTGTCAATAAAATGATTTTGTATATAGAGACTTTGATATTCTTACTTTCTTTTGATAAGATCCTATCTTCCACAATGTGATTGGGAAATGGAGATAATGTTGCAGGTTCAGATATACAACTATCAAACATTTCAACTTAGCTATAAAATATGAATAGCCATTAAAAACATTTTTATAAACAGAAGTTTGAACACTAGGCAAATATTGTTCAATGTATGTGTCTATGAAATGCTCTTGTAAGTTCATTGGGCAATGCATATAGGCATCGCATGACACTGTACCTAGACTTCTCCGAAAGCCTTATTCGTCTGTCTAGGCCTTTTCACCAAAAGCCAGAATTAGCTTTCAAGAACTTATCCATGTGCATTGAGTAGAGATGAAAGATAATGGAACAACGAAAGTTTAGTGAGCAATTTTAATATTCCTCGGAGTCTTTCTGACCGCAAGTGTGCCAGCAGGATTGCAATACAATCATGAGTCTTCTCTCAGAGAGAACAGGAAAGATAGAGAAAAACATTGTGTCCTGCTTTTTATACTACACACTAGCTTTCTCTGACGAACTGAAAGAAACTGATAGATTTTGTCCAATGAAAAGTTGTTATGCAAATATCACTTTTAATATGTACAACTTTTAAAAAAAACTGATTCAAGAATATTTATTTACAAGAATTTTTAATAATTACATTCAGGTATATATATATATATATATATATATATATATATATATATAGTAAAGAAGAAGCCAAAATTAAAAAAGCCTACACAGTATTTACAGATGAAACTGCTTAAAAATGTATTATGTTTTCTTCTATGACAGCTATCAAATATTTTTGGAAAATTATCACACAAAAGCCAAAATTGAAGCCAATTTTTTTTAAATGACCAAATACAATTTTTTATTGCCAAACAGTTTAAAAAAAAAAAAAAAAATCAAATTTGCAAAATTTGGCCTTAAAAAGTCAATTTGCCAACCCTAGATTAAGTATACAATTTAATAGCAAAAGACAAAGTTCTTTCTCCCAAGCAATGCTAAAATTAAACACACCTGATCTACCTAGTATATTGAGCACTCTTCTTTTACTATATACCACTTTCCAGATATGAGACTGTATTATAACTATGACTTCCAGGCAACACCAAGTAGATTTTCTTGTATAAAATAGTATAAAAAAAAAAAAATAGTATAAAAAAAAAAAAAAAAATAGTATAAAAAAAAAAAGTTATGTTTTTCCTGGGGAAACAACGTTTAAATATACTTGCTCTATATAGGATATTGAGCACTCTTATCACTATATTACTTACCAAACATGATATCATACTATTATTATCATTATGAAACCCATGGAACACAGTAGATTTAAATAGTATAGCAATATAGTTATTTTGTTTTTTCCTAGGTAATTCATCCTTAAAAAAATACCCATTCTAGTCAGGAAGGATATTGAGCAGTTTGGATTGACTAACATTTTGAATCATGAGCAAAACCATGTATTCTGTCTAGTAGGGCTTCTTGTATACTTGATGAATTAAATATAAATGGGAAAAAAAAAAATGAAAAAGTTAAAAGAATTCCAAGAAAACAAATGAGAGAAAATGAATGAAAAAAAAAAATGAATGAAGAAGATTGAATTAAGAAAGATTAATGATAACAAAGGAAAATGAATGAAAAATTATGTATAGAAATGAGAAAATAAAAGAAAAGAAAATTGAACAAAAAATAAAAACTTGAACGAAGGAAAGTGAATAACAAATTAAGGAAATGAATGAAATAAAAACGAATGAAAGTGACAAAAACTGAAGGAAAATAACAAATAAAGAAAATAACAAAAATGAAAGAAAAAGACTAAAGAAAATAAAAAAGTGAATAAAATAAAATGGAAATGAACGAAAACAATTGAATGGATATGAAAAATGGAGGAAATGAAGGAGAAAAAAATGTAAACAAATAAAAGTAAAAAAAAAAAAAAAAAAAAAAAAAGAAAAGAAAAAATGGATGATACTGAATGAAGGAAAAATGAAAATTTGAATAAAGAAAGATGAATGAAACCAAATAAAGGAAAATGTATAAAAATTAATAAAACAAGATAAAATGTAAGAAAAAGACTGAAAGAAAAACGAATGAAAATAGAGAAACAACTGAACAAACTGACCGAAAACAAATGAAGGAAAATAATTGAAAAATTGGTGCAAAAGTGTAAAAACTTTAAAAAAATTAAATTTGCTATGTGAAGGTCGAATGCAGGAATTACGAATGCATAATGTAGTAGCTATTGGTTCAGGTTTTAATTTTTAGCCATGCATTATAAATGTCTTCATAGGCCAGTCATTGACGACAGAGGCAAAAATAAATCGTGAGCTGAACGATTTGGTTTTGATTCTTGGTGGTGGCGCACGAGTCTTTTTAAAAAAACTGTTTTAATCATTACTACGCATTGCATCCAATCTATGTATATCTATCTATCTATATATATATAAAAGTGTGTGTGTGTGTGTGTGTGCATGCCTGTGTACGTTTCCCTACACAATAACTCAATTTTAAGTCTACAGACTCGAAATTTGATATACACGGTACTGAGATTTGGGAAAATCTTTGTAATCCATTTTCGGCCAGAAATTTGGCTGTTAAGGGGTCAAAGTTCAACGATTTAACCTTTGAGAACTCTACCAAACTCCTCTGCCAATTGTGGGTATAACCAATTGAAATTTTAGATATAGGTTCCTTGGGCACGGATCTAACTTAATAACTTGATTTGAGCCCAAAACAATAAATGTTCAGTGATCACATTAGGGGTCAAAGTTTTAAAAAATTTAACCTCTGCAGTCTACCAAATTACTCAGACAATTTCTGGTCTAAATATTTGAAATTTTACATAAAGGGTATTCAGAGATAAGGTAAACTTTTTAATCGGTTTGAGTCAAAAATTTGAGCTACCAATATATAAATGTATGTATGTTTGCATGTCTGCCTAAAACTTTCGACAGAGCCAACGAATTTTCACAAGATCAGTCTCGTTTTGAAGCTCGACCCTTCAGACGACAAATACCGAAAAATTGGCTAAAAACATTAATTTCTTCATCCTCAACTGGGCGCTTTTCTACAGGGAGGGGTCGCTTTTTTCACCAATATTTTCGAAAGTCATCTCCTCTTTTTGATTGTCTAGCCTTAATTTAAACCTACGTCACTTCCAGTTTGGCGGTGGTCGTAACAGCAAAAACGTCAGCCCCCCTCCCCCACATTCTTTTTCTCCTTCGCGGTACAGGTTCGAGCCTGCCTTCCTACAACAACTTTTTTTTTTTGCTCAACACACACCTCCAACACCCGGGCAACGCTGGGCTGAAATGCTAGTATGTAATAGTCTAATATTACCATTATTAGCAATACACATGGACGTTAAAATGCTTTGGATAATCACAGATTTCAAGGGGTTTCTGCTAAATAGTCATATTTTAAAAACCAAAACATTTTAAGTCTTCAAAATACCACCATTTTGTTCAGAAATGAATATACTTTCAAATGAATTAGTAAATAATAATATACATTATATATTTTTAGAGTTTTAAGCAAATAAATGATAAAAATGTGAACATCATAAAACGGAATTTTCAGTAAGATTTTGTAACGACCCCCAGCCCCCGTGATTTGTAAACATTCGTACAGTGTTTCTATGAAGAATTTTTTAATGAAATTTGGAAATTAGCCAAAAGAGATGTCATTTTTAATAATTTTGAATGTCCAAAATTCATTTGACCACTCGTTTTTTTGTTGTGTTAAAAAAAAAGATTTCAAAATGATGAGTATTGAAACTTTTGAAAAATATTTTCTTCGGACACTCACTATTAAATAAAACAATCTTTTTACTATGTTTATTCGTTAAAAAGATAATTGAACAGTGTTTTCTCTAGTGGTACGTAGCAATTTAAAAACATAATATCCAAATAAACCGTTATGAATTTGAATCAAGTCTTCTGTAGTATTAGTGATAGTAGGACTCACCAGCAGCAGCGATAACATGGCGTAAACAGACGTTTGTTTTTGTTGTTTATTTTTTATTCCAAATCGATTTTTTTTTAAATTGAAAATCTGGTTATAAAAAAAAATTTCTTACATGTTTAGTTAGAGCTATTTTGTTATCAACCCTACAAATATTTTTAAAAAATTGTGTAGTAGTAAATTTTAAAATATTTTAACAAGCGAAAATGTGAAATATGATGTTTTGGTTCACGTGTACGAACAGTAACACACTTCTAATTTTCGTCCCTTAAAAAATGTTTTCAGTGAATTATTATCGAATGGAAACTAATCTACCCGATTATTAAAAAAAATAAAAAAATAATCAATATTTAAATATTTGTAGGAGGTGTTCAGTTAAAAAATAAAAACGGTAGGAAAAGACATGAAATGTAATTAAAAATCAAAATAACATTAATTCAAAATTTTTAACAATTTGTCAGCTTTAGCAAAAACTTGTTTCTTTTTTTTATATTTAAATAGAATTTAAATACTTGATATTTTTCCAAGCATCATGTTTTCTGTTAGAGGGATGTCACTTTTTTAAATAACATTTATTTTTGTCTGTTTGTCATAATTCTTGTAAAGTTTCACAATGGGTATCAAAACACCCTCTTTAAAAAAAAAAACTCGCTTAATTCTATGTCTAATCCTAGGTAAGAGTGGCAAGCCTCCTAAAACCTTTATCCTTAATAATAACGCTAAGTACAAGTGGCAGAGCTCCCCACTAAACAAAGTTCCTTTGTGAGCTCATATAAGCATAAAAAAATTAAAAAAAAAAAATAAAGCATAAAAAAACCTTTAAAGAAAAGTGCACATGATTAATCTCCCATAAAAAAATAAATTGGTCAACTGTCCTAAAACGCTAGGATCGTCTTGAAATGGTGAATTATTTTACATTTATGTGAAACCAACCTCCACTCTAAATTCTAAAATTGTTTTTGTTTTGTTTCTATCAAGTCTTCAGGATGTTCAAACAATTTTCCTTAGCCCTATCATTAACCCAAAGTCAAAGTAGCAACATCCCTACCTTCTTATAATTGCACAAAAACCCTCTTAAAACCACGCATAATCACCTTTTAGAAAACAAACAAACAAAAAAAAAAACACCCAGGATTTATCTATCATAGGAAAAGAGGGGGGGGGGTAACTGCCCTAAAACGCTCGAATGATTCAAAATGGGAAATCTAAAATTTATTAAAGTTTTTCAAGTTGTTCACATGCAATTGTCTATAAAGGTAGAATCACATATTTTGGAGAGGTGGTCAGATGGGGAGGGGTAGCAGAAGGTATTAATCTACAATAATACCAAAGAAATATTGCAATATATTCATTTTTAACCAATCCTAGATTTAGATTTCAGTTTTTGGCACAAAAAATGTATTACAACTAAACTTTGTTCTTCAACTTTAGTTATTTGTACAAATAAATTCAGCTTTTCTTTAATTTCTTTTGGCATTTTTAAGCAATCGCAGCATATGTGCATTTACTATAGATTATTTGGAAACCATTAATTTCTGGAGATTTTCAGTAGCATATTCAGATTCCTTGTACAAAAATACATTTATATGGCAAATTTCATTGCTTAGTCTTGTGTTTTAACAAAGATATGACATTTTTACTGAAAAAGTAGTGCAAAACATGTGACAAAACGCATATGGTCTTAAAGAGGGGAAAATATCCAAACACACAGGGCATAAAAAATAGTAATAACTTCCTTGATTTTAATTGGATTTAAAAAATTTAAAAAGATTCTTTCTTAGCTTATCAAGCTCTTTCTTTATATACTAATATTGAAATATTTTAAGCCATTTAAATTTTTTCATGTGTATTGCTACTATTATGAGTCCCAGACAACACTGAGTAGATTTCTTATATATATATATATATATATATATATATATATATATATATTATTATTATATATATAAAAGCGAAACGTCTGTGTGTATGTATGTTTGTTTGTAACGCTAAAACTTTTGAAAGACGGAACCAGACTTGATAAATTTGGTATCATATCGAAGCCCCATGACCCGGATGACAAATATCGAAATTTCACGTCAAACGGACCAGTAGAAGGGGGTGAACTGATCGTTTTTCTCCCAGGGGGGGGGGGCAAAAAACCTGTCATTTTAATGTTGTTATTACGTAATTCTTGAATGATCCAAAAACGCTTAGTCATGTCACGTGACGTGACGTCAACATCCAGTAATGGCGACAAATGTAAATAACAACTTTTTTTACCGATACTTTTGTAATTTCTCTTCTCCTTCGTTCTATATATTATTAAACTTCATGACAATGTCTCCAACGTGATTAACTGGTTAAAAATAGTATTTATACAAGAGTTTTAACGAAAAATGTCAGGAAAAATGTACAGGAATAAAAAAATTCAGCTTTCAAAATATTCGTCGATAATAAAACCGATCTTTATATTTACGCTAGCCATTTTGTATATTACCACGTGACCTCCTATCTCTTAAACTGGAGGGGGGGATCCACTTGAATCCAACAAAACCAGTAAATTTTTTTTTCTATTATATATATATACATTATTTTCTATAAAATTAAGTGTAGACTTTATAATTAAAACCAAAAATGTTATTCATACGTAAAAAAAAAAAACGCTTAGTCATGTCACGTGACGTGACGTCAACATCCACTAATCGCGAACAATTGTAAATAACTTCTTTCAGCGATACTTTCGCAAACAAGAGTTTTAACGAAAAAGGTCAGGAAAAAATGTACAGGAATAAAAAAATTCAGCTTTAAAAATTTTCGACAATAAGAAAAATATCATAATATTTATGGCAGAAAATAATTAGCCATTTTCTATATTACCACGTGACCTCATACCTCTTAAACTGGAAGGGGGGAGGAGAGGAGGCCGCTTCAAAACCAACACCGTCTTTCTCTTTTTTCTCTCTCTCTCTCTCTCACCCACTTACTCTTCCCTCTCTCTCACCCTCTTTCTCTTGACGTCACACCACTGTTAAACTGTGGGGGGGGGGAAGAGGCAGCTTCAAAACCAACAAAAACAGTGCACCCATTCCCAGGCATTATCTCCTATAGATGCACATTTTATTAGAACCGCTTGTGTCCTCTTTCCTAACTCTCTCTATCACCATATTTCTCTCTCTCTCACTCTCTTCTCTCTCTCTCTCTAGACCTCTTTCTCTTCCCTTTCTCTCTCTCACCCTCTTTATCTACTCTCTCTCTCACCCTCTTTCCCTTCTATCTATATTAGCACTTATCAAGGCCAATAGGCAACTCGAGGATGAGAGTTCAAACGTGCACAGTAGTGAAATTTGGGAAAGAGGATGGAACAACTTTCTCTTCTGCCTCTCTCTCACACTCTTTATCTTCTCTCTCTCTCCACCCCTGTTTCTCTTCTCTCTGTATTAGCACTTATCAAGGCCAATAGGCAACTCGAGGATAAACTCGACGATGAGAGTTCAAATGTGCACGGTAGTGAAATTTGGGAAAGAGGATAGAACAACTTTCTCTTCTGCCTCTCTCTCACACTCTTTATCTTCTCTCTCTCTCTCTCTCTCTCTCTCTACCCCTGTTTCTCTTCTCTCTATATTAGCACTTAACAAGGCCAATAGGCAACTCGAGGATAAACTCGACGATGAGAGTTCAAATGTGCACAGTAGTGAAATTTGGGAAAGAGGATGGAACAACTTTCTCTTCTGCCTCTCTCTCACACTCTTTATCTTCTCTCTCTCTCTCTACCCCTGTTTCTCTTCTCTCTATATTAGCACTTATCAAGGCCAATAGGCAACTCGAGGATAAACTCGCCAATGAGAGTTCAAATGTGCACAGTAGTGAAATTTGGGAAAGAGGATAGAACAACTTTCTCTTCTGCCTCTCTCTCACACTCTTTATCTTCTCTCTCTCTCTACCCCTGTTTCTCTTCTCTCTATATTAGCACTTATCAAGGCCAATAGGCAACGAGGATAAACTCGACGATGAGAGTTCAAATGTGCACAGTAGTGAAATTTGGGAAAGAGGATAGAACAACTTTCTCTTCTGCCTCTCTCTCACACTCTTTATCTTCTCTCTCTCTCTACCCCTGTTTCTCTTCTCTCTATATTAGCACTTATCAAGGCCAATAGGCAACGAGGATAAACATGACGATGAGAGTTCAAATGTGCACAGTAGTGAAATTTGGGAAAGAGGATGGAACAACTTTCTCTTCTGCCTCTCTCTCACACTCTTTATCTTCTCTCTCTTTCTCTACCCCTGTTTCTCTTCTCTCTATATTAGCACTTATCAAGGCCAATAGGCAACGAGGATAAACTCGACGATGAGAGTTCAAATGTGCACAGTATTCAAATTTGAGAAAGAGGATAGAACAACTTTCTCTTCTGCCTCTCTCTCACACTCTTTATCTTCTCTCTCTCTCTACCCCTGTTTCTCTTCTCTCTATATTAGCACTTATCAAGGCCAATAGGCAACTCGAGGATAAACTCGACGATGAGAGTTCAAACGTGCACAGTAGTGAAATTTGGGAAAGAGGATGGAACAACTTTCTCTTCTGCCTCTCTCTCACACTCTTTATCTTCTCTCTCTCTCTCTCTCTCTCACCCTGAAAGATTCCTCTCCCCTAAGAATAAAACATATGTTCAATATCTGCTTTTGTTTTTTCATTGTTTATACGGTCCCGGGCAACGCCAGGTAGCCCTGCTAGTATATATATAAAAGGCAAAAGTGGAGTACACCTGTTTTTATGTCCATGAAAGCCTTTTTTCAGGGGAGGGAGGGGGGGGGCTCGAACCCGTTACTATTTTTTAGTACTTTCTTTATACTTCCTAGAGTATAATATCTACGATTTGCAAACGAATGTCATCTGTATATTTATTTTGATCGACTTTTTAAAATTCTCTCTAATCCATCCTTTCACGCATATGTTCATCTTTTTTGTATAAAAGTGAAACCAATCGGAGCTAAGCAGGTAGCCTGGTTTTCCAGTTGGGACCTCCAGAAAGACAATTAGCTTTGATCAATGTTGGGGAAATCCTTCAGATCAAACAATTGTTACTCATTTGGAGAGCTCCCCTCTTTGGGGGGGAACTGCTTTTCCCCAACATCGTGGAGAAGCAAAATACGGCAGAAACTAGCCTGCAGCCAACCTTCATTTCTACGCCCAAGTGATTCTTATTCACTTCAAGTCAATGTTTTTGATTGACATCGATAAATTTGAACGCGTTTCACTTCCTCTCGCGTCTTAATGTAGCAGTAAGATCTCAGCTTTTCTTCCATTTTCTTTTCCGCCTTTGCGTCATGGGTTCGAGCCTGCCTGTCTACTAAGATCCCCCCCCCAAAAAAAACACCCAGGCAATGCCGGGCACCCCCGCTAGCATAAAATAATATAAATCAGCGACAGGCCGTGTGGAATTTAAATATACTTGTTCTATCCAAGATATTGAGCACTTTGGATTGACTAACTTCTACTCTCTACCATATATATATATATATATATATATATATATATATATATGTACTGTCTCTACTATTATATGAAAGGAAATGTGTGTGTGTATGCACAAGAGTTTGATCGCTATTGACTCAGAAACAGCTGGTCTGATTTCTTTTTTTTAAATTTCACACAAAGATACTTAGTATATCTGGGAGTGTTCTTATGTAGGTTTTGTAGTGGAATGCATTTGATAAGTATCAACAATCAAAAAAATCTGATTAAAGAAGGAAGAGTTCAATTTTGACCAAAGTTAACACTAATACAACCTATCACAAGTACATTTGAGAAGGTTTATCATCACATAAGCAGAAAAGGCCAGCCTATAAAATCAACTGTAGATTCTTTTATAAGACAAGGGCGCATCTGAAATTAATGTTTCTTTTTAGAGCACAATTGAACCATATTTTACTCTTGCATTTTAATCTTTAAATGAAGCCATAATTTACAGATAACTTTATAAAAACGGAAGATTCTCTACAGTACAATGTAAACTACAATGTATTGTGGACTAAGTCATTGCAGGAAGGCATGTGCAACTCCCTCCTAATACACTGTATGTGCATGGGTCTGGTTAGAGCAGTCAATCAAATTGATTTAAAAAAAAAAAAATGAACAAGTTCACAGATTTAGATGAGAAAAGTATGGGAGGGTGGAACATTCGTTGATTCCCATTCAATCTGAACAACTTTAGGTCTCCCTGCTATGTAATCTATATATCTATAAAAGGTCTCCCTGCTATGTAATCTATATATCTATAAAAGGTCTCCCTGCTATGTAATCTATATATTTATAAAAGTGAATGTGTCTGTGTGTCTGTCTCTCTGTGTACATTTCCCTATGCAATAACTGGGTCAATTTTAAGTCTACAGACTCGAAATTTGATATCCAGGGAACTGAGATTTGGGAAAATCTTTGTAATCCATTTGCAGCCAGAAATTTGGCTGTTAAGGGGTCAAAGTTCAACGATTTGACCTTTGAGAACTCTACCAAACTCCTCTGCCAATTTTGGGTCTTAACACTTGAAATTTAAGATATAGGTTCCTTAGACATAGATCTAACTTAATCACAAAATTTGAGCCCAAAACAATAAAGGTTAAGGGGTCATAATAGGGGTCAAAGTTAAAAGTTAAAACAATTGACTGCTTCTTTTTTCTTTTGCTCAACATACACCTCCAAACACCCAGGCAACGCCGGGCACCCATGCTAGTGTATATATATATTATATATATATATATGAGGAAAAGATATTTATAATAGAAAAATATATACGGGTGCATATAGATTTATTGATCAATTTGAAACAAGGGAATACAATAGAGTGTGTAGGGGTTATGAAAGCTCTTCATGCCAGGCATGTCGAAGCCTAATTCTTCTCATCAGAAAAGGAAGCGGGGGGGGCTAGGTAACAAGATAAGGAGCAACGGCTATCAATATGCATATCATGGGATTTTGTATAGGTTGAATATATTAGAGGAGGGGAGAAAGGGTTGTCTAGGAGATCATTAGATAATTATTGCACTTTAAATGTGTTAGAGAAGGGCTTTAGTAGGATTGAAGTATGCTTTAAGGAGTAGTTATTATGTTATGGGATTTCATTAACTAGTTAAGGAATCAATTTGGGTCTAATGACAGTTATGTGTGCTGATCTATACAAGTAAGATAAAGAATAATGGATAAAAAGAAAAGTGAGAATTAAAAAAAATAGCAGATAAAAAAGAAAAAGAATTTTAAAGTGTGAGGTGAAAAGAATTGCTGACTCGTGTTAAGATGGTGCTATATGTTACTGGGATAATCGGGCAGGTTTGGTATAGGTGGGATATATTCTAGTAAAGACAGAAAAATATTGATGAGAATAAGAGCATAGAAAAATACTAAGGAATACACTGACAGGAAAATAAAGTACAACAATGATAATAATAGTAATAATAATCATAGCAATAGTCATAATAACAATACTAATATTAAAGAAAGTAAGAAATAGTAATTAAAATAACAATTATAATTATTAATACTAAATATGATGATATCCTTTAGAATATAAAGAATAGATAGGAAATAGAATGAAAATAGACTTATAATAAAATTAGAAGGGATAATGAAAGTGGGGTGTTGGTCTGGTAGAAGAGTTTAATGGAATAAACAGAGGATGACAAGAGGAAAAAAAATTTTAATTAAAGGAGTAGAAAGATATATATATATAACCAAGGAAAAATATAGAAAGTTTAAACATGCCAATAAGTGCAGGTAGGGATTTGGGTTGTGTGAAAGGACGGATCTCAATGTAGTCATTTCAAGACATCAAAGGAGATAGGTTCGAAACAGAATAGAACCGTCTTTAATTTGATGTATACATATTAATATACATATGCAGTGAGTAAAAAACGTTCGGAAGTATTTAGTAATAGAGCGTTCGGGTAATTGTACATATTATCCATGTAAGAGGATGGTGTCAGGTTCACTCATAACAGCACAGAACTTGCGGCCTTAGATTGGCATTATCATCTTGTATTATATCTTTTCTTTTACCAATATTATCTGGGGTGAGGCGATGAGGTATTACCTTGAGTAGTCAGGAAAAAACATCCAAAAAACCATGCTTTTTGATACACTTAACCTCGCTGCGGTATTATGAAATTCAAAAGTAAATCTTTCATTGGATCGATTGGAACAGAACATGTAAACAATGCTATAGGAGTCGGCAGAAACTCGAAAATATTTAAAATTTACAGGAAGATGTCAGCTTACCTCACCATGGAGTGAATCAGTTCGAATATATGCCAAGCATTTTGAAGCTTAATGCTTCTTATCAAAAGAGGAGGGAAGGTGCTAGGCAAAAATATAAGGATGTGACGTCAACCAATATGCATACTAGAGGATTTTGTATAGGTTGAATATATTGGAGGCATGGAATTATTAAATAATTATGATACTTTAAATATGTTAGAGATGGGCTTTAGTAGGATTGGGCCATAGAGGATGGAGTAGATTGTAGAGAGTAAATACTATATGTTATGGGATTTCATTAATTCATTAATCAATTAGGATCCAATGAGAATGACATATGCTGATCTGTACAAGTAAAAAGAGGACAAAGAAAAAAATAAGGTAAAGTGAAACTAAAAGAAAAATTTGTACATGAGAATTGACAAGGGTTGATAAGATGGTGCTATATGCTATAACAGGATAAATCAGGCACGTTTGGTACAGGTGGGATATATTCTAGTAAAGACAGAAAAATATGGATGGGGAAAGGGTAAGAGCATAAAAAAACACAAAGGAATATACGGACAGGAAAATAAAGTACAACAATGATGATAGTAGTAATAATAATTATAGTAATAGTCATCATAACAATACTAATCCTGTATAATATTTTGCTTGCAGAAATTCCCCTTTGGACCAAATTACAGCAGGTTTGCAATAATAGATGCCACATATAAATTTATTATTTCTAAACTCTTACCCACCATCTTATGTAATTTTTGAACGCCGTTACAGACATTTATTTGTTATAATAAAATCCTATCTTATTTCCTACGAGTGACATCATCACGATTGCCAAGATCTATATCGATAAGACCTATCAAAGTAGTTTGTATTTTTCCCTCTACCTAAAAAGAGTCCTACCACTCTCCCAGTCAAGACCGGGTAAATATATAACTAATATAACTATATTGACCCCACAATCTTATTAGCTGCATTAAACACTCATACTCGTGTAACTACCATTACACTTCACTATTCGAAAATAATGATTTCTCCCCAGTAATATTTCACCTATTCTCATTGGCTGCAACCATGACATTCTATTATTCTGGATTATACATAATCATACAAAAAACGAACACGTGAGCCGTTAATCAATATAGCCGCTCCATCGCCACACGTTGTTTTAAATCATTTATACTTTCCTATCCTTGCTTTTCCTCTACTTTACAAACTACTGCTTGCAAAAAAAAAAAAAAAAAAAAAAATCATAACATTTAGCTTAGAGTTACACAAACAAAATAGTTGTAACTTTCATACAAACAAGTTAGCGCAACTAGCTCAGGTGTTGTTTACATCTACTGCACATACTGGGCGTCATAAATTATGATGATTCACATTATCTGGATTAATATTATTTACATATTGTTACACTAAAAAAAATTACGATGCTTTCTTTTTACCATGTCCAGTTTTGGCGTCCTAAATTATGCAATGCAAAAATGAACTGATCTCTTAGTAAACGATTAGAAACTGTTCTCCGTAACCGAGTATAAACAAAAAAACAATGAACCACTGATACTTACATTACATGAAACCATTTACCCAAATTGTGGCAAATCTGCAGCAACTATTTAATTTTTTTTTTCTTTATAACATTACATGTTATGGTAACGTTTCTAAAACATTTGTCTTCTACATTAAAAACAAAAAATCGTCCCAGCTTTCTTCCTTTAATGATTTGATTTAATAAAAAATCTTTCGATCGAGCACCAAAGTTTGAGATGATAATATGAACTAGCAGACGTTTAGGAAATTGCCCCCCCCCTTTAAATTCCACAATTTACACTTTATTCATGTTAATCTTATCGATTACAAACTTACTTTTCAAATGAAAAAATTTCTTATGACTTTTCTCGTCGGGGATCCGTTTTCAATAACATTCTACTAAATTGAACACATACTTTATGACCATCACCAAGCAAAAATATTGCGACAATATTTTGCTCAACCTTATAATTGAAAAATGATCCGACGATAAGTTTTTTTTTAAGTCTGACGTTTGTACTCTAAGATTAACATGAAAAAAAAAAAAAAGAGAAAAAAAATGTAAATTGTGGAATTTAGAGGGGGGGGGGGATTTCATAAACATCCGCCGATTCTCTTGATAAAAAAAAAAAGAGTTGTAATAGCCCCCTACATCAAAGTGGCACTGAACCCACATTGGTGTGATTAAGCAAAAAACAAAAAAATATTTTCACTTTCGAAATCATAACTATTTTTTTTTTTTTTTTATATAAACACATTTTTACACTAAGTCTGAATTACGCCCAGATAAGTTATTTTCATTCAGTTTGTATTTGACTACATTTATGTTAGTTTTTTTGTTTTTTTTTTACTTTCTTTGTATGTCAAATAATTTACAATGCTAAAGTACGAATTTCCCCTTTATTACATTGCCTACGAATATATTTATTTGTTATATATTGGTTTTTGTTTTTAATATAGTTCTTTTGTTTAGGTCTTTTTTCAGGAATCATTTTCCACACTGCTCAGACATTAACTTTTTTTTTTTTCTTTTTTTAAGGTAATTTTTTTTTACTTAAGCACCAACTACACCATTTCCTTTAAACTAACGACTTTGAAAGGTTTTAAGCTTTGCTGAATAGGACAATCTATTTTAACTTCGTTAGACCCAAGTAGTTTTTGAGATATAATAACATGCATTATGCACTGTAATTCACGGTTCTACACATGCGTGTGATAAAAAGTGTTCTTCATTCTGCCTGCCACTCACACTGTTTTTTTGTTTTTTTAGTTTATAGTCTTTGTGGATGGGATGCTGACAACATGTATCAAGGTTGAACTTGGGGCAAATACTTTGACAGCCCCCATCCCCACTCATAAAATGGGATGTCTATTCCAACAGCCGTTCTTACCATGGTGAGATTATTCGTGTCTATTCCATACAACATTCTTAACATTAGGACGTTGGGGATTGGCCAGCAACAACAACCTTAGTTTATATTTTTACGAGGAGGGAGCATGCTTCCACTGGGCAATGCGAATTAACGGGTCCTGCTAGTACTATTATTAAAAATTAAGGAGTAGTAATAATAATAGTAATAATTATAATAATAAAATCAAAATACTTAAGATAATAGTAATAACTATAATAATAAAATCAAAATACTTTAAAATATAAAGAATAAATAAGGATTAACATTAAAATAGTGCCAAAAATAGAAGGAATAACACTATAAGAGAGAGTTGCATGTCTAGTAGAAAAGTCCCTCTCTAATATGTTTAAAATACCATAATTAACTTATAACTTGGGGTTTGTTTTACAATCCACAGCGATTCAAAAAAGGTGATAAAAATGAAATATACAACAAATGTTACCTTAGCCAATAAAAGTTACTTTGCAACCTACCTGCATCATTTTTTGGTGTTTTTGAAGTAGTTTTAAATGCTGTTTATTTCATCTCAAATATTAACTCTTTACGGCTTCTAAATTTCCAACCAAGATAGCTGTCGTCTTGTCCATTTTCTTTTTTTTTTTTTTGGCCCAGCGGCCGTTCTCATTTTCAATTATTACAATTTTTATTTATTTATTTTTTTTGGGGGGGGGGAGAAATTCTCCATTGGAGAATCCCATAAAGCAAGGAAAGTATTTTTTTTTTAGAGAAAGTTAAAGAGAAGAGGGGGGAGGGTCAATTTTATTTATGGCACCTTTCACTACTCTGCCTCCCTCCCTCGTGGCTCCTCTCCAAATAAATTATATATAAGAACAAAAATCGTGATTTGAATGCCCCACAAAGAAAAAAAAAAAAAAAAAAAGTGATAATCAAAAACTAGCCCCCCCTCCACACACACACCTGTTGGGCGAAAAAGAAATTAATAAATAAATAAATAAAAAATAATGGAGTTAGATACTTTTATCATGAAACTACCCGAGGTAGTATTTCGATTTTATTTTCAATTTTTTAAAAATATTTTAATGGTATTTTTATTAATACTTAAAAAAATAATAGTATTTATTTTAATTTTATTTTTAATATTTCAGCACAAATTTTCTAACACATTTTCAAGGATTTTTCAAGGTAGTAATAGAAATAAGACCTTTTCAAGTAAAAATTCAAGGACTTTTCAAGTCTGCGCAAACACTGTATCTAAGCTTCATCTGCATGCATTTATTATATCCAAAAAGTCTTCATTTAAAGAATCCTTATATACTTCTTTGATCGCTTTATATATATATAACTTGTAGAATGCAATTTTGATTTTAGGTTGAATGAAGTGATACAATGATACAAAAATCTATGTAAGACACATCAAGCACCTTCGTGTGAAATTTCAAAAAATCTGCCCAGTTATTTCCAAATCTTTAAAGAATGAACTCACACACAGATAAAGTTATATATATTAGCAGGCTGCCCAGCATTGCCCGGTTGTAAAATATGCTAAAATATATTTTAATTAATGCAGATTTCGTATTTATTATTATACTAGCCTGGGTGCCCTGCGTTGCCCGGGTGTTTGGAGGTGTGTGTTGCGCAAAGCAAAAAATAAATAAATAAATAAAAAGTGGTAGCAGCCAGGCATGCTCGAACCCGAACTGTGAAGAAGAGAAAAGAATGTGAAAACAAACAAACAAAAAAAAAATCGTGACGCCTTTGCTGTTGCGCCCATCACCAAACTAGAAATGACAAATGTTTAAATCAGGGCTAGTCAATCGAAAAGAGAGGATGACTTGAAAATACCGGTGAAAAAAAAACAACCCCTTTGGAGATAAATGATAAGACTGGAGTGCTAACTGTTCTGGTTTCGATTTTAGTGGATAGTACCCAAGATATTTTTTTAAATAACTTTTGCAATCATCACTATATATTGAAGAATAAGAGAATTGGCTCTATAATAAGAAATCTGCATTAATTAAAATATAATATGTATGCATATTTTACGACCATGTAACGCCGGGCGACCTGTGAGAGAAAACTATCGAGAATGTGTAATTAAACTAGAATGAAAGGAGAGCTGATGACTTCCTTTTTCAGTGAATTCTTGAAGTAATAAAACATTTTCTATTTCGGTGAACTAATTTTTTTTATTTTATTTTGTACATCACTGTTCATTAATAATTATGAAGCAATTTAAAATATAAACAATTTGTATTTAAGCGGAATAATGACCGTGTTATCACTGGATTTTTCTGGGTAATTTACATAAAAGGTTGAAAGGTGCTCAAATGCTGAGAACGTTCTTTAAGGAAACCTTTTACTCGCATTGGTTAAAAATATATTTAGTTAAAAAAAAAAAAAAAAAAAAAAAAAATCAAGTTAAAAAAAAATTTATTCATAAACGAATGTTTTTTTAACTGATTTGCATTCAAAAATTTCATAAAGATTGCCCAATACTTTTTCATTGCATTTTCTTCGTAACAAAAAAATAATATTGCTTTAATTTTTTCAATTCAGTTTTCATTGAAGGTGAGTACGATTGCCATAGATTAAGATCATCAAAGACCATAGACACTTGTGATCAGTCGGGTTACAGTCAACAGGACATCCGTCACACAGCAGCCACTGGTAGGTATAACAAGAGCCAGCAGTATACGCATCATAATCAGTGTGTGTATAACAATTATATCAGTGTGTGTGTGTGTGTATAACAATTATATCAGTGTGTGTGTGTGTGTGTATAACAATTATATCAGTGTGTGTGTGTGTATAACAATTATATCAGTGTGTGTGTGTGTGTATAACAACTATATCAGTGTGTGTGTGTATAACAACTATATCAGTGTGTGTGTGTATAACAACTATATCAGTGTGTGTGTGTATAACAACTATATCAGTGTGTGTGTGTGTATAACAATTATATCAGTGTGTGTGTGTGTATAACAATTATATCAGTGAGTGTGTGTGTATAACAATTATATCAGTGAGTGTGTGTGTGTATAACAATTATATCAGTGTGTGTGTGTGTATAACAATTATATCAGTGTGTGTGTGTGTGTATAACAATTATATCAGTGTGTGTGTATAACAATTATATCAGTGTGTGTGTGTGTGTGTATAACAATTATATCAGTGTGTGTGTGTGTGTGTATAACAATTATATCAGTGTGTGTGTGTGTGTATAACAATTATATCAGTGTGTGTGTGTGTGTGTGTATAACAATTATATCAGTGTGTGTGTGTGTGTGTGTGTATAACAATTATATCAGTGTGTGTGTGTGTGTGTGTATAACAATTATATCAGTGTGTGTGTGTGTGTGTATAACAATTATATCAGTGTGTGTGTGTGTGTGTATAACAATTATATCAGTGTGCGTGTGTGTGTATAACAATTATATCAGTGTGCGTGTGTGTGTATAACAATTATATCAGTGTGCGTGTGTGTGTATAACAATTATATCAGTGTGCGTGTGTGTGTATAACAATTATATCAGTGTGCGTGTGTGTGTGTATAACAATTATATCAGTGTGCGTGTGTGTGTATAACAATTATATCAGTGTGCGTATGTGTGTATAACAATTATATCAGTGTGCGTGTGTGTGTATAACAATTATATCAGTGTGCGTGTGTGTGTATAACAATTATATCAGTGTGTGTGTGTGTGTGTGTGTGTGTGTATAACAATTATATCAGTGTGTGTATGTGCGTATCATAATTATCAGTGTTTGTGTGTGGGTGTGTGCATAACAATTATATTAGTGTGTGTGTGCATAACAATATCATTAGTGTGTGTATAACAATATTATCAGTGTGTATATTTGTGTAGCATTATTATCAGTATGAGTGCGTAATAATATTATCAGTCTATATCATCAGTGTGTGTGTGTGTGTATGTTTGCATAACAATATTATCAGTGTGTGTGTGTGTGTGTTTATAAGAATATTATCACTTGTGTGTGTAACACATCAGTGTGTGTAACACATCAGTGTGTGTATAACAATATTATCAGAGTGTATGTGTATAACATTATCAGTGTGTATGTAACAATATCAGAGTGTGTGTAAGCATATAATATCAGTGTGTGTGAGCATATAATATCAGTGTGTGTGAGCATATAATATCAGTGTGTGAGCATATAATATCAGTGTGTGTGAGCATATAATATCATCAGTGTGTGTGAGCATATAATATCATCAGTGTGTGTGAGCATATAATATCATCAGTGTGTGTGAGCATATAATATCATCAGTGTGTGTGAGCATATAATATCATCAGTGTGTGTGAGCATATAATATCATCAGTGTGTGTGACCATATACTATCATCAGTGTGTGTGAGTATATAATATCAGTGTGTGTGAGTATATAATATTATTATTATTATTTTTTTTTTTTTCTTCCTTTGAAGATTGTAATGCTGGGTATGGGGAAGCCAAACCAGCTGCCAACATTGCCCTGCTTTTTTATTGAAACCAACCGAGAGCTCTTTTTTTTTTTTTTAGAACAATATTGTCAGAGCGTGTGTCCGTGTAGAACAATATCGTCAGAGCGTGCGTCCGTGTAGAACAATATCGTCAGAGGGTGTGTGTCCGTGTAGAACAATATCATCAGAGCGTGTGTGTTCGTGTAGAAAAATATTGTCAGAGCGTGTGTGTCCGTGTAGAAAAATATTGTCAGAGCGTGTGTGTCCGTGTAGAAAAATATTGTCAGAGCGTGTGTGTCCGTGTAGAACAATATTGTCAGAGCCTGCGTCCGTGTAGAACAATATTGTCAGAGCCTGCGTCCGTGTAGAAAAATATTGTCAGAGCCTGCGTCCGTGTAGAAAAATATTGTCAGAGCCTGCGTCCGTGTAGAACAATATTGTCAGAGCCTGCGTCCGTGTAGAACAATATTATCAGAGCCTGCGTCCGTGTAGAACAATATTATCAGAGTGTGTGTGTCTGTAGAACAATATTATCAGAGTGTGTGCATAACAATATTATCAGAGTGTGTGTGTGTGTATAACAATATTATCAGAGTGTGTGTGTGTGTATAACAATATTATCAGAGTGTGTGTGTGTGTATAACAATATTATCAGAGTGTGTGTGTGTGTATAACAATATTATCAGAGTGTGTGTGTGTGTGTATAACAATATTATCAGAGTGTGTGTGTGTGTATAACAATATTATCAGAGTGTGTGTGTGTGTATAACAATATTATCAGAGTGTGTGTGTGTGTATAACAATATTATCAGAGTGTGTGTGTGTGTATAACAATATTATCAGAGTGTGTGTGTGTATAACAATATTATCAGAGTGTGTGTGTGTATAACAATATTATCAGAGTGTGTGTGTGTATAACAATATTATCAGAGTGTGTGTGTGCGTATAACAATATTATCAGAGTGTGTGTGTGCGTATAACAATATTATCAGAGTGTGTGTGTGCGTATAACAATATTATCAGAGTGTGTGTGTGCGTATAACAATATTATCAGAGTGTGTGTGTGCGTATAACAATATTATCAGAGTGTGTGTGTGCGTATAACAATATTATCAGAGTGTGTGTGTGCGTATAACATTATCAGAGTGTGTGTGTGCGTATAACAATATTATCAGAGTGTGTGTGTGTATAACAATATTATTAGAGTGTGTGTGTGTATAACAATATTATCAGAGTGTGTGTGTATAACAATATTATCAGAGTGTGTGTGTATAACAATATTATCAGAGTGTGTGTGTATAACAATATTATCAGAGTGTGTGTGTGTGTGTATAACAATATTATCAGAGTGTGTGTGTGTATAACAATATTATCAGAGTGTGTGTGTGTGTGTATAACAATATTATCAGAGTGTGTGTGTGTGTATAACAATATTATCAGAGTGTGTGTGTGTGTGTATAACAATATTATCAGAGTGTGTGTGTGTATAACAATATTATCAGAGTGTGTGCGTGCGTATAACAATATTATCAGAGTGTGTGTGTGCGTATAACAATATTATCAGAGTGTGTGTGTGTGTGCGTATAACAATATTATCAGAGTGTGTGTGTGTGCGTATAACAATATTATCAGAGTGTGTGTGTGCGTATAACAATATTACCAGAGTGTGTGTGTGTATAACAATATTATTAGAGTGTGTGTGTGTATAACAATATTATCAGAGTGTGTGTGTGTGTGTGTATAACAATATTATCAGAGTGTGTGTGTGTATAACAATATTATCAGAGTGTGTGTGTGTATAACAATATTATCAGAGTGTGTGTGTGTATAACAATATTATCAGAGTGTGTGTGTGTATAACAATATTATCAGAGTGTGTGCGTGCGTATAACAATATTATCAGAGTGTGTGTGTGCGTATAACAATATTATCAGAGTGTGTGTGTGCGTATAACAATATTATCAGAGTGTGTGTGTGCGTATAACAATATTATCAGAGTGTGTGTGTGCGTATAACAATATTATCAGAGTGTGTGTGTGCGTATAACAATATTATTAGAGTGTGTGTGTGTATAACAATATTATCAGAGTGTGTGTGTGTGTAGAACAATATTATCAGAGTGTGTGTGTGTGTGTGTGTATAACAATATTATCAGAGTGTGTGTGTGTGTATAACAATATTATCAGAGTGTGTGTGTGTGTATAAGAATATTATCAGAATGTGTGTTTGTATAACATTATCAGAGTGTGTGTGTGTGTGTGTGTATAACAATATTATCAGAGTGTGTGTGTGTATAACAATATTATCAGAGTGTGTGTGTGTATAACAATATTATCAGAGTGTGTGTGTGTATAACAATATTATCAGAGTGTGTGTGTGTATAACAATATTATCAGAGTGTGTGTGTGTATAACAATATTATCAGAGTGTGTGTGTGTATAACAATATTATCAAAGTGTGCGGGTATAACAATATTATCAGAGTATGTATATAACAATATTTTGTGCGTGTGTGTGTACGCGTATAAGGATATATTGTGTGTGTGTGTGTGTGTGTGTGCGTCGTCAAGGTCCGAAAGTCGTGGGAAAAAAACGAAGACCCTGGAGCGGATGCCAGTCACAGTGGACGCAAGTATGGCAGAGCGGAAAAGATGGTGACAATTTCGGGAACGGATTTATTCATAGAATCCATGCGAAACCATGTGAATCCTGTAGGGGCATACTAGCAGCAGCAAGAAAAAGGAAAGAGGGAGTCAGAGGGGGGGGCAGAAGGAAAAAAAGGAAAGAAAAAGAAAGTCTGAGTTGGCACTTTCGGCAAAGAAAGGCAATGTTTTCGTTTTGCTTGACTCTTGGAATGAGCGATGAAAAAGCAAACAAACAAACAAACAAAAAAAAACGTTATACGGTAGTTAGCCTTGAAGTTTTGTGAATTTCCCTTCTGTTTTCTCATCAAAGAGACTCTTACGTTATTGCTATCTGGGTTATATTTTTTTGTTTGTTTTATAAAAAAAGCAAAAAAAAAAGGGATTAATAAAGCCCATATAAAAGGGGAATATATATATATATATATATATATATATATATATAAACTATATTTCTGCTTCCGACCTCATTATTGCATGTTAAATTTTATCTTTTTTTTTTTTTACCATCTTTTTGCATGCTCGCTTTTCACTGTTTTGATTAGACTTGGGAAAATTTTGATAGGCGATGACATTTGCTTACACTTGACATGATTGGGGACTAATAGTTTAGCCATCTCTGGGAGTAAATCCCTGTACCATTCTTTAAGCCGGGTGCAGGTAGTAACCCTAAGTCCTTGTGCTGACATTAAAGTTACTGGTGCGCTAGGTGTATCAGAATTTTTGACATCCCTAATACAAAACTGCGAATAAAATAGAACTCAGAATTTCTCTTTTAAAAGTGGGTTCTTTATTTTCTTTATGGAATATACTTCCAAAATAAACTATTAAAAGTGATTTAATAATAGAAATATTATTTTTTATTAAAAAAAAAAAAAAAAAAAAAAAGTGTTTACAAAGTGCCTGCGCGCGTTCATGCAACCATGTTTTTTTACATAATGAAATCAATTAAATTTTACGAGTTAATTTTTTTTTTCAATTTTTAAACTTTAAAAATCTATCAAAATTTTTCTATTGGTTAAATTTTTACGATATTTTCAGGGTCAATGCGAAATTTTATGCTCTTTCCAATAAACCGAATATAATATTTTAGACAAACGTTTTTTTTGTTGTTTTTTTTTTTAAATTCACCACCCCATTTTGAAATGTCTACTAAAAAGTAAATGATTTACGCACCAAAGTTTTTTATAGATTACAAATTGGAGATAAAAGATCAATAAATAAAATATTTTAATTTAAAACAAAATAAAAGTGTTTTTATTTTTAAATTTACCTGTATAGTCCAAAGTATAGAACCTTTTTTTTTTTTTTTTTTTTTTAAGTGAAAGCTCATGTGATGCTTATATAGTCAAGTAAATATCGGATGCTGCCGACAATTTTTTCTATTTCATTCAATATTTTTTTTTTTTTTTAAATTCACTCAATAAAGTAGAAATAAAATATATTATTTAAAAACTCATGTATTTCATTAAGAGAATAATAATAATAAAAAAAAAAAAAAATAAAAAAAATCGGCAGAATGGGTTTGTTTTTAAACGGCAAAAACTAAGTGAATGTGTTCAGTTTTCAAGTACGGTGGCCCCAAAATATTAATTTTGGTTTACAGCACGCAATAAAAAAAGATTAATTGTGACTCTTAGCGCCACTGAAGAATCAACGTGAAAAAAAAAAAAATCAGATATTTGTCTCCCTTTATTTTAACTGTGAAACATCTGATCGTGCGTTCTTTTGAATACTTGCTTAAAAAAGTATTTTATTTAAAAAGGATATGGAATATAAAATATAAATATGGATAAATTCTTAATGAGAAATTGAAGTACTCATTGAATAGTATTTGTTATAGGTAAGTGATTTTTTGGAATTTATATTTTTTATAATCGAAGTAAGTAAAGTTTCATTGATTTTCTTTAAATCTTTTTAAAGAAAACCGATTTTATAAAACAAATATGGACTAATTTGCTATTAAACCTGTTATTTTTTTTAAATTTGGTCTTTGCTCCTTTAATTGAAAAAAAAAAAAAATTAGGGTTTGAATTTTTCAAGTAGTTATAGGCTTTGAAAGATAGTAAATTGAATTATTAAAGTTCTTATCATGTCACTTTTAATGGCCGCTTCTGATACACCTACTGCTGCGCATTTAAACCCGGACCAGAGATGTAACAATGTATATATAACAATATTGTGTGTGTGTGTGTGTGTGTGTGTACATAATATCGCGTGTGTGTGTGTGTGTGTGTGTAACTTTTTTTTTTTTTCATTTTTCTTAAACTTTTTCTTCTAGGGGATGGGACATCCAACCAGATGTCTGGCATTTACCCCTATTTTAGTGAGTCCAACCAAGAGATCTTTTCAGGATTCTAGCCGTCCCTTTCAGTGCAATCGTTTGTATTTCACTTGCACTTGGTTCACCGGGTATGCTTGCTATGTACTTTTTAAAGTTCTTTTTCATAAGCCCAGTTGCTCCTATGATGACTGGTATAATTGAAACGTCTTTTAATTTCCAATTTCGTTTCATATCATACATAAGTCCTTGATACTTTGCTATCTTTTCCCTCTAAACTCTGTTAAGCCCTGTATCATTGGGTACACTGACCTCTATTACCGTCACTTTTTTGTTTGCTCTGTCCCAAATCACTATATCTGGTTTAACAGCTGCGTTTTCTAGATATGTAGCAGTAGGGATCATGTAGTCATAGTGAATAGTGTAGTTGTCATTCCCAACTGTTCGTTCGGGTATATGTTCCCAGGATTTTTTACTACACTGAATGTTGAGTTTCTTACATATCTTCCAGTGAAGGTATTTGTAAACTCCGCTATGGCGATCTGTATAATAACCATCTCCAAGTAGGACCTTGCAACTAGAAATCAGGTGGCCCACACTCTCAACCTCAGTGCTACAGAACCTGCATTTATTATTGTTGCTTAGACCACACATCTTTTTGAAGGCGTTTGTCATAAGGCCCTGGTCTTGTGCAGCCAATATCAACCTCTCTTGGTAACAAGTATCTGTTAACTTGTGCATGTTAAACGTGTTGTGATATGTGATTCATCTAGTGCATATTTATAACTGTACATTTATGATAATCTTAACCATGATGTGATCTGCGATTGTCCAGCGTTTTCTATTTTGTGTTGATGTGTGTATACAGAGTTTAAACAAGAGATGAACATCATTGTCAAAGGGAAAACCAGCAAAGACGCATACCTCCAATCTTCCTTTCATGCATCCTGAAATTAAGTGCTTTTTTCCTAGAAATGAAAACACCAAGGCCAGAATTATATATGGATATTTCATTTATTCCTGCTGGGTTCCTTTTCAGAGTTGGCACAATTTGTATACGACCTCTTGAAGTTGCTCCCTTTTGACTTCCATCGGCGTCACTGTCCAAAACTCCAGAGCACAAAGATCTCTGGTCCCTTTGTTAACGTGTTCCATTTCATAACTCTTCTCTCTTGTAACTAAAATTGTACATGTCTCAAAATCTATCTTTTCCATGACGTCGTCACTCACATGACTAAAGATCCTTGTCTGGTTTTTGTCACATATCTATTATTATCGTTAGCTTAAATTCCATCTATCAAGTTAACATTTCTGGGAACCATTAAATGTAAATATTTAAATTTAACTTTTTGCAATGATAACATTTTTTATCTAAACAATTACAATCATCATAATTGACTATTATAATACTCATAATAATCGACTATTTGACTTTCCGGTGTTTTCCGGTAGACTAACAGCATAACACTAATACATGAATAATAATAATGAAATGGTTTTGTTAGTTGAAATATTTTATTGCTTAAACATTCCTAAAGCAAATAGAAAAATTGGTCTTGTTCTAAAATCAAAATGAATAGGAAAAACAAATTAATCTTTAATTCTATAATTTTGCCTTGAAAAGAGCTAAGAGCTTTTAGATCAAAACCGAAATAATACCAGTGAGAATGATATCTTAAAAAGAATGATAGTAAATGAAAAAGTTAATCTAAGTCAGCTGGACAAGACCCCACCCCTTCTCCCACGTTATTTGAATGTATATACTGTTGTCAGTATTAAGCCTTATTGATAATACAAGAGGGGGATATATTAATATTTGCCCCCAAGGACTGCAGAAGCTTAACGAACTATTGAATAGGAAATTGCTACTGCAGTTTAGAATATAAATAGAAAAATAATATTAATAAAAATAGAAAAATAATATTAATAAAAATAGAAAAATAATATTAATAATTGTGAAATAAGTAGTTTAGAACTTATTCTTTTTTTCTGTTAACAAAGCTAATTTGCAAAATTAGCAACGAAATGCTTATTTGGACTTCATTAGTTATAATTAGGGCTATGATAAGAGAATATTCTTACTGTTTTGACTCTCAGAGTTAGACAGTTAATCAATCGAGAACCACATCACTATCTAAAAACTTATCAGGTATTAACTGATATACTTGAGAGTCAAAATAATGAAAAGAATATTCTCTTGTCATAGCCATAGCTCAACTTAATTATGCCAATCTTTTCTGAAATATAATTAAAATAAAAATACAAGTGAAAAAAATAAAACGGTCAAATATGATGCTACTAATAAAACAGTTTTCAAGTTAAATGAAAAACAAAAAAAAAAAAACAATGAATGTACAAAAGATTCAATGTGAACATATTAGTTTGATGAAAGTGAAATAAGAAACTATGAAAATAAAAGTATACACATTCAAATAACGGGGGGGGGGTCTCAGCTGACTCAGATTAATTTTTTTAATTTACTATCACGTTTTTTAATACAGTATATCACTCACACTAGTATTATTTCAGTTTTCATTTAAAAAGCTCATTCGATATTAGGCATATTGCATGTTTGCCATCTAACCGATCATAATGGATTTTAGAACATATAGCTGTAAGGGTGGGTAATGTGGACTATATTTAGTCTAATTTAGCTTTAGGTTTGCTGAAATTTTTAAATTGGGTATTAGACATCAAATAATGATTCTCAAAATTTCATTTTCATCACATTTTAAAAGATTGTTAGGGGCATAATGTGTAAACAACCTCGAATTTGAAAATGGAAATATTTTCGATTTGCATGAATTTTACCCATAGTTATTAAAGAGCAATTAAGCAAGATTCTATACATTTCAATCTTTGGTTTAAGCCCAAACTTTAGAAATTTTCTGGACTATTAACTAGAATAAAAATTCTAAACATAAGATTTAGTAACATATATATCTTGATTTAAATCAAATTAAGGAATATAGAAGTCATGCAAACTGTTCTTTAAATTAATTTATGAACAAGCACAACACCTTTTAGGATGGGTATTCTGCAAGCAAGCAATAAAAAATAAGTTGCATGAGAACAAATTCTTGAATAATAAAAAAAAAAAAAGCTTTTGTGTCAAATTCTGAAACGGTTGTAATAAGTAAAAAGTTGTCAAAGATTTTTAAAGACTTATTTTAAATATGAAACTGAAAGGAATTAACAAATTTTATATTGATGTTATTTCATAATTAAGGTACTTCATAAAGGATGTTAAATTTATTTTAACTATTGCTTTGTAAATGAAATTATCATGTTCAAAATCTGGTTCCTTGCAAGTTAAAAACTGATGTCAAACAAAACACTAAACACGAAATGGTAGAATTTCATGCATTGAGTATTATAAGGAGGATTCAGTGAAGCTGAGTCCATGTTGAGGTTTTTTTATCTCTACTATACAAGGCCAACGGCTTGGTCAGAGTGAAGTTGGGTCATTGTGTAACGCTTTAATCTTTCTCCTATCAGCCTTTTTCGAATTGTGTTGTGCAAGGAAATAATTTTTGCATTGCAACACAGATAACCCCCCCCCCCCCCCATTTTGTCCGAGATTGACAAAATATGGTCACGGTGGCAAATGTCACATTTCAGAAATGGTAAAATCTGGTTATGTTAAAAATCCAACGAAACATTTGTTTTTATGACAGTCTTTTTTGTTTCTTTTGGTGATAGGTAACATGGAGCTTTACAAAGTAGCAGTTCTTGCCACACTTATATATTTTGGATGACATTACATTTCAGTCATGCAACAATTATTCCAGAAGTGATTTCACCAATTACATATCGCGCTGATATAACCAAACTAAGATATTTGAAACCACTCGTCTTGGGAATTAAAATAAAAATGTAATTGTTTTTTTGTTTTTTCTAATCCCACTAGCATCGATACTCGGCGTTGCTCGGGTGGATATAAAGTTTAGTTTGGACACAGCTGCTATACTAAGGATATTGAGCACTTTCATCGATAGCCCCACAAAAAAGATTCAAAACAACTTTTCTTTTGATCAAAAAAGCAGTAAGTGCCTGTGTGACTTAAAAAAAAAAAAAATAAATAAATAAATAAAATAAAATAAAATAAAATAAAAATGAGCTGCAGCAGCTGGGATTGAACCTGACACACGAAAGAGGAAAATAAGGGAAAAAAACTAATATGCTAGCTGTCACGGCCACGACTTATGACGTCATGATGCTACAAAATAATGTTTTTAAACATACTTTCAGTTTGTTACACGTGTGTGACTTGCGAAAATCACAATATGATTAAGTGACCCCCCCCCTTTGCAAGAAATGGTCCAGTTGACCACCACAGAATTCATCATTTTTTTTCAAATTTTCAGATATGTGTTCGACGGATTACTCTTTCAGATAGTATTGGTTTCGACCGGTCCGATGTAGCTGCCGCATGTTTTTTTGCAAACATACAAACAAACAAATAGACATTTGAGATTTATATGATAGACTAGCACAAGTACCCAGCATTGCCTGTGTGTCAAGAGGTGGTATAGTAAGGCTATTGAGCAACCAACCCCCTATAAAAAAAAAAAAAAAAAAAATTAAAAAATAAATATTGTGAGTACCCATGCGAGTGTAAAAAAAAAAAAAAATCCATAGTCGCCAGGCTCAAGCAAACACGTTAGCAGTCTTGCCCATGAGGTCACAGGCCTTTGAAATCATGTTTTTTTAAACGTACATTGAGAATGCTAGGCATGCATGATTTGCAAAAGTGTCAACGCAAAAACTGACTACTCCTTCCAAAAATCGGCCCAGTTGACGGTCAAAAAATTAATGTTTTGGATATTTGTTTTCCAAGAGATCAATCTTTCTAACGATACAAATTTTGTCAGTGTTGGTTGTGCATGTCAAAAGTTTTTGGCAGCCATACTAACACACATTTTGCTCTTTATATAATAGACTAGTCTGGATGTCCGGCGTTGCCTGGGTGTGTGGAGATGTGTGTAAGGATGTTGGTTGAGCAAAAAAAAAAAAGAAAATAGGAGTAATAGGCAGACTCGAACCCGTAATGCGCAAAAGGAAAAGAAGGTGGAAAAAAGCAAATGGTCTTATCGATGCGCCCACTGCAGTTGTGACATGCGATGTCATTGACGTGAGGTTTGAATGACTTGCAAAAATGTTGACGAAAAAAAATGACCCCCCCCCTCGTAAAAAAACGATCCAGTTGACAGTGAAAGAATTTATGTTTTTAGCCTATTTTTTGGATATTTGTCGTCTGAGAAAGACTTTTAAAACGATACCGATTTTTTTTTTTTTTTTTAAATTTTTTATTACATTTTCACCCCAAACAAGGCAAATTGCCACTTTGGTGTAGGGGGCTACTATCAGGGGCAACAACTACTGGGGTACTATGTAGGGATTTGGGCAGCAAGGTGTCGGTTCACGTTACACTTGAACTTCTGCACGTCAGTACTGTTGGGGAAGCAGGGACCTGGAATGGAATTCCAGAGTCTTGCGGTTCTGGGGAAGAAACTATTGGAGTAAAAAGATCTTTTACATCTAGGGACCTCTACAGTGTGGGGGTGGGATCTAGTAGCCTGTCGGGTTTGTCGAGGGTGCTCGCGTCGTGGGGGCACAAGTGATTGCAGTTCATCAGAGCATTCACCACTAAAATACTTGTAGAACAGGCAGAGGGATGCAACATTTCGTCGATGGGACAGAGGCTGAAGCTTAGATGCCAGTTCAGGGCCTATCAGATTTGCGACTCTCTTTTGAACCTTGTCAAGGAGCGAGAGACTAGTAGCAGATGCACCAGCCCAGATGTGGCAGCAATACTCCATACATGGGCGAATGGTGGCCTTATAGAGGTACAGGATACTTTCGGGTGTTAGTAGTTTTCTAGCACGGTAGAGAGAGCCTACCTTTCTTGCAGCGGCCCTGGCAATGCCTTCAATGTAATTGTTCCAACTCATGTTTCCTGTGAACGTTAGGCCAAGGAGTTTGAAAGATGGACTCTCAGATAAAGGGTCGTTGGCCATTGCTATTGGTGGTAGAGAGGGTTTCTTGTAATTATTGAATGAAACTAGTTTAGTCTTGGCAGCATTGAACGCGACCAACCACTTTTGTCCCCATTCCACTACAGATTGTCTGACATGTTTGTCGAAAGATGGTCTGACATGTTTGTCGAAAGTTTTTGGCAGACATGCAAACACACATTTTACCTTTTACATAATAGACTAGCCTAGGTGTCCAGCATGGCCCGGGTGTTTGGTGGTGTGTTGAAAAAAAAAAAAAAAAAAAAAAAAAAGTGGTAGTAGGCAGGCAGGCTCGAACTGGTGACGCAAAGGCAGAAAAGAAAGTGAAAGAAAATCTGACGTCTTACCGCTATTCGATGATGTGACCGGAAGTCTAAAGCGTTCAAATTTAACAGTCAATTAAAAGCAGAAATGGCATTGCTTTTAAACTGCCTACAAAACAAATTAGGCACAAGGTAGTTTTTATTCAGGGGCAGGGGGGAACTAGCTCCCTCAAAAGGGGGCACTTTGGCAGTATCCAAATAAATAGTAATTGTCTCAGTACATTGACCAAGGACCAATTACAGAACAGATATTACCCGGCCCAAAGGCCAAGCGGTTGCATTTAAATAGTTTCGTTTTATTTATATGAAAAAGACAAACAAACACTGGAGATGACGGCATGGTGAGAATTTTGTTTAACTCGACAAAAAAAATTAGACAATGTCCATTTGCGAATGCGAGATATTATGATTTGGAAAGTCTGCAAAAATTTCTTGCGGAATCTAACTAACACGAGAACCCTAATGCAAAAAGCCTTTTATGGACATACACAAACGCTCGCGTCCATTTAGTCCCTTATATTATAGACTGGCAGGGGTGCCCGGCGTTGCCCAGGTGTTTGTAGGTGTGTGTGTAGGGGGGAGGTATAATAATCCTGTGTACCCCCCCCCCAAAAAACCTGAAAAGCAGAAGAAAATGGCATAAATAACCCTGTTTACCTCAGATGGAACGGCAATCTTAAGATAACAACCATGTGTATGGAGGTGTGTTGAGGAGGGGGGGTAAACTAAAGAATAAGCGAAGTAATAACCCTGTTTAAAAAAAAAAAAAAAGTTGCCAAAGTGTTTGGAGGTGTAAAAGAAAAAAAAAAAATGTTTTGGTAGGGAGGTAGGTTCGAACCCGAAGCCTCAAGGCTAAGGTGGAAAAAAAGAGTCTGACATGTTATCAAGATGCCAAAGAGACAGAGAAGCGAAAACAGACAAAATTAAAGGTTTAAAAAGACAGCAAGTGGTTTAAACTAACGTCCACGTTTACTAGGTCAAACATGACGCCATGTAGTAGTAGTAGAAAAGGAAAATGAAGGAATTATTTTTTTTTGCTACCTCTCCATGTAGAAAAGGGTCAAGTTGAGGGTGAAGAAATTAATGTTTTTAGGCAATTTTTCAATATTTGTTGTCGGAAGGTTCAAACTTTAAAATGATACCGATCTGGCGAAAATCCGTCGCCTCTGTGGAAAGTTTTAGCAAGACATACAAACACGTCCATTTTGCCTTTTATATATATACTAGCGAGGGGTACCCGGCGTTGCCCGGGTGTTTGTAGGTGTGTGTGAAAAAAAACAAAAAAAAAACAGGTGCCTGTGAAAAAAAAAGCCTTGACAACGGGCAGTTGGAAAATAGTAAAGTGTGAGAAAACAAAAACAAAAAACAGGTGCACGTTTTTGATTGACGCGACGGCGATAGCTATTTAGCAGTTAGCAGTTTTTAATGAGGTCAATAAATCGGTTTGTTTGTTTTTACAAACCCGTTCCCTCGTCTCGAAATGAAAGCTACCGTCTGATATGACGAAGTCGACATTGACCAAACGTTACTTAGCTCTCTAGAGACCACTGGCTCTGGGCCTGTGATTAGAGTCAAGTTTCGCTTTTTGTTTATACCGAAAACCGAATGTAACGCGTGCCGATGCGGGAAATGTGGAATAATTAACGTTTGAAAGTCAATAAAATTAAATAGACAGGCGAGCTCCGTGGTTAACTTCGAGATATTACAATTTATAGATGATATAAAAAGTTTTAAGAAGTTGTGAAGCGAGCGAGCGCTTCTCTGAAAGAAGCCTTTTGTAGACATTGAGGAAAAGCATACATACATACATTTTCGCTTTTATATTTATAGACTAGCGAGGGGTACCCGGCGTTGCCCGGGTGTTGGGGGGGGGGGGGGTGTTAAAAAAAAAAAAAGTATGAGGATCGAACCCGAAACCCTTGAGGCAAAGTTGTAAATTAAAGTGTGAAAAAAAAAAAAAAAAAAAAGAAAGCGATGTTATCCATTGCCCCACCGCAAGATGCTAACGGAAACACGGTTGAATTTATTTAATTACTTGGATTTAGCAGGTGCCCGTTTTAAATGAGGTCAAGTTTTGACTGCGGGATAGTATTCATTTACTGCTGAACGCTTTCCCCCCCCCCCGAAGATGTTATAGGAAAAAGACTAACCCACATGCGGCGAGCGACAAATATTGAATATTTATCTTCCCGAAATCGACCAAATTAAATAGACAGGCGAGCTTCGTTGTTAACTGTGAGATATTACGATTTGTATGTGATATAAAAAGTTTTTAAAAGTTGTTAAGCGAGCGACCGCTTCTCTGAAAGAAGCCTTTTGTAGACACACAGAAAAAGCGAACACACATACATACATTTTCGCTTTTATATTTATAGACTAGCGGGGGGTACCTGGCGATGCCCGAGTGTTTGTAGGTGTGTGTGGTGTTATATAAAAAAGAACCCAGTGGGGGGAGGGATCGAACCCGAAGCCCTAAGACAAAGTTTGAAAATAAAATCGCCCAGCTAGAATGAGTTATTGAAAGATGCTTGAATTTATTTAAGAACCAAATCAACAGGATGCGTGGCCGGAAGTCGTCGAGCGTTACGACGACGCGTAGGTTTGTTATAAGCAAAGTAAAAAAAGAAAACAACGTTAACACTTAAGCGGGGGGAAAAAAAAAAAAAAAAAAAAACTAACGTAAGGCAAACGAATGATGAAAACAGAAAAACGAACACGTGAAAAATGGCTTAAATAAGCCTGTTTCAATATTAAAATTTAAAGAATAAAATTAAAAAAAAACCCATCTCACACCACGATTCAAACCCAAAACGTTTAGATAATGAACCAACGCGACGTACATGAAATTTGTTCGGTTTTTCAACTATTTAAAGTAAATCAGGTCCTGACGTCATCTGACGCATGCGTAGAATCGGTCATTGTCACAAGAGGACCGGTTTTGTTGACCCCCCCCCCCCCCCGTCGAAAATTGTCGATTTCAAGGATGAAAAAGTTAACGTTTTTGGCCAAATTTTCGATATTTTTCGAGCAAAGGATGGAGCTTCGATGTGATACCGAGTTTGTGAATTTTCATCGCATCTGTCAAAAGTTTTTAGCAGACATCCAAACATACATACATTTTCGCTTTTATGTATATAGACTAGCGAGGGGTACCCAGCGTTGCCCGGGTGTTTGGAGGGGGTGGAAAAAAAAAAAAAAAAAAGTATGAGGATTGAACCCGAACCCAAAGAGGCAAAGTGTGAAAAAAAAAAAAAAAAAATCGTGCGACGTTAACCATTGCCCCACCGCGAGATGCTAACAGAAACATGTTTGAATTTATTTAATTACTTGGATTCGACTGGTGCCAGTTTTAATGAGTTAATGAGGTCAAGTTTGACTGCAGGATTTTTATTTTCCCAAGATGTTATAGGAAAAAGACTAACCCACATGCGGCGAGCAACAAATGTTGAATATTTCCCGAAATTGAGCAAATTAAATAGACAGGCGAGCTTCATTGTTAACTGTGAGATATTATGCTTTATATGTGATATAAAAAGTTTTAAAAAGTTGTGAAGCGACCGACCGTTCTCTGAAAAAAGCCTTTTGTAGACATACAGAAAAAGCGAATATACATACATACATACATACATTTTCGCTTTTATATTTATAGATAGACTAGCAGGGAGTAACCGGCGTTGTCCGGGTGCTTGTAGGTGTGTGCGTTTTGGGGGGGGTAAAGAAAAACACAAAAGAAACTTAACCCTGTTTAAATATTTAAAAAAAAAAAAAAAAAAAAAAAAAAAAAAAACGATAAAAAAACAGCGATCTTAAAAAAGGAAAAAATAAATCAATAAATAAGGGACAGGTTGACTCGAACCCGGAGCCTTGAGGCCCATAGGCTGAGCCTAAACATCGGCGCTACAGTGACAGTCAATGTAAAAGCGATTAAAAAGTGAATGTCAAACATCGCAGTTTTTAATAAGGTCAAATCGTTTTACTGCGGGATAGTTAACGGTGACGTTTACATCCGGTTCGAATCAAGTTTCGCTTTTCTGATACAAAATGACAACTCTACACGCGCCGATCCGCAAATATTGAATATATAATGTTTCAAAGTCGGGCAAATTAAATAGAGGCGACCCCCCTTGTTAAGTCGTAGATATTATCATTTAGATGTGATATAAAAATGAGCGATGGCCTCGAGGATGTGATATAAAAATGAGCGATGGCCTCGAGAATTCGCCAGAAAAAAGCCTTTTGAAGACATACACAAAAAGCGAACATACATACATACATTTTCACTTTTATATATAGATGAGAGCAATTTTGAGAGTAAGAGAGTATTTGCATTAGAGTAAAGGTGCCAACTAACAAACCCTCTTTCCTTCTTTCTACGATGATGAAAAAAACCAAGGGGAACAAATAATGTGGTATACAGTTGCTTATGTCATGCGCACGACTGTTTATTAAGTTAAAATTCAAATAATACTTTATCAAATTTTTGCACATAGCAAACATCCCCATATAAATAATCAACATTGAATGCCGGGGTGGGTGGGGTGAAACAATATACCAAGGAGGATAGAGGTCACATTAGACAAAATGGAGTTGAGAAATAAATAGCAACGGCCAGGAGAATAGTACCATAAAAATCTATTTCAGTGTATTTAATGCTAAATCTTATTTCTGATATTGGCAGGGAGTTAATATAGTATTGATCTTTCAAGCATACAGATAATGTAAAAAAAAAAAATCATCTTAAATTTATTTTACAAAAAGATTGTGTAAATATTGAAAAATATGAGTCTATTAGTTTTTTTTTTTTTTAATTTGTTTAATTTTCTCATATTCTTTGCAAATTTTATTTTCATAAAACACACACACACACACACACACCTATAGTAAATAAAAAAAAAAAAACCCACAAAAAATTAATTCCAGACATAATGAAGGCTTACAGATGACCTGTTCAGATAGGGAGGGTAGATAGCCTTCTTTGAAGAAGGCCTAGGTCCAAACCTGAGAGTGTAAACAAAGAAAAGAAACTTGTTTTTCATTACAAGCATGGGTGCCCAACATTGTTTGGAGGTGTGTGTTGAGCAAAAAAAAAAAAAAAAAGTGGTACTAGGCAGGTCAGGCTCGAATCCGTACCGCGAAGGAGGAAAAAAACATGACATCTTTGCTGTTACGAACACTGCCAAACCGGAAGTGACGTAGATTTAAATTAAGGCTAGACAATCGAAAAGAGGAGATGACTTTCGAAAATATCGGTGAAGAAATTAATGTTTTTAGCTAATTTTTCGGTATATATTGTCTGAAGGGTAGAGCTGCAAAATGATACTGATCTTGTGAAACTCCGTCGCGTTGTCGAAAGTTTTAGGCAGACATGCAAACATACATACATACATTTATGTATTGGTAACTGAAAATTTTCGACCGAAACCGATGAAAAAGCTTACCCTATTTCTGAATACCTTTTATATAAAATTTCAAATATTTAGACCAGAAATTGTCCGAGTAATTTGGTAGAGACCGCAGAGGTCAAATTTTTTTAAAATTTGACTCCTATTATGTCCCCTGAACATTTATTGTTTTGGGCTCAAATACAGTTATTAAGTTAGATCCATGTCCAAAGAACCTATATCTAAAATTTCAAGTTATTAGACCCAAAATTGTCGGAGGAGTTCAGTAGAGTTATCAAAGGTCAAATCGTTGAACTTTGACCCCTTAACAGCCAAATTTCTGGCCAAAAACCAATGACAGATTTTCACAAATCTCAGTACCGTGTATATCAAATTTCGAATCTTTAGACTAAAAATTGACAGAGTTATTGCATAGGGAAATGTACACAGACACGTTCACTTTTATAGATATATAGATAGGTAGATTAAAATTTGTAAAGTTAACATAAAAAGTTGTATTTTAAAGTTTCAAAAGCATTTTGCTTTAACACAAAATGCAGCAATATTCATAATCAGAAAAAGATTTTATTAAAAGTCAGAAAAAAAAAAAAATGACATTGTAATTTTTAGCTGTACATGCATACTTTAATGTGGATATTTTCTTAACACGTTTTTAATAAGACAATTTGCCAAAATATGTACAAGAATTAAATATTTAATTATTTTTTAAAATGGCAGTGAATTAAATGGATAGACTTATAAGCAATTTGATTGTATATATTATAGCAGTATATTTTCTTTAGATTGGAAGTGGTGATAAATAGACGATTTTTATCAATAAAAGTATCCATTAAAATCAAGTTTAAACTTATTTTTTTTTTTTTAAAACTTAGATGAGAGAATATGAAAACTAAATAAGAAAATGTGTTTAGAGTAGAAGAAACAAAATATAAGCTAATTCTTGAGAAGCAAGCCAATCAACCATGATATCAGTTACAAAAATATGGCCTCAAAATATAATTTGCATATGAAAAGGGTGGTTATGATAAAAGGGACAAATTGTGGCAAAAAATAGCAAAGAAAACAAGGTGAAGTCAAGGAATCATGCTAATAATGTGAATGTCAATTTTTTTTTTTAGATTACAAGTTATTTTCGGCAAGAAAAGTTGACGCGACCATGCCAAGGAGAGTTGGACTATTAGAATCAACATGGAGGAATTTTAATTACCAGTTGGCGTCGGCATGTTTTGGAGAATTATTTATACAATTTGAGAGATAGTTTTTGAAAATCAACGTCGTCATATTATGGACAATTTTAAGTAAGGATTCAAGAGTCAGGTTTTTTCAAAATTATTATTATGGAGCAGAGTATGATTAGAGTCAGACCTTTTTGAGAAATGCTGTCATTTTATGGAAAAAATAATTACGACTTAAGTCAGACTTTTTGTGTTTGAAAGTCAACAAGAATGGCTAGTATTAGTGTGTAAATGGCCACAAGACATTAGAGGCTGAAGTTAAACAAAGCTAACTAGTCCACAATGCTATACGTTAAGCTAACCCCCTCTCCCAGGAGTATTGTTTTTTCCTGAATAAGATGAAAACAAATGGGTGTCATGATCATAGTGAAGTAAGAATATTACAATTGGATAACAAACCAATGGAAACACTAGATGCTATTATTAGTGTGCAAGATCGTTGTTAGCATAATATTAGCTATTTACTACAATCACAGTCCACTTTAAACAAATTATAATGGGAGAGCACAAAGACGCTGTTATACTGGCCTGATCATCCAACTTTAAAGATCTCAATCCTATTTCAACCTCCATCAGATGAACTAATAAGTTCACTTGACAGAACATTAGAATAGAACATATCACAATTAAATTACCTGTCGTCATATCTTGGCAGCAATTTGAGGTTTTGCAGAGTTCATATTTGACTAGGTAATACCAAACTTTCATACCTATCCTCATAGAACGCACAAAGAATCAATACTTTATCCAAGTAGTAATTATAGTTTTGATCATTTATGATTTGAAATTTTCAAAATGTAATTTCTAAACATAAATATTTTTTATATTTATACTTCGAACTGGAAATTTATTGATAATATATTTAAAAACAAAATCTTTACTGACAATTTTTTTTATTAAAGACAATTAAAAATAACCCTAACGTAAATCATTTTAAGAATAATCTAGATCAATTCAGAAATGTTAAAACAATTCACAAGACATTTCTGAGCTCTAATATCGAATAAAGTATTGGAGACACTTATCTGTATATTCTTATTACTTTTGTAAGATAGCAGATAGTTAAAAGTTGAAATGTGATTGTTTAGAGATGAATGATGTTTGAATACCTAGAATATCTTATGTCACTTAAAAAATAAAACCACAAAACATTGAATTTAGTTAAAGAAAATATTAGATATTTGTTATTTCCCAATTACAAAAAACTTTACAATTGTCACCTCATGTAGATATAAGATATATTTTTCTGAAAATGCATATGCAAACTTTGCAAATAAAAACAGCTTTAATATTAAGATTACTTTTGATAACAGACTCAATAAAAAAAACAAAAAAACATTTTTTTTGCTAATTTTAAAATTCGATAAAGAACAATATTTTTAACAATAGATTTGTCAATGTAATTTATGAATATTGTATTGTTAATGATTCATTTTTTTTTTTTTTTAAGATGGGTGTAGTGCTGCAATCAGTCTCTTGAAAGATTAACAGGGACACCACGGAAAGCTTGTTATGTGTCCGGGGTAACTTCTAACCAAGTTGCCAATCAATTACTGCTGAATGGCAAACCATTGAACTAAGAACGCAGATGCCTAAAACAAATAAAAACTGAAATGAAGATTGCAATGAAACAATCAGATGACATCTTTCCACCATTTACGACCGAGGAAAGTTGCCATGAAACATCTTAAACCAGACAAAGCCTAAGGTTTAGGTGGGATCAGTACCGAGATGATACCGCACACTTAAGTGGGTTCTGGTACTACACTAGGTATATCAGAATTTTTGTAGAATTTGACACCCCTAACATGAAACTGCGAATAAAATATAAAAAACTTGTAATTTCCATTTTAAAAGTGGGTTGTTTATTTTCTTTATGGATTATACTTCCAAAATAAACTATTAAAGTTGTATAAAAAGCAATAGAAATATTATTTTATTTTTTAAAAAACAGTAATGAAATTAATTCAATTTTACGAGTTCAGTATTTTTCAATTTTTAAACTTTAAAAATCTATCAAAATTTTTCTATTGATTCTATTTTTACGATATTTTCAGGGTCAATGTAAAATTTTATGCTCTTTCCAATAAACCGAATATATTTTTGACAAACGTTTTTTTTTTAAATTCATGCCCCCTCCATTTTGAAATGTCTATTAAAAAGTAAAAAATTAATTTAATCACCAAAGTTTTATATATCACAAATTGAAGATAAAAGATCAATAAATAAAATATTCAAATTTAAAACAATTTTTTTTTTTTTTTTTTTTAGAAATTTACCTGTAAAATCCAAAGTTTAAAACCCCTTTTTAAAAAAAAAAAAAAAAAAAAAAAAAAAGAAAAATTAAACCTTGGTTATTACTCCTTTAATTGAAAAAAAATTAGGGTTTGAATTACATTTTTCAAGTAGTTATAAGCTTGGAAAGACAAGGGGTCGAATTATTCAATATTTTTCACGAAGTTTCTGACACACCTAGTGCCACACCACCGAGCATCAAATTCCTAAGATCTGAAGAAAGGCGAAAGTAACTGCCCTCCTTAAACCAGAGAAAGCTCCAGGCCTGGCCTGGCTACTATCTACTAATCCATACCTCTGCTCTATGTCCTATTTAAGCTCTATGAACGGTTCATTCTCAAAGAAATTGCTTCAACCGTGGAGTCTCATCTAACCTGTGATAAATCTGTTTTTTGGCCTGATAGATCATGCGTGGGGCAAGTATTGAACTTAACTTAATACATAAAGGATGGGTCCAAGCTGGAATAGTCACTGGTACAATTTTTATAAATCTTACAGCAGCCTACGACACAGTTAACCATCAAGTGCTTTTGCTGAAAGCGACTAAAATATTCCCAGGGGCTGTATCATTGAATCTCTTCTAAAATATGTTTTTACATAGAAATGGAAGGGTAAAAGAGCAGGTGCCATACAGAACCCATGTTGAGAAGTTCTACAAGAAGCTATCAATGCATAACAGCCTGCTTGTGAGTGGCTAACAGCTCTTGGAAGCTGAGCCACAGACACTATGCCTGTCAGCTTTAGCGCTATGCTACTCAATCGCACAGTGACATGGCTCGTTCAAACGTAACCCCGAGAAACTATGTGAAAGCGCATGTACCAAGATGGTCACCAGCAATAATATAAGAAATGACATTACTTAACATCCAGAAAGCTACTTATTTGCAGAAAATTTTAATGCACTCTTCATTTTCAGCATACCCGAAAACCTTACCAGATAGTCATTTTATAGAAAAATGTTAAGGTGTAAACAAGGTAAAAATTTACAAAATGCATCACAATAAAGTTCTTTATCGAACCGCGTAATTATTATTATTATTATTCAGATATCTTCAGTTTAAAAAAAAAAAGAAAAAAAAGGGGGTTGTTTTATAGATTCGAAAAAAAAAAAAAAAAAAAAGAAGGTCTTGACAATGAGTTAAAAATAAATTCAAGTTTCCCGATATATTTTATTTAATTGTTAGGTGAAAGTACAGAATAGTTAACAAAGCACCCTTCCTTCCCAATGTTAAGAATGGGTTTCTAAATAACGTTATTATTTCAGCATGGTAGCATAAGTGCACAAGTACCTTTTATTTGTTATTTGTTTTTTTGTTGTTTTTTTTACTACTAAAATACAAACGCATGTACTTTGTACATTTTGTTGTTTTTTAAAAGTTGGTTTTTCATTTGTTTTAATCTTATTTTGCTGGGAATGAAGCATTTTACTATATTCCATACATTCATCCATTATTTCAGTCACTCCAATCTAGAGATTTATTTAAGATTCTAACAGGGGTTTGTATCGTCTGATGAGAACAGTAGTCAAAAAAAAAATCCAAATAATACGAATGATATTTTAATTTATACAGCTTTCATATTCATTATGAAAGAGCCAATTCTTTATTATCATATCGTACATAATATGTAGTAGGGATTTAAAGTTTAAAAAAAATATAACTTAGGTATTATCAGCTAGAATTAAAACTAAAACAACTCTCCAGTGTTATTCGTTACCATCTGAACTAAGTCCATAAACATATCAAAACTTTAAAAATAACTTAAACATATAAATGTATATTTGCACATGCATAGAAGATACAAGTTTATTTGACTTACGTCTGCTAAGTTCCAATTTCGACCATTTAGCAGCTATTTTTACCGGCTATAAACCAAATCGAATTTGTTCCATAGGTTCAAATCTACTATAAAGTTTCGAGTCTTTAGACCAAAAATCGACAGTAGTTTAGTAGAGACCATTCCACACACAAATAGAGAAGATCACTTATATAAGGATGTCCAAAAAGTTACTTAAGGGTTTTGAACTTAAATAGATTATTTTTTATTGTATCTTTCTGTAATTTGAACACAATCTGACTAAGATATTGGGATTTTTTTTTTTTAATGCAAAATTTAAACAGTCTTTATGAAAAATAATGTCTTAAATGTTGCTCATTTTCAGCTTTGCGTATTTTGCTCTTTTACAAAACATTCATGACAGATTGCAGAATCTCTGGATTTCAATTTAACTCCATTATTTTGTTCCTGCTGTTTTCCTTCAATTCTTGCAGGGTTTGGGGTTTGTTAACAGACTCTTTCTTTAAGATATCCCCAAAAGAAAAAGTTGGGGCTAGTTAAGTCTGGGAAACGTGATAGCCATTTGACATTGCCATAGTGAGATAATGTCACCTAAGCATTGCCTGCCATGGTGTCTCACTGTATCTGCCCATGTCCCATCTTGTTGAAACCATAATCCGAGCTTATTTTGAATTTGTGGGCGCAAGAAGTATAATCATAATCTGGTATCTCTCTCCAGTAACAGTGACAGCATTTTTGTTTGGATCTTAAAAAAAAAAAAAATAAATAAATAAATAAAAATAAGGTCCAATAATCTTCAACTCCGTAACTGCACACCATACAGTGCACTTTATGGGATGCAACTGCTTTTGATGAATTGCCCTTGGATTTTCAGAGCACCAAAATCTGTAATTTTGTTTGTTAATGAATCTATTCAAATGAAAATGGGCTTCATCTGACAATCAACTTTTGCAGAAAATTGGGGTCATTTCGGACAAGTTCTTGCATTTGAACTGCATGTTGAACCCTGGTTTGAAAATCTCCAGGCTTTATATATATTTAAAACTGTGCAGAAGGTCAGAAAAACATTGGTACCATCGGTTTCAAGTCTAACATAAGGGGGACCAGTTAATGGTAAATAATGTTAGGCTCTCATCAGCCATAGTTTTCTGTTTATCTTTCTGAGGAAAAACTAGGACCGCACACATTATCTCTAATAATGTTCATTTTTATTTCATAACTTGTCTGTCCCTATTTCTATATATTTTATTTTAATATGAATTTTTCAATTATTTATTTAATATATTTTCGTAAATTCTGTCCTATTCTTTTCTTAATTGACATGGCTTCTGGTCTTGATCAGTTATTTCTGACAGATCTAAGCAAAGTAATTAATGTATCTTATTAATTCTTTAAACTTTTGGTCCCATTTTTTTTTTTTAATTAAAGGGGGGGGGGACTAACAAATCTTTGCTTTTTATATATATTTTTTTTGCATATATTTCTTTGTATATTTTTTAATATTTTTATGTTTTTAATTTTGATTAATTAAAATTTAATGGATCAGTATTCCATATGCTATCATTTTATGTTATGTAATCTGGGTATGTTTAAATGGTATCGGGTTCTAAGTGACCTTATAGTCAGTGTATTCCTATATAAACTATTTTATTTCATTTACTGAATTGTAATGTCTAGGCCATTTTTTTTTTTTTCAAATAATTACCGACCTATGTAAATTCACTTATCCTAAAACTCCTTTATATTTGAGTTCTATTTTGAGTTCATTTATATAATACATTATACTTTCTTATATCTTTGTTTAATTTGGAAGATAGCATTTGTTTATCTAGCTCTTTGGTTAAGTTATTTATTTTATTTTTACCAAATTATTGTATATATATATATATATATATCTTTAAGCACTATTCCAATCTATGTCAAATATATTCACCTAAATAGCCCTATACATACATACCCATGTATACATACATGCACACATACCTACACCCATATGCACATATATATATATATATATTGAAAATTATGCTTTTACCATTTAACATTTTCCACTTTATAGTTGGTGTAGTCCTATGTACTTTATATTAATTTACTGAATTATAATATCAAGATCTCAAACTATATCGCTTCACTTAATCTATACATATATTTGAGTTTATGGTATTCTTTTATATAGCTGTAAAAGAATTCCTAGCTTTTTATTTAAAAAATTGCCTAAATATCTGTTTTTGCTTTTGCTAAATTATTTTATGCGTTAATTTGACTGTACTTAGAATACTCTTTAAGAATTTCCTTTATGTAAGGTCTTTGTTTGTTGTTTGGTTCTCTAAGTTTATTATGTATACAGGCCTTAAGGCATTCGCTGCGGACATTCAAACAGATATTTTGGGGGTCATTTATAGTCTTTATAATGTGGTATTTCTCCGCATCACAAAGGAGGCACTGTTTTGAGACTGGTGAGCATGCCGGTCTACTCACTATATTCTTCCATTTGATGCTAAATAGTGTTCCATTGTCTTTTAATTGCCATACTTTGGCGGTTAATGCAGTCTTTATTCTTGTTCCTGCCCTAAAGGAACTGTTATGCATGTAAAATCTGCTTAAAAGTCCATTGTGTCATACCAATGTATACTTCTGGTATATCACTAGCCTAATGTACGAGTGTCACTTCATATACGAGGGATTTCACCCTGCACCTTCACTCTAATGGGCAATCTTCTTTGGATTTGCAAGAGCAGTCCACATTTTCTTTTTCATTGTGTTCCCTTGCAATGATCTTTTTTATTGACAGGGTGGTAGAGTAGCTGACCTTAAACTGTGTTCCTATTGAATAATTTGTGCAGCTTATGTTGTGGAGGGGAATTTTGGTCAAGCAGTTTCAGGAATAAATGTCCCACTCGTGTTTTTGCATTGAGGGAAAATGAAGGTGCAAACCAAATGATATTCCGCCTCCTGTTACATTTGTTTTTTGTTAGCTGATGTTGGGTTGGCTGGTATCTGATGTTTTCTGGGAATCCACTTTTTTGGAGCGACTCATTGTAATATGGAGCTGCTTGATTGAAGATGTCAGCATTTGATGAGAGCGTGGCGATTCTTTTGCTGATATTGACAACCATGTTTTTGAAAATTATGGGGGGGGGGGCAGGTGACAGGATCCATTATCTAACAAAATACAAGCGTAACAGGAGGCGCAACATCATTTGGTTTGGACCTATATATATCTCATAAATCTATCTCTATCTATATAATGGTGTATTTTTTGTTATATAATCGATACTTTATCTATTTTTTTTCTTATAAAGCCGCTTTTTTATTTATGGTTATAAATAATCCTAAAATCAGCCGAAACTAAAAATATATTGTATTGTTGGAAGGGTGAGGATTGTAAATAAAAGAAAAAAATATATAATTGTGCATATATCCAATTTTATTGTTGAGAATCTGAATTTTAAATGCGTGTTAAATTTTTTATCTTTTGTGTGAAATTTGTTGAATATGTTAATAATTTTTAGATTAGCAAAAAAAATAAAAATTTTATATTTTTATTATTTTTGTAAAAAACACTACTTTTAGATCTTTGAAAAATAAATTTTTCTTTCAGTGAGCCTAACATTGCTAATATATCATTAAATAGGAAATGCTTTGAAGAATAGATACCAAAAAAGAAAAAATTGATAAATAACCACACATTTTGCTAAAAAATACAATTTCTTTTGCCAATTTGTTGTTACTTGATATTAACTCACCTATGATAAACCATAAAGGCCTACATACAGTTGTTCATATTTACAAACAGTTATCTACCTCTTTTACTTTTTGCTGCGACTTGTGCTTGACTTAGTTTAAAATGTGGGCGACTTTTTTATCTACCACACTCTCTCGTCCAGAAACACTTGGGTCCTGATGACTAGACAGGATCGATCAAGACAACCAAGCGTGATATGAGATGCAGGAATTGTCTTCAACACATACGTTGCCTAGCATTCTCAAAATGGTCATCCATTGACCACCCCCATCGTTTCTTAACTCTGGGAGGGAGGGGGGTATCTAGGCAACAATTTTATATATCGCTTACGAAAAAAAAATTAAACCCTTCACTTAACTATCAAAATAAATGTTAAAAATACATCGAAATTTACAGGACTAAATGAACTTATTTAGTCCTCTGAAGGCTACTGTAGTTTCTTTCATTAAATTTTGTTTTGCCATGCAAAAACTATACAGTGAGAGAAAAGATAGAATTATTTGAAATGCAGGTACTTATTTTTGCATATTTTTTATAACAAATCATTCTAAATCTTATTTAAACAAAATAAATAAATAAAATAATTGGTTCAAACACACTAAAAAACATTTTATCCATCAAGAGAAAAATGGTGGTTTTTTTTTTTTTAATTTAAAATTCTATTAAAAATAGTAGAAAAAGTTTTAGATTATTCTGCATTCCATTTCCTATTTAATTCTTTCTGGTAAAAAAAAAAAAAAAAGTTGCTCAAGAATAATTGATATTAATTGTGTGTGTGTATATATATATATATATATATATATATATATATATATATACACACACACACATACATACATATATATATAAACAACTTGGTTTTTCTTTAATTTTTTTTGCCGTGCCTAACAAAAGACAATTGCTCGATTATGAAAGCGAAAAAAAAAAAAATTCATGGTCAAATATTTTAAAATGTTTGATCAGAACGATTGAACTTTTTTTCTTTTTCTTTTTTTTCTTTTTTAACTGACCTCTCCTCCTCTTTTAGTTTTGAAAGTAAATTTCTTTATCAAGAGAAACTGACAGTTCCACTGAATAATTATATATTTATTATATATATATATATATATATATATATTAGGCACCGCCAAAACTGGGGGAGGGAGGGAGAGTACTTTTTGACAGACCGTCTTTAAAAATCTACCAAAAATCAGGTAATTATCCGATCAATACGAAATTTTCAGCGATTATTAAAAGAATGAATTTTATAACAGTGTACTTATTTTTCATAAACGATATTTATATATATATATTTTTTTTGCTTACAACCCCCCCCCCCTTGTTTTGAGGGGGTACAAATATGCTTAAAATAATCATCTGAAACTGAACACAACATATTGTGTTGTTGTAAGGGACAGAATTATAGATTAAAAAAAAAAAAAATTGTTTGCATACCTTATTTTGACGGCTGAATATCAGAACTTCGGTGAATATGTTAAGTAAAATAATTAATTTAAGTTAAGCAAAACAAAAAATTTTTTTTTAAATATTTATATGAAAAAAGCCATTTTAAAATCTTTGATAAATAAATTAACAATTTTTTTTTTAGCGAGCCGAATAATGCATGACCATTATTAAACAGGGCATGCTTTGAAGAATCGATACAAAAAAAAAAAAAAAAAAAAAAAAAAAAAAAATTTGATAAATATTGTGCCCTTTGTGTTAAAAATAGCATCATTTTTTCGATCCCGTTTGAAAACGTTTGCCGCCTTTCGACTATGGTGGACCAAACGCGCTGAAATAATTTTTTTTTTTTATTCTGCTTTAAATTGCCCCCCCCCCCCATTTTGGGGAGCCTGGCCCCCCCACACACATACACATTAAAAACCAAACTCATACAAATGGTAACCCATCTGGTACTGGCCAGCCTCAGCGTTAATAATACATTGAAATTTTCGTCACTGAAAAATAAGTTTTTTTGGCCTGTTTGGTCTTCCATAGTTTGCTTTTTATTAAACACAAACGTAAACATTGTCGATCTAGACTCTAGATCGACGCGAAGTAACTGGTTGCCTATATGAATAAGTGGAATTATTTGAAATCCAGGTACTTATATTATAATACTTTTGCATATTCTCATAGAAAATCATCCTAAATCTTAGTTAGACAACAAATAAATAAATTAATTAGTTCAAAAACCTTTCTTTTTTTTTTTTTGTTTAATATTTATGTACGCTTTTTATGCAAGACAAAAAATTTCAATTGATAACTTTTTGGGAAAATTTAACATTTAAAATTTAATTAAAAATAGAAAAAGTTTTACTTTATTCTGTTTTCTATATGATAAAATTCAGGGTTTTATCTTTCTGGGAAAAAAAAGTTACTCAGAAATAATGCATTTTAATAAATGTAATTTCGTTTTAAAAACAGCAACTTGATTTTTCGGCCATTTTTGGCGGTGCCTAATATATATATATATATATATATATATATATATACACATTTGGATATTATTGCAAACAGTGCAACAATATCCAAAATATTACTTTAAGAAAATATTGCATCTTGTCAAACTTTGAAATCCGCCTAAAATTTTTAAACAAAACCTTTACGACTAATTGGAACGAGATCAATACACCCATAGATTAAATAAAAGTTTGTTCAAAATTCTGGAAAGATTCCATAGAAGGTTTAAAATTATATCGGCCTAAGAATCCAAATAATATGAAGTATCAATATTTTTTTTTTTTTAATTAGTATTTTGCAATTTTAATGATGCTTTTAGTGAAGTTTTATTTGGCTACTAATTTTTTTTTTCAAACTTTACATGAAATTAAGTTACAAAAAGAGAAAATAAAACTAACAAAAATAAAACAAAGAAATGAGCATTTCGTTTGGTTAATATATTTTTCAAGCTTTTAATTTTAAAGTAACAAAAAAAAAAAAAAAGAGAAAATGAATATTTTATAGGACTTATAGATACATTCAATATGAATATGTGGCCCTTAAAATGTATAACAAAAAAAAAGTAATTAAATTTTCAGTTTTTATTAATTAACGATCAGTTATTTTTTTTTTAATCTTAGTGAAAATGTATTATCTTGTGTAAACAAATAAAACTATAACTTTAGTAAAGATGTTAAGCACTATAGAAAAAAAACAAATAGGTATTTGTGTGTGTGCTTTGTTTTTAAAGCATTGTAGCTTGTTTTTTTTAAATATTTCAGTAGGCACGGCCAAAAAACGGAAAAATAAACAAGTACTTGTTTTTTAAACGAATTTAAATCTATTATTCTTGAGAAACTTTTTTCCAGAAAGATGAAAGCAGGAATTTTATGATATGAAAAACAGAACAATATAAAATTTTTTCTATTTTTGATAAAATTTTCAATTTTCCAAAACCACACCATTCACCACCATTTTCATCTTGATCAGTAAAGCATTAAAATATTTTTTAAAAGGTTTTTGAACGAAATATTTTTTTTTCATTTAAATAAGATTTAGGATGATTTGCTAGAAGAATATGCCAAAATATAAGTACCTAAATTTCAAATAAGTCCAACTTTTTTATCACTCTATAGATTTGCGTAGCGAAATTAAAAAAAAAAAAAAATTAATGATAGCTTAAAATTAAGTACGGAAGACTGGAGGGAACTAGCCATGTATTTTTAACGTTTGATCTGACGATTAAATTCTTCTTTCATAAGCGAGATATATGCACAGTTAGGCCACCATCTAATCTATCTATATATATATAAAAGCGAAAATGTTTGTGTGTGTGTGTGTGTGTCTTCATGTATGTCCGAGAAAGGTTTTTTTCCGACGCCTTCTTGTGGGTGTCGCTTCTTAAAAACTTTTATATCACATCTAAAGCATAATATGTAGAAGTTAACAGGGGCGCCTATTTAATTTGCCCGACTTTGAAAAGATAAATATTCCACGTATTCGGATCACCGCATGTTGCTTTCACTTTTCAGTATAAAAACAATGAAACTGGATGTAAACGGCACCATCAACTATCCCGCAGTTAAACAATTTGACCTCATTAAAAACTGCGATGTTTGACATTCACTTTTTAATCGCTCTTACATTGACTGTCGCTGTAGCGCAGGTGTTTAGGCTCAACATATGGACCTCAAGGCTCCGGGTTCAAGGCGACCTCTCACCAAGCACCCCCTCCTATTTTTTTTTCCATTTTTAAAATAGCTGTTTTTTATTGTTTTTTTTTTTATATTTAAACAGGATTAAGTTCCTTTTTGTTCTTTACCCCCCCCCCCAAACGCTCACACCTACAAGCACCCGGGCAACGCTGGGTACCCCTTCCCCCGCTAGTCTATATATATAAAAGCGAAAATGTGTGTATGTATGTTTGTTTGTATGTGTGTGTGTTTGTTGGCCTCGCAAAAACTTTCGACATGGGTCACGGATTTTCACGAGATCAGTATCATTTTAAAGTTCCAACCTTCGCCCGACAAATATTGAAAAATTGGCCAAAATCAGTTTTCTACAGGGAGGCGTCAGCAAAAACCATCCTCTCATGACAAGCTCGCTTCTACGCATGTGGCATACGACGTCGGAACATGATTTACTTTAAATATTTGAAAAACCGACAATTTCGTCGACGGAGCTCAGTTGCTTAGAGCGCAGCCTCATTATCTAAAGGTTTTGGGTTCGAATCGTGGTGTGAAATGTCTTCTTTTTTTTTTTTTTTTTCGATTTTTAAAATTTTAATATTGAAACAAGCCATTTTTCATGTGTTTTTATTTGGTTTTTATTTTTCAGATTTTTTAAAGAAGTTTTAACATTCATTTTTCTGTTTTCTTTTTCATGTTTGGTTTTGGTTTTTCCGATTTTTACATTAAACATCATTCCTTTGCCTTACGTTGGGGTGTTTTTTTTCAATTTTTTAAAGTTTAAACATTTTAATATTGAAAAATATTTACTTCGCTTATTCTTATGTTTTGATTAACACCGAGCCGAGCACACACACCTCTAAACACCCGGGCAACGCCAGGTACCCCCCGATAGTATATCTACATATATAAAAGCGAAAATGTATGTATGTATGTTTGGATGTCTGCTAAAAACTTTCAACAAACGCGACGAAAATTCACAAACTCGGTATCACATCGAAGCTCCATCCTTTGCTCGAAAAATATAGAAAAATTGGCCAAAAACGTGTATCTAATTTGTTTTCGTGGTTTTTAAAAGTAACACCATTTCTGAAAGTCATCTTTTGATTTTGACTACATTAATTCTGAATGCTTTAGACTTCCGATTATGTCATGAAGTAACGGTAAGACATCAGATTTTCTTTCACTTTCTTTTCCGCCTTCGCGTCACGGGTTCGAGCCTACCTGCCTACTACCACTTTGTTTTTTGCTCAACACACCTCCAAGCACCTGAGCAACGCTGGGCACCCAGGCTAATCTATTGTCAAAAATTATGTGATTTTAATAAGTTTCTGGGGAAATTTTAAATATAAGTTCTTGTACGCATGTATGTGCAAACATCAGTAAGATTTTTTTATGATCTCGAAAATGAAAAACTATTGAGGTTCCGAATAAAAAAAAAAAAAGAAAAAAAAAAAAAAAAGAAAGGATTTCTACTTTGAAGAAGTATGGGAGGAATAGATACAAAACATCCCTCCTCCCATGTTAAGAATGACTTTCTAAATAACATTACTAAAGCGCAGTAACATAAGAAGCGTGAGTACCATCATCTTTCTTAGTTCGAATTATTTAAGTTGTTTGGTTGGTTGTTTTACGGCATATAAACCTTTTTCAGGTTATTTAATGCCGAATCTAGTTATTTTGAGGAACGATTTTTAATGGAGTATATATATATTTTTTAAGTCAGATTCTATTTAACCCATAGTTGGGACCCTAACAGGTACTACCACTCCGGGTCAGAGTGGACCTGGGAGCAATGGCAATTAAAGGGTGGCTCCACACTCCCCAAGGCCCGCAAGGTGGAGCCTCACCATCGGATATAGTTTTAGGTCATATCCAAGACCGTTGTATAAAGGGTTCTTTTTAAATTTTTTTAAGATTGGAGAGTATGGTGTGGGGATTGTTTTTATCAAATAACTCTTTAATATTGTTTTCTTTGTAGAATCGATTTCTTACGGTTACAAAATCAGTGCATTCAATTAATATGTGTTTGACTGTGAGTGGTGTTTGACAAGGTATACAGATGGGTTGGCTTTCTTTTTTTAGGAGATATGAGTGGGTTAAGTGAGTATGGCCTATTTTTATTCTTGTTAGTTTGACTTCTTTTCTGCTTAGTTTTGTATTTTGTTCTTGTTTTTTGATTTTTGGCATGATTTCGTGAAGTTTATTGTTAGGGTGTTCATTCCAGTAAGTTTGCCATTTCTCTGTTGTATATGCATTGATACGTCTTTTTAGATCTATGTATGTAATTTTAAAATCTGCACCGATTAGGAGATTTTAGGCGTTTTTTGCTGCAGAATCTGCTAATTCATTACGTTTAATAGCGGAATGGCTGTATCCAGCAGAAAATAATTTCTTTTTTACTGTTTAGTTCAGTTAATTTTTGGAGTAATTTTGCAATTAGAGGGTTGTTCATCTTTTTATTTTTTTTTTAATTGCTTTTAGAGTAGATTGGGAGTCTGAAAGGATTATAAATTTGTCTTTTTTGTTATTAGAGGCGAGTTTGAGAGCTAGGATTAGAGCATGTATTTCAGCACTGAAGATTGAGGTTTCTTTTGGGAGGTTTGATCGTTTTTTGATTGATTTATTGAGTATTGCTGCACTGGCTGTTGCGTTATTTTGTTTAGACCCATCTGTATAGATGTGTGTGGTCTGGATACTTTTCTTTGATTTTATCGAGATTATAAGTTATTGGAGGAGTATGTTTCTTTTCATATTTACTTAAACTTAGGTCGATGTTAGGAGATACGATTTTCCAGGGAGGTGTTTTGAGTAGGACAGTTTCGTGAATTTTAGTTATGGGTAGACTTGCTTCTTTGGAAATCGATTTTATTCTAAGTCCAAAGGTTTTGATTGCGTTTTCTTTTTCGTCGAAAAGGTGTTTACGGTTTGGATTTAAAGTGCTAATGTGTGCTGGGTTTGTGGGGTTGGCTGTAAGTTTTGTGTAGTATTTTAGACCAAGGTTTTGATTTCTGAGCATTGGAGGAGTTTCATGTGCTTCTGCATACAGGCTTTCTACAGGGGAGGTTGGAAATGCTCCTAGTGTTAGTCTTAGTCCGGAGTGGCATATTGTGTTGAAGGTTTTTAGATATGACTTTCTGGTGGATTGATATATGAAGCTACGATAATCTATTTTTGATCTAATTAATGCTCTATATAGTTTGAGTAGTGTGTTCTTGTCAGCTCCCCAATCTGCATGGGCAATGACTCGTAGGAGTTGTAATGCTTTATTACATTTGGTTTTGATGTGATTGATGTGTGGAATGAAATTTAGTTTTTTGTCAAAAATGATTCCCAGGTGCTTGTGTTCATTTTCGAATGGAATTTTTTCGGTGTAAGGTTGGAGTTTGCGTTGGTTACAGAAATGGATGCATTTTGTTTTAGTTTTGGAGAATTTGAAACCATTTTTCGTTGCCCATTTATTAATTTTATTTATTTTATGTTGTAGTTTTCTTTCAATAGTGTAAGTATTTAGATCTGTAGCTGATTGAGTAGTCATCTACATATGAGAAGCTATGTATATCAGGAGAGTGTTCTTTTATAATGTTATTGATTTTTATGTTAAAGATAGTTGTTGATAATATGCTGCCTTGGGACACTCCTTGATTTTGTGGATCTGATAAAGTTGAGTCTATGCGAACTTGGAAAGATCTGTCTGTTAGGAAGTTTTTTATGAATTCAGGTAATCTGCCTCTTAGTCTGATGTTGTGGAGATCTTTTATGATACAGTGTTTCCAGGTAGTTTCATATGCTTTCTCAAGATCGAAAAAACAGATGTTACGTGTTCCTTATTGATAAAAGCTTCTCTGATATAATTTTCGAGGTTAGTGATGTGGTCTATACATCCTCGATTTTTTTGGTATCCACACTGGACTTCAGAAATTATTTTATTGTCATCTAGATACCATATAAGACGGTAGTTAATCATTCTTTCGAACGTTTTGCATAGGCAGCTTGTGAGAGCTATTGGTCTGTAGTTTTCTGGGTTTGATGTATTTTTTCCAAGTTTGGGTATTGGTATTATTGTTGCATTTTTCCATGAAGTTGGGAAACCTTTTTTTTTTCCCATATTTTATTATAAATTTTGAGAAGGAGTTTTAATGATTTGGGTGGTATTTCTTTAAGGAAGCTGTAGTGCACTTCATCTGGTCCTACAGCCGAGTTATGGGATTTTTCTATGGCGATTTCTAGTTCATTGAGTGAGAAGATTTCATTGTAAGGCTCTTGGTTTTTGGAGTTAAAGTTTACTTTTCTTCATGTTTCTTAAGTATTTGGAATTGTCTATTGTAGTGTTTTGATGAGTTTCCGGCAAAGGTTTTAGCTAGTGTGTTAGCAATATCTTTTTTATCAGTTATTTTCTGTTTATTTGTGAGAAGGTGTTTGATTGGATTCGGATTATATTTTCCAGTTATTTTCCTAATCATTTCCCAGACGGTTTTGGGTTTAGTGGTGATGTTGATTTTGTTGACAAATTGTTGCCAGCAGGATCTTTTGCATTCTTTGTTTTTCGAGTTTTAGCTCTTTGGTGTTTGTATTCTATTAAGTTGTTCGTTGTTTTTTAAATTTTCTTAAGGCTGCCTTTCTGTTTAATGGCCGTTTAACATTCTGGATTGAACCATTGAATTATTTAAGTAAAAATTCCATGCAATATCCATGAGAATCTTAAAATTTGCCAGAATAATTTTTGCTTGATTAAATAATTCGGTCAATGTCAAGTTTCTTTCCAACTCCTCAAAAAAACTTTAAAATGACGAGTTTTATAGGTTTTCGGTGGTGCTGAAAACGAATATCGCGTTTAAATTCGGAGCAGATAAGTAGTTTTCATGATATGAAGAAATTTCAAAAAGTGGGGGATCACTTTCCTATATAAATTTAACGTAAAATGAGCACCCACTTTCTAACCACCTAGTAATTTCTTCATATCATAAAACAAAATTAACTGTGACATTCGTTATCAGCAATTCCCGAAAACCGGCGCGTTTTTGTTTTGTTTTTTTTTTAAACTAAGAGATTCGCTCATTTTTCATAAGTTAGGACAGGACGCTAATAATGCTGTCAGTAAGCTTACACGAGCGGTTTACAAAAATATACTTTTGTTTTTCGTTCGTTTTTTTTTTTTTTTTTGAGGTAGGTATTCAATTATAGAACTTGTAGTTTTTAGCAGGTGCTTTGCTTCTGTAGTTTAATTAACCGTTTTTCCGTAAGGTGCCGGCATTAACCATTAAAGCAGAAGAATCGTTTAATATTTCAGAAAAATTTTATTTACATTAGGGGGCGGAGGAAGGCGGGTGGTGTTGTGACGCCACAATACCACCCGCCCCCTAATGTAAACTAAATTTTTCTGAAATATTAAACTGCAGAGCAGAAGCACCTGGTAACAACTATGCAAGTTCTATAATGAAAAAAGAACGAAAAACAAAAGTATGTTTTTGTAAACTTACTGACAGCATAATTAGCGTCCTAAATTATAAGATGAAAAAATGAAGTAAAAAAAAAAAAAAAAAAAAAAAAAAACACCGCTGGTTTTCGGGGGTGCTAAAAAACGAATATCACAGTTACATTTGTTTATGATATGAAGAAATTACTAGGTGGGCAGAAAGTGGGTGCTCATTATACGTTAAATTTACATAGGAAAATGATCCCCCACTTTTTGAAAAGAAATTTCTTCATATCATGAAAACTACTTATCTGCTCCAAATTTAAATGCGATATTCGTTTTCAGCACCACCGAAAACCTATAAAACTCGCCATTTTAAAGTTTTTTGAAGAGTTGGAAAGAAACTTGACATTGGCCAATAATTCTAAATAAAATAGTTTTGCTTTAATTTAACTGTGCAACATTGTTGCACTGCAACAATTTATCAGTATGACCGTTTTAGTAAAAAAAAAAAAGAAGTCTGATGCCGGCCCACGCCTACGAATTCGGACTATAAAGTTTTGAACACTGAAAAACATTGGCAAACAAACATCAATAATTTTAGAGTATCATTGAATAATAAAAAAAACATTATACAAAGTTAAATATAAAACTATAAAAGAGCGGACATTGTACCAATGCACACACCAACACCACTTATAAATTTTTTTTCTTCTTTTTGTTTTGCAATTTTTCAGCGGATTATTATGAATCGCACTCTAATCTAAAAAAAAAAAAAAAAAGTCAATATTTAGACATTTGAAAAGGGTCTCAATTTTTGGGTTTGTAAAGTAAATAAATTTCTATAGTAAATAATATAGATTCGAAATATATAATATAAAATTTAGATTTGAAAAAGTTGTCAAAAGACAAATATATAACAAATGTTATCAAAAAGTTACTTTCTACCTAACGGGATAATTTTTTAGTGTTTTTATTTAATGTAAAATGTTTATTCGGTTCGAAAAACGAGTAATGTTGAACGTTGCCTATAAATATTACCGTGAGATTTATTGGGGGGGGGTTCTACCACCATTTTGTTTTATTTCTTATTTTGAAGTGATTATCGGGTCTTCAAAGACACAGACAGCGGCCATTTTTTTCTTGTTCTCCAGCAGCATTCAACATTACTCGTTTTTCGAACCGAATTTTTCGAGCCATAAAACAAATGATTGCAATCCTCTTGCAAGTTCAATCGTAAAACATAATTTTTCCAAAACAAAGCTCGGCTAAAGAGATTACATGAAACATTTAAGAAATCCTCAACTAAATGAATGTTTTAAACAAAACAAAACAAAAAAAAAAAAAAAAAACGAGGACTCGGGTAAAGTTGTATTATGCATTGTATTCTTTACCGGCCATCTTTTTTACGCGCGTGCGCCATAAACAAATCTACGCGCGTAACAAAGATGGCCGCCAAAGAACAATGCATAAAACAACTTTTTATATCTCGATAACTACTTATTTGTGCAAAATTTCAATGCGATTTCCGTATTCAGCATAGTCGAAAACCTGTAGAAGTCGTCATTTAAAAGAAAATTGTGGAGGTGGACCACTGACCTAACCTAAAAAAATACAAACAGTTTAAAGCGAAATATTACAGTTTATAGAATGTTATGTAAAGAAAAAAAAGAAGTCATTTTTCTTACAAAAAACGAAACTTAACTAAGGACGGAAAAAAAAAAATCATTCAAACGTGTCTAACTTGTCAGATATTAAAAATGAGCGAAAAGATAATTGGTTTCGATCATATTGTGAATGAAAAAGAATATCAAACATGAAATACATCAGTTTATAATTTCACCTACTCTCGGGGGGAAAAAAAAAAAAAAAAAGCAACTACACTAAACGATATCATATTGGAGACTGGAGACTCACATTTAAAGCTTTACATATCCAAACTACTCTAACCATTGCACAAACATTTTTAAAAATCAAAATAAAGAAATTTTGGTTAAAAAAAAAAAAAAAAAAAAAAAAGCAATAAAACGCAAACAGTATTAATGAAAACAACTAAAAAGTAACTTTAAAAACATAACAGTGAAAGATGGCACGAAAAATTAAAAACGATTTAAAATTCAAGTCCAAAGTACTGTTTAAAAATAAACGTCGATATTTGATTTATAAGACATAAAGCCACAATGCTGCCTTTTTAATGCATTAACTTTTCAAAAAAAATTATATTATCCAATCTTCAAGGCAAATGTTGAATATCTCGTAAGCAACTAAAATTGTTTTGTTTTTTTCTTTTTGAAAAAGTTGGCAAATTAAAAAAAGTGTAGATGAATTTAAAGAGAAAATTCGATTGAGAAACAATGGTAAATAAAAAGAATTACGTGGGCATTTTTGTGAACTATTAAATGAAATATTCAAGAATTTTATGTGTAAGCACATGCTCATTATTGCGTATTTTTAATGGTTGAATTGAGACTATGTTGAAAAGGGGAGATTCCCAAACGAAGCATACAATCTCAACTGACTTAAATGCTTGAAGTCCAAAAAGAACGACTCAACTGAATTATGGAGCAGCAGTAGTAGTAGCCATCTCATCTGCAGCAGCGTGGTTTGATGAAATAAATCTAGTTAAAATATTTTGAACTTGAATGCATTTTATTTTATTTATTTAGTACTAAAACACGCGTTATATTAAGGACGGATATTAAGTTTGAAGAAGGATGATAAAGTAATTTTCGCACAAACGATGGAATAGATCGTGGATAAAAACTATTCAGACCAGTACATACACTCACGCATCATGTCATCAAAAGTGGGTCAAGGATATATATATTCGCGGATAGCAACAAAATAAGTAGTTTGTCTTTTTTATTTTTTTAAACGTAACAATTAATGAAAATTAGCAAAAAGGAAAGAAATGTTATTTTGATATAAAAAATAATGCTTGATAATTTTCTGGTAGCAAAATAAGAGTTAAAAGTAAATTCAGAAAAGAATGGTTATAGTGTGTGTTCTTGATGGATGGTAGCCAACACATGGCGGCGACTGCCACCAAAGAAGAACGAGCACTTGCCACCTCCTCTCTCTTGGAGAGACGAACACTGGCCCTCGCCCTCGCCTCGAATTCAAAGAAGGGGAGGGGGTAAAGAGAGGAAAGCAGCTGCAGTTATGATGATAAAAGAAGCGCAGAGAAACATTGCTCTACATTTAAATGGAAACATTTTCTTTTTACTTGAATTGGAGACCAAGACCAGAACTTTCTGCCTCTCTACCATAAACAGTAATTTAGTTGATAAGTATCCAAAATGAGTTTTGTTTTTTGTTTTAAATCCGATCACTATTTTTTGAATTACGCAATGAATAAAACTTTCACGTAAAACTAAAATAAGTTTTGAACAGACTTTACGCAATTCAGTGTAAAACTATTTAAAAAAAAAAAAAAATAAAAATTATTATTGATCCGTGCTGAAATAATAACGTTATTATTTAAAAAGCCATTCTTAACATGGGAAGGGGAGGTGTTTTGTACCTATTCTGTATTTTAACCTTACAATTGAATAAAAAACAAAAACAATTTTAATTAAACTTGGAAATACGATTTAAAAAATAGAGCGGATCCGGATCAGTAAGTGTATTTTGCTTGTATTTTGATAAACACGATAATAACATTTTTAAGACTAATGTCAATAGGCACCCCCGTCTTTGTGATAAGAATTTTTCGTTATTGTTAACGGATTACATAAAATGACTTCACACCCTGTCTGAACAGATTTCCACAAAAATAAATATACGGTGTGTGTGTGTGTGCGTTCGTTGACGCGGGGAAGAATGATCATATCAACAGACACTCAGTAGCAGAGAGAATTACCACATGGCACATTGCTATGATTAGCAAAATAATTGGGCCAAAGATTTAATATTTTATCACAATCATTCTCACAATTTTTAAAGCGATTTTATTCAATATTAAAAAAAAAAATTTTTTAATAAAATTCTTTATTGCTATATTGAAAAAAAAAAAAAGTTGAAATAAAACATCAATATCTAATAGTTTGGTACTTGTGCAGATTTTAAACCGGACATATCTAAGCCTGCAATCTGATCTTTTAATTTCTCACCACAAAAGGTAATTTAGTGACAAGAAAAAATTCCGGTACAAGTGCAGAGAGTGTCGGACGTAAATAACGTTATTATTTAAAAAGCCATTCTTAACATGGGGAGGGGAGGGTGTTTTGTACCTATTCTATACTTCAACCTTACAATTGAATAAAAACATCAAAACTTTAATTAAACTTGGAAATACGATTTTAAAAATAGCGCGGCTGCACTACTAGCACCAAATTTCCAAACGAAAAAATCGGTAAAGATTTAAAAAGATGATACAAAATCATGTATAGGCGTAGGCGATGATGCTCAAGGTTTTGAGAGCTAAATCAATACAGTATCACCTACTTAATATAAAGAATAACGCTTTTTTATATCAGCTTAAGAAACAAAAAGTCTTAGTGACTTATAAAAAACAATTTAAAAAATAAATATTTGTTTAGCCACATGTCTCAAGATATCAAAATAATAGGTCAAAAAACAATTTTGTTTTAGCAATATAGAAAAAAAAAAAACATGCTGTCATTGTTTGGGATTTTATAAACTTGTGCTAATTGTTTTGTAACATTTTAGTAATTTAAATTTATTAGTGAAATATTTTACTTTTCAGCGAACGTGATTGATTCTCATGTCGGTTTTTAGCTAATAGCCAACATGTCATTTAGGAAATAAGCCGATATTACTAGTATATTTACTCATTTAGAAAGGGAGTTTCTTCAGATTTCATGTGCAATACTAAATTAATTTTAAAACATATTTTCAAAACATCCTACTCTACCATAGAACAAATTGCCAAATCAGGAATAGCTCTGATGGAAATAATTTTAAAAATGAAGAACTGTATGGATTTAGAAATAATGGTTTTAAAATCAATTTGCCGGGACATTTTTAGAGTTTAATTATTAGATACACTCTAAAATGTCCAAGTACATTCATTTTTAGAATATCCATTATTTAGAATTACATTTGTATATAAAATGCAAGTTTTCCTTATAAAATCCCATGAGATCAGATGGCAAAAAAAAAAAAATATATATATATATCGGCCAAAATATTTTTGGAACTAGTGCACTTATTGATCCATGCTGAAATAATAACGTTATTATTTAAAAAGCCATTCTTAACATGGGGAGGGTGTTTTGTACCTATTCTGTACTTTAACCTTACAATTGAATAAAAAAACATAAAACTTTAATTTAAACTTGGAAATACGATTTAAAAAATACCGCGGATCAGTAAGTGCACTAGCACCATATTTTGGTATTATTATACAAACACCGTGACAGCGTTAGGGTTAGGGTTGGGGTTTAGGGTTAGGGTTAGGGGTAGGGTTAATTCGCTGTCACGGTGTTTGTATAGTTTTACCCATATTTTTGTATCCACAAGAGATTTTTTTAATATAGCGTTTAAAAAAAACAAATAAATAAAAAATACAGTAAGTATTTGAACCTGAGTTACACACACACACAAAAGGAATTGTCTTTATTAGTGGAGAACATGAAAACATGTCAACCGACTAAACACAGAATATAAACGAAGAAATCACATTTATAGGTAGATCGAGATTTCGTTTATTTTATTAATAGAAACTCAGTCGCATTTAAAATAAAAATATCTATAGTCATGCAAACATTACTAATACCAATATGGTGCTAATGCACTTACTGATCCCGCGCTATTTTTTAAATCGTATTTCCAAGTTTAATTAAAGTTGTTTTTTTTTTTTTTATTCAATTGTAAGGTTAAAGTACAGAATAGGTACAAAACACCTTCCCTTCCCATGTTAAGAATGGTTTTTTAAATAATAACGTTATTTCAGCACGGATCAATAAGTGCATGAGTACCACCAATATAATATAAATACACACATGAAAATCAAGTTCTTAAAAATGGAAACCGAACGAAAACCTTGCACACCGAAAAAAAGCTCACTCTCTTCAGATAGAGTTTTGTTAACAATCATGTGGTTCAGAATTTTCCAATAATTCGTAAACTGCTATACATTTGTATTTATACACGAATTTGTATTCAAATATGAAAACATTTAACAATTTATGAAATGCACTTGCGATGATTGGATCGAAATTGCATTAAAGCCACATTTATCATCTATCAACTGTATTTAACCGAGGTTGCCGGTTGGGGGACTTCAAAATATAATTATGTTTACAACTTTAAAAAATGTTGTTTTGGTTTACCCTTATTTTTATGCGATTGCAATAAATACACCCTTAAATCCAAGATTAGTTCCTCCTCGATGTTGATAATGGCGTTACCCGGAGCTGTCATCTGCAAAATGGAACTTTTTTTTTTCTTCTTCAAATGGGATTTTTGTAAAATAAGCGGTACTTGTGGGCTTTTGCCACAGTGCTGAAATAATAGCGTTATTATTTTGAAAGCCATTCTTAACATGGGAAGGGGCGGGTGTTTTGTAACTTTTCTGCGCTTTCACCTACAAATTTAATAAAAAAATAAAATAAAGATATCGTGAAGTTTGAATTCAAGCCGAAAAAAACTATTTAAAAATAGTGCGGTGTCAAAAGTGCACCAACACGAAATAAGCAAACAAAAAAAAAAAAAACCAATGGGTTATATTAATTTTCTGTTCATGTGCTTATTTAAAAAAAGAAAAAGAAAAAGTACATTTTGAGACAAAAAAAAATTAATAATAATAATAATCGTTCCATTTTGCAGAGGGTAGCTCCGGATAAAATCATTGTAAACATTGGGGGACTAATATTGAATTACGCGTTCGATCGATTTTATGGGATACGAAGTTATGTTTACAATTTTGAAAATAAACTTTTTGGACATTGATTCTATATTCTCACTTATTTTTTTATTTCAATAAATATCCAAATAAAAATATAATTCAATGCGTATCTATTAAACTTCCGGATAGATAAGCTTGTATGATCATTTTATTGATAGAGATTTATTGTTTTTTGTTATCAGATCCAGGGTCGATCGAGGCTATTTTTATAATTAGGTAGGGGAGCTGGGTCGACCTCGTGTCACACTAAGTCATGTAGGAAAAAGAGTAAATATTATACTCACCACAGATCCGGCTGCAATGGTAACAGCATCTGTTTCCAATGTAACAATTTCCAAATCATGCTAGCAAACAGGAGTTAAATCCAATATGAAGGGGTGGAAATAACGAGACCAAACGTAAATGGCCGTAGAAATAAATAGCCAAGACGACGACGGTATGTGATGCTCATTGAGTCGAATACGACGATATTAACAACATGGAATTGATTTCTTCCAAGTTATAGAGGAGGAAGGAAAGTTGGAAGATCATCGACACAATAATAGTGTCGACATCCTAGTTTCTAATTTTACTTATAAAATAACATTTTGATCGCGTATTTTACCCCTTTTCCTTTTTTATTGGTTTACCTCGTGAAATAGAATGCGGGTGAGATAAATAGGATTTTTTTAAAATCGCAGTAGGTCGGGTGTTGTTGAAATTATTAGAGGTCAGTTAATTCCATGAGTTTGAAAATAGATGATAAAAAGGTGTAAACAATCTGCTTGTTGATAATAACTAAATATTACACATAAAATAATATTACGTATATGTGTGTGTGTGTGTGTGTGTGTATTTGCTTCAGTATTTACTTCAATAGTGTTCGATAGATGAGCAGAATTTAATAGAAATATTAAAATATATTTATGGCGAGAAACTTTTGTTCCATTCCATCGTTGGTAATCACAAACAATAATTGTCCTAATGAGTTTTTTTCTGGTGTAGTTTTGAATTTACGGAGTTTGTTTTTTTTTGTTTTGTTTTTTTTAATTTTTTTTTTTTTTTTCCAAAAAAAATTAATTAAAAATAAATAAATCTTCACCGACAGATATTAAACATATGTAAATTAAAAAAAAAAGTTCACGTTGAAAGAGGAAAGCGTTCATAAAAAAAAAAAAATGAAAAGTAAATTCCCGTAAAGCTTACATGTATCCGAGCATTGATGTTACACAGGGAACCAATAAAAATAAAAACGAAGCTGGCGAAAGATATATATACAGATATAAATATATTTATATACAGATATCAAAGATGTTTAGTTAAAAGAAGTTGTGGAATACTGAGAGCAACTTGTGTGTTTGTGTGTAAGTAAGAAACGAGTTGTAGCTTCCAGGCAAACATGGCCGCTTCTTTTGGGTTAGCGTTCTGCTACTACTGCTTCTAATAAGTGAGCAATGGCGGATTCACTAGGTTGTAAGGGGGGGGGGAAGAAACCAGCTAGCACTTAGTGCTACAAATATTTTTTTTTTTTTTTTAGTTACCCCCCTTCCTTTTCTTCATTCACTCAACAAGAAGTACTAACCACAACAGGGAAAAACACAATGAGTGGTTGAAAAGTCAATTAGTTAAAATGGCTGATCGGGCCACGTGATCAACTACGGAAGACTTAAAATCACATAAAAAAAAATAAATAAATAAAAATAAATAAAAATATTTACAATTTTTTTTTTTTTTTTAGAAATCAATCATTTTTGCTCCACGTTTTTGTAATTTATTAATTAATTTAAAATTGAAAGAATCGCAAATTGTGTTTTTTTTCCTGCATTCTAAAAAATAGAAAGTAATAGTGATTCAAATTTAATCTACTCGCTCAGCGATTCTAAACAATTTTATCCATCCGTAGCTTGCCACGTGACATTGATATGGCGTTTTGCAACAAAATGACACACTACATGCTGTTGCTGTCTATTATTGTGAAGGCTTAAAAAATCTATATAAATAAATAAATAATAATTTATATTTTTTGCTTTTTTATTTCATTAGAAAATACATCGTTTCTTTAATGCGAGATAGAAGGGTACCTCAGAAAATTAATCTTTTCCTTTCATATAGAAGTACAAATGAACTATAGTTAATATTTTTATGCTTTTAAATTTTAATCCATGATAAAAGGTGCAGCCATTAAAAAATAAATTAAAACGGCTGACTTGTTACTATATATCGTGACCCTTCGAAATAACCTTTTAATTTTTGCTTTTAAAATTTGCTTGTTTGTGTAAAAAGGATGTTATTTACAGTATAAAATCTTAAAAGGGAAAGCATTTTATGTAGAAATAAAAAAAAAAATTAAAAGATGAAAGAAACAAAAAAAAATGGCCACTAGCGATCAAAACATCGAATGACTAAGTTACATTTTTAAACACCTTAAAACGTAAATTAAAAGAATGTGACGAGTGACTATTATTGACACTAGTGCGTACACTGTGCTTAATGAGATTGAAACTGCTAGTTTTTTTTAATCCAACCTATAATGCAAATTTTAGATGTGATTTATAGAATAGGAAGAGAAAATTCACATAAGAGACGCAAAACTACTACTACTACTACTACTACTAATAATAATAATAATAAGGAAAAGAAGAAGAAAACAAAATTAAAGGGGGAGATAATTCAATGATCTTCACGAACATAACAAAACACACACACACACACACACACACACACACACACACACACCGTACTTGTACAGTTTAATCAAGACATTAAAAAATGAAGATATTGCAAAAAGGTTATATTATACGCATCCGTTTTGGACTTGTTTTCCGAAAAAAAAATTCCACTTAATCTGATTGATAATTTATTTTTTTATTATTATTTTTTTTTAACGAGGAAAGACGTTTTTATGAGAGCGCGTTGAAGTCAGCCATTATGAAATTTATTGAACACGCCACGGGGAGATAATTCCAGTTAAAGCGCCGACACCCCTCCCCCATCTTTAATACTAGCTTTTCTTCCTAAAAATCGAATCTTTTGCTCGGTATCATAACAAATTGTTTTTTCGCTGTCAAAAAAAAAAAAAAAAAAAAAAAAAAAACTTGATGAAATTAAGTGAATTTTTTTTCCCGGGAACTTCTTTCCATAACGAATACGTGCAATATAACCTTTTTTTTTTTTTTTTCGATATTTTCATTTTTTAATGTCTTGGTTAGTAGTGAAGTGTTTTTAAACGCACGGCCAAGCTTCACATTTACATTCAATATGCTTGTTATAACAATCAATAGAAGTTATATATGTAACCTAATTACAACATAGCATTTTTTTTATACTTTAATAGAAAAATAGATAACGACATTTTTTTATTTACAGTTAAATTTGAACTATTTTAGCGTATTGCCCTTAACGAAGGAAATTATTAGATTGGAAAACCATTAACATGTTGAATAATTATATTCTATATTGTATAATATATATATGCACACTCTTTATTAGTTTTTACATGGGCAGTAATATGTTGCTCCAATATGTTGCTACACAGTCATGAGTATGTTTCAGTCAGCAAGTTACCAGTCTTCAGGTGATATAGCTTATATGAAAGCAAGGTTTGCAATGAAAATATCAGAAGGTTCCGTCAAATGTTGTGAAAAATAAGATTTGTTTGTATGTAAATAAGATCCGATAAAGCATGCGGATTTTAGTCTGTGTTGAGATATAGGAATGAATGGAAAAGGATGGCGGGGCGGGGATATGGATCGAAATAGAGGTATGGCCACCCCAAATCTTATATATACTAGTGTGTATAGTTTCAAACAGTACGGGAATGTGGATTTGACATATTTATGCTAAAAGGAGTTTCAGATTTCATCGAGATCATTAAGCATACTTGTATTAACCTCATTAAACTTCATTGGTTACTTAACCTCTTGAAAACAATAAACTTAGATTATATATATATATATATATATATATATATATATATAGCTGGTGTAGCAGCACAACCTCGTTCCCAAGGCCATCAGTGAGCGTCTGATGACTGTCCGCGGGATAGACACCTTACGCTCATTTCAGTCTACGCCCCAACTTTAACCTCTACCGATGAAGACAAAGCTGTCTTCTACACTCAGTTTGACCACACCATCCAGGCAGTGTCCGTCAATGACAAGCTTGTTGTGCTGGGCGACTTTAATGCCCAAATAGGCAGGGACCACTGCCTGTGGGAGGGAATCATCGGCCGCCACGGCATTGGAAGCTGCAACGCCAATGGCCAATTCCTACTAGGTCTATGTGCAGAACATTAACTTGTCGTAACCAGCACCATCTTTCAGCTACCCAAACGACAAAAGACCACGTGGAGACACCCCAGATCCAAACACTGGCACACCCTGAACTACGTTCTGACCAGAGCCAGAAACCGAGGAGACGTCCCCATCATGCGATCCATGCCCGGGGCGGATGACTGCTGGACGGATCACAGACTCCTGATCTCCCATGACGATCATTCGATCACCCAAAAGGACACCCAATAGCATACTAAACCGACGTTTTGACTGTAGCATGCTCTGCAACCCACAGCAGAATTTCGGGGAGGCCTGCGAACGACACCTCGCAGAGCCCGTGAGTCAGGCGACAGTAGAGCACCAATGGACCATCCTCAGAGACACCCTGACCCGTGCTGCAGAGGAGGTACTGGGTCACGCCACCAAGAAAAGGCAGGACTCGTTTGATGAGAATGACGCCACCATCTCTCGTCTCATTGAAATATATATATAAAATAAAAAGGACTATCCACTTATTAAGTGTTCTCTTTTCAGATTAAAATGTTTTTAACTCTTTTTCAAAGTGTTTTTTAACATGTTTTATTAACTATTTCCTCCTATATATATACTCTTTATTTGCTTTTACATAATCAGTAATATGTTGCTACACAGCCATGAGCATGTTTCGGTCATTTTTGTCTTCAGACAATACTGCTTATACGAAAGCAAAGTTTCCAATAAACAAAACAATAACCTCAGCTTATATCTAATATATAAACATCTGTCTGTCTACCGATCTTTCTCCATATTTTCAAACTCTAACTCCTCCAAAATTAGAAGTCACAAGGTGGCATTAGGGGCCTGAAATGATTGGATTTTTTTACGAGCCATTCAATTATTCAATTATTCTTTAGCTGGTTAAAATTGTTTTTAAGGGGGTCAAAAATGGATTAAAATTGAAAAAAATCAATAAAAATTTTGTACATTCATCTTAGTTTATTTTTAATCAGTTTATATGTGTGTTACATTGGTACAGTGGTAACGTCACCAGCTTTGAATGCTACAGTTTTGGTTTCGATTCTAGTTTATGGCACTTAAATACTTTTTTTTCGACAGAGGCGACGGATTTTCACAAGATCAGTATCGTCTTGAAGCTTGACTCTTCGGACAACAAATATCGAAAAATTGGCTAAAAACATTAATTCCTTCACCCATAACTGGGCACTTTTCTACAGAGAGGAGTCGTTTTTTTACCATATTTTCGAAAGTCATCCTCTTTTTGATTGACTGACCTTAATTTAAACCTTCGCCACTTTCGGTTTGGCAGTGGGCGCAACGGCAAAGATGTCACATTTTTTTTCACATTCTTTTCCTCCTTTGTGGTATAGGGTCGAGCCTGCCTGCCTACTACCACTTTATTTTTATTTTTTTGCTTAACACACCCCTCCAAACACCCAGGCAACGCCGGGCACCCAGGCTAGTATATTATATTTCCTCTCTTTTGGAAATAGGGTATGAATATCTCCTATATCAAATAATCCTTATATACTGTGAAATTTACTTTATGTATGAAAACCAAAGAGAGGAGATATAACATTTGAGAAATATTTGGAATTAAGTCTCCTCATGCTGTTATTTCTGAGTATTTGAAACCATAGCAGCAAGTTTTAATCTCTCCTCCATCAAGGCCAGATGTTTGGGAGAAATATCAGACCGTTTGTAATTCACTAGGAAAACAAATGACTATGATTGAAACATTTTATCGCTGTAAAAAAGTGCCAAAAATAGACTCTGGATGATGGATGATCCTCTTAATGTGCGGCCTTAAAGACAAATGTCATATAGCCCACTACACAATTCAGGTCATTAGCTTTCCAACGAGCCTTCATTTGTTAAATTCTAATCAATAGTCGTTGAGATTTCGAACTTATAAAATTGCCAAAAAAGGTGGTGTATATATATATATATATATACACACACACACACAAATAGTTCAGTTGAAATAAAGTCGGTCAATTTAGCTCATATGCGCTGATCATCATATAATGATTAGATCACTCTGACAAACGTTAAAAACACATTTGAAAATAAATGTTTAAATTTCAACAGTATTTCTTGTGGTTAAAAGTGCTTACTAATGGAGTCAGAGATGGCTTCTGTTGCAGGGTTCGAATCTATTGATCAGTGTTAACCATGACACCCTGCACTGCTGATTCCTGAAAGGATGAAACACTAGTGTCTATAGGTATTTAATAATTATTATAGTAATTATATATATATCATCATCATCATCGGCGGTCACTTGTGTCCGAGTAAGACTGTCCTCCGTTGTGGCTTCTGTATGTATATATATATATATATGCACACACACACACACACACACTTGTAGCCAAATTGAATATTGAAATGTTCATATCTTTGGTTCTTTGTAATGTAACTACATGAAAATTTGCAGGCTTTTTGAAGATTAGAATACTATTTCTGTTTAAAATTTTATGACACTTGGTAAAAAAGAACCTATATTTTTAAACCAATAAAATATGCTCAAATGTGCTAACATTTGTATATATAGTGTCCTGGCAGGCAGCTTTAGTTTTGCTGCTTCTGTTGCCTTACCCTGTGGCCTCGCCAGGCCACTAAAATATATATATATATATATATATATATATATATATATATATATATATATATATATATATATAGAGAGAGAGAGAGAGAGAGAGAGAGATTTTCAGAAGGTCAGAAAAACCTTGGTACCGTGAGTTTCAAATCCGATATTTTTTTTATCATAAACTGGTCTCCTTATATCAGATTTGAAACCAATAGTTTCAAGGTTTTTTTGACCTTCTGTAAAATTTTAAAATAAATATTAGAGTCTTATATTGGAGTTTCTTCTTTAGTTTTTATAATTGAACACTTTGCTTGGATTCTTTCCCACACCCACTACACAGTATATATATATATATATATATATATATATATATATATATATATATATATATATTATTTCATAATTTTATGCGGGGTACGAAATTCCATTATTGCAATCATAACAGGAAAACCTGTTTTGATGTTCGTGATTAAAAGTGGGAAACAAAAATCAAAAAAAATAAATAAATTAATCGGTTTCGCCCTCACTTTTCATAAGCTGAATCGAGAGATTTCCTTTTTTTTTTATTAATATTAATTAATAAAAATAATATATATATATATCTATATATATAAAAGCGAAAATGTATGTATGTATGTATGTATGCTTTTCCTCGATGTCCACAAAAGGCTTCTTTCAGAGAAGCGCTCGCTCGGTTCACAACTTCTTAAAACTTTTTATTTCATCTATAAATTGTAATATCTCACACTTAACCATGGAGCTCGCCTGTCTATTTAATTTTATTGACTTTCAAACGTTAATTATTCCACATTTCCCGCATCGCATGCGTTACATTCGGTTTTTGGTATAAACAAAAAGCAAAACTCGACTCTAATAACAGGCCCAGAGCCAGTGAACGTTTGTCGACTTCGTCATATCAGACGGGGGACTGGGTTTTTAACAACAAACGAACCAATTTATTGACCTCATTAAAAACTGTCCCGCACAAAATGCTGACTGCTGAATACCTATCGCCGTCACGTCAATCAAAAATGCGCACCTGTTTTTTTTTTCCACACTTTACTATTTTCCAACTGCGTGTCGTCAAGGCTTTTTTTTTTTTTTCACGGGCACCTGTTTTTTTTCACACACACCTACAAACACCCGGGCAACGCCGGGTACCCCTCGCTAGTATATAATAAAAACAAATTAGAATTATAGCTTTTATGGCTCACTTTGTTGAATTTTACTTTAATAATCCAACTTTAGGTTTGGATGACAATTTTTTTGTTTAATTGTTTAAAAACTCCAAGGAGAAATAATTCAAAGAGTTCTTAATGTTTTGTGTAACTTATTGGTAAAATCAAAACAAACACACTAAATTAACACAAAATAAAAATTATCTGAATATTAAAATAAATTAAAATTAAAATTTTTAGTTTTTGTAAATAATTAGAATTTCAAAATAAATTACAACAGGCATTTTTTATATTTATAAAGAAACAAACCTTTTCGAAAATATATGCTTTTAATCAAACTCTTTAATGAATAAACTTTGGAAATGAATGAAAGTTGTCATTGTATGCAAATATATGTTTTAAAAACAAAATTTTACAAACTTAACTCTTCATAATAAATCCAAATAATCATTAAACGTTATAGACTCTAAGAACTTATTGAATTGTTGCCCCTTGGAATTGTTAAAAAAATGAAGACAAAATAAGTCGTCAAGTGCCAATATTTCCACCGATGAATGGCTAAAACATTCATGTTCTTTTGCAGGGTCGTTCACCTTCATATAATTTGCAGTTTGCACAGGCCATTAAGAAATTTAAAATGAGAAAAGGATAATTTTACATTAAACTTACATAGAAAATTGCCCCCACCTTTTCTTAAAAAAAAAAAAATAGACACGTCTATTTCCAAAAATATATAATTTAAAAATTCTGACATCTAAAAGATTCAGTCGGAATTTCCCCCAAATTTTAATAACTAAGAAAGTTGAGGAGTACAGCAATTGAAACGTTGCAGTAAATAGTAGCAACCAAGATGAGAAAAAAACCATACAAGCATGTAAATAATCGCTTATGATTATTTATGTAGAATCAAGTAAACTATTTATACTGTTTCTATATGAGATACTCTTAGCAAGAGTATCTCACATGGTTGTGTACTGTTGCTTTCAGTGAAATAATAACAGAATTGTGTTGATATTTCATTACAAGGGAGGTGGTATTTTGATCAATACTGGAAGGGAGGTATGAATTTAATTGCTGTTCTGTTTTTAAATCTACAAAACAGCTGCATGGTAAATAGCTGATGATTCCCCTTTTCTATTATGTTCAGGAATTTTTTTCATGACAATTGCTAGTTTGGCTGGATTCATGGCACAATGAATAAAAGTGAAATTCTTCTGGAGGTTGAACATTCATCCCTCACTACAGATGGTACTAAGAATACAATTAACAATTACTTAATACAATTAACACTTGGAATTAAAACTTCTATTCAATCATGGTTGGCTGAACAAGAACAAACTACCTCTGTGGTTCCATTTGAAATTCCAGACAAATTCCTGTGTACAACAAAGATTCTCAAATTAAACATTCTCCCCTTAACTGGAGAGCATAGTCTAGAATCAGATGACCAGGTCCTCATGTGCTTTAGATTAACCTTAAACATAGCATTTATTATTTATATTTTCTCTACCGCTCTCCCTCAAATATGGACTGTACCTTAATCAATCATGTCTCTGACAGTATAAATGCAACACTCAAATAAATACTAATGTGTAGGTACATGTATTTGGGGGTCTTAATGTCCACCACAGTAGTTGGCTTGGTTTTTTGGGTTACCCAAATGCAGTTGGTCGCAGCACGCATAGCTTCTCTTATAACCCATTCTCTAACACAGAAAATCATATTCCTGACCCCCTTCCAGGTTGTGTAGATCAACAAATCTCATTTCTAGATATATTCCTAACTTCTGTACCTGAGAGTTGAGTGGCAATTATCCATGTTCCACTCAAGAACACAGATCAACTTGTGATATTGGTTAACATCACCCTAAATTCTTGACCCCAAGTTGAGGAGCCATTACTAAAAATTACAAGCTGCTTTAAAAAATCTCCTTGGAAAGCTATCAGAGAACACATTAGATATGCTCCATTGACTAACATCTTTTCTGTTCCTGCTGAACAGTATGCCACTCAATTTAACTGAACTAAATGGAAGCAGCACTCACCAAAGACAGATTGAATTAGATTCTTTTGAAAGAGAAAGTTCCATGGTAGTATGAAATTCACAAGCGGGCCTCCAGTCGCATATATATCCCTGTTAGAGGAGAAGACAACATTAAGTTTTTGCAGCTCTTGCAAGGAGGTGTTGACATCTTCTTACATGCACACCTGCTATTTTTAAATGCCCACCCATATGGTACTGACCAAGCTCAAGGTTGCTTAACTTCAATGATTCAACAAAAACCAGTGTCATGTGATTATGCCATATATCTGTGTGTCAAGGAGATAACTAAATGGTGCAAAGCAGGTATTGAAGCACATGTTCCCATATGGGAGTACTATAGCAAATCCCCACCCTCCCAAATGGTTCACTTCAACTTATGCAGCTTCTATTGCGCAAAGGCAGCATGCATTTGGCTGCCCATCACAAGTACAAATATACAAAAGTTTAGAACCTAGAAATAAGTGTAAGAGTGAAATAGCCGCAGCCAAGAGAAGACATACCAAAGTGATCAGGAAATGTATCAGATTGCAGAAAATAGGATCTTGTGATTTCTTGAAAAATTTATAATAATGGAAAATCGACAATGGCCCACTATTCAACAACTATGTGATCACTTGCATGACAACCAAGAAAGCTGACCTGCTAGGCTACTTCAAGGCATAGGGGGCTGATTTCATCCCTGTCATATTGTTTCGCTGAGCTAGCTCCTGTCCTCTTTGAACTATTCAACAAATGCTTAGCTGAGTCTTGCTTCCCTGATAGCTGGAAAAGTGCCTCTGTTGTACCAATATTCAAGAATTCTGGTGAAATAACTGACCCGCTCAATTATCGCCCCATCAATCTCCTCCCCCTCTTTGCCAAAATCTTTGAGTCTTTAGGTAATCAAATACTAGCTCACCATCTTGTAAATGCTAAGCTTCTTTCTAACCCAGTACGGATTTAGGCAAGCTCATTCTATTATATATTATTTTATTTTTTGGAATACTTTGAAATGAGGCTTCATAATTGTGTATTCATTTTTGTTACGGACTGTTATCCTCATCTTCGGAGTTGTTGTTTCATGTTTCGGCCAACTTATCCTCTAGTCTTCTTCAGGTGGTTAACCGCGATTGGATAGGAATGCTGAATCTTGTAACTGTATCTCCAGTAATTACTGCCTTCTATACTTGTTGTTGTCTCATCACATTTTGGCCAACTAAACCTCTGGTTTGCTTTGAGTAGGATTAAAATTGCTATCTTCAGACAATGCTCACCTGGAAGCGTAGAGATTCAACGCTTTTATCCACTGTGCAATGGGCCCTGAAGGAGATCATTAATGAAGATCAGGAAGAGAGTTGGGTCTAGTACGGAATTCTGAGGGACACCAGTGGTGAAATCTATGAACTTCTGATTTCAAATACTCAACATAATCAGATCCTTTCTAAACAATAGAAAAATCCAGGTTGTCCTCAATGGCAGTACCTCTAAGCATGATATTAATGCAGATGTGCCTTTATTATTCCTCATATTGAGATGGGTATATTTGTTGATGACACAATGCTCTATAATAAACTTGAGAGAAAACAAATGTACACATATCGAAAGCAATGGCAGAAATCAGAGAAAATGACTTTGTCTGTAGTGAGATGGAGCGTAAATGGTTTAATGCTACTAAGACTAAGCTTCTTTCCTTTTTTACAAAAAAATCTTTCTTAACCAACTATTGCCATGACAAATAACATCTTACCTAAGAGCTCATCTTTCAAACTCCTTGGCCTAACATTCACAGACACACATGAATTGAAACAAATATATTGAGGACCTTGCCAAGACTGCTGCAAAAAAAAGGTAGACTTCGTTTACAGTGCTAGAAAATTATTCACACCAGAGAGTATTCTTTACAAAACCACAATTTGCCCATGCATAAAGTATTGTTGTCACATCTGGACTGGTGCAGCTACTACTCGCCTCTCACTCTTAGACAGAGTCCAAAAAACCGTCTCCAATCTAATATGTCCTGCACAGTTCCAACCTCCATCCCATCACTTCAATGTCATATCTTTTTTGCCTGTATTACAAGTACTTTAATGGAATGTGGTCTGATGAACACATAGCACTTGTGCCCCTTTGATGTACTTACCTCCAACTAACACAACAAACAGCAAAATCTCACCTCATCACTGTGTGAACCCTAACCCTAACCCCATCACTGTTGAAGTCCCTAGATACCGGAAAGCCTACTAATAGTTTGTTCCTTTGGGCTGCTAGACTTTGGAATTCCTGACTGTACTAACCAGCAGAAGTTTAAATGTAATATGAACAGATACCTTGCTGCTCAACTCCCCACAATCCCCCAGTTAGATATGATCCTGAATAGTAGCCGCATACGTTTCAAATGACAATATGCCTTGTTTGGGGGTGAATTAGGGTGAAAAAGACAAAAATAAAAACAAAGAAACACAATGCATCTGAAAAAATTGCAAGTTATATCGGTCAAAACATTGTGAGAATAACACAAAAAAAAAAAAATGTGAACAGTAGTTAAAAATATTTCAAATAATATAAAGGAGGCTTTCCTAATTAACGATTTAAGGAAAGGTCCCTAGTTTATGCTTCACTACTAATATGACACCATGGTGTCCCCAGTCGACAACATTGCCAACCCCAACGTTATGTGCTGCAAATTTTTATCTTTCAACTTCTCTTCCTCATTCTCACTGAAACGTTTTCAGATTAATACTTAAAATTATATTTTGAATAATTCAAATTAATATTCTGTTTTATTAAGTGTAAACATAGGAGTTGGATGCTAATTTGTTGATGTAATAAAAATAGTTAAAGACGTCTTTAAAAAAAGGAAACACTAAATCTAACAAGAATTGAAGAGATAAAATTTCCCACAAAGATTTGAAGCAACAAATTCCTGTCATTCTTGAAAAAGAAGGCACAATAGTTGTTTTGTACTTGTTTGATTTAGTAACAATTACGATGAGTCAGTAATTATGGGTCTATTCTCTTTGATTTTAATTGCTGATTACACAAACATTCGAAAAGTGACAGAGACAATTGTTTCTACCTGGTTCCAGAGCCAGCACTATTGAATTACAAATACCTTAACCAGGGTGGGTTAAATCTAACAAGGGGGAGGGGCACACACAGGGATGATTTCAGCAGGATTTTGAGGACCTTTTATTTTATGTACCTAGTATCAAAATATTGAAGAAAGAAAATGGACATAGAGTCATTTTTAATAGTACAAAATAGGAAAACAAATACGTTAATTTGTTCCAAACTTAAATGTAATCAAATCCCACATGAGAAAATCATTATCATGTTAAATTCTTTATTAAATTGTCTTTACCCAGCATTACTCGGGAGACTTTGACTTTCATTTTTTTTTTTAACCTTTTGTAAAGCAGGTTTTTAGTTTAAACCATTATTTTTTGTTTTTAGTAGAATTATTTTTCTATATTTTAAAAATAATTTTAAAAGTTAAATTTCATTTTACAGTATTGTTTAGTAATCAAAGTATTAACTCAACTGAATTTTATAAAACTATTACTAATTATGAAAATGTCTGAATTTCTTTACATTATTAATAATTAATAATAGATGTACACATTCTATTTCCAAATTCCTGTACAATTTTGAAATAGTCGTAATTATTTTTTTCAAACAATTAAAATGGTTGACTTTTAAGCTAAAAATAAAATTTTGAAGATTTTTGTGTGTGTGGAGGGGGGTGTCTTATTTTAATCACAGAATATTTTATAAAGTGAAATCCAGATCTTTTTGGCAACAGAATTAAAATTATTAATTATCATTGACTATTCATTTCACATTTTTGTTGCAAAAAAATGAAAGATAAAACTTATGTCTATTTTCATTTTATATATATATATATATATATATATATATATATATATATATATATATATATAAAATAGACTTTTTGCCCATTAAAAACAGTTCGTTGTTCCTCAGAAGGATTCATGAATGTTCATGGTAAACTTGTCAGGAATGTTGGCGCCTATAGTTAGGCATAATGTGAACCACTTAGGACTCAAGATGAAATGAGATAAGATCCAATATTTGGTAAATAGACATGAAGAACAGTTCTTGAATGTCATCCTTAATTTGGATAGATTCAGCAGGATAAGTTGTCTCTGCTTGTAGAGATGTGGTCCTTCGTTCACCAACTGTTTGGTGTTCATGAAGGAATTGTCTTAGCTCCCTCCAGTTGGAGCTGCTGGATTTTAGTCTATCCCCATGCCGAGTTCTGTGTAGATTGAAAAAGGAAACATGATACAAAAAGCGCGTCAAGCAAATCACTTGACACATTCAAATTTAAACCAATGACGGCCGTCCGCTAATGCGTGGGCGGCTGAACAAAAAGAAAGTTGGCTACTGTATATGGAATTTCTCACACACTGCCAAGGAGGAGAGAAAAAAGTAATGGATAATCATTACTTTTCCCAATACAAATTAATTAATAAAACGGTCAGATAAACGACAAATAGCAAGTTAATCCAATAAACATAAGTCTTAACTCAGACAAATTTATAATTTCAATATGTTTTAATTCAGTTAAAATTTCTTAATGTTAATATATATGTGCCACTGTCTGTTGTCAATTTTCTGTTTAAACTTCAAAATTCTCATGCATCCAGGCATTAGCTAATTTTCACTATATGGAATGATCTGAGGAGCTTCATCCTTAAAATTAGAACAAAACCACTCCCCTAAGGTATCTTGCTGATTAACTCCCATGCAGCTGAAATGGTACCAGCTGTCACAGGAATCGCAGCACACCATGGGTAATGTTCCATTATTAGGAACTGAACAGGATGGACAGAAAAAGGGACCTCCTTCTATAAACTCTGTTGATACAATATCATCTTTACCCTTAATTTCCAAGGGCACAAGATTTTTTAAGGAATGGACCTGTTCGCACCCATCATTGAGAACAATCACGGAACGAACATTATTGTCGCTTCCAGTAATTAATTTAATTATTTTACCAAGATTCCAAAATTGTCTGGTTTTGTTGGGAGTTTTAATAAGTACTATCTCTCCAACAGATAACTTGGGGGCACAATTGCTCCCGATTTTGGCATCGACTTCTCTTAATGGCAAGAGGTAATCATTATGCCAGATACGATTGAATTTTTCAAAACATTTATTCCTCATTTCGAGGGAATGTAACAAGTCAGTCCTATTTGAGTCCTATTCAGAATCATAATTATTAATAAGCAAATGAGGTTTGAAGAAAATGATTTGGAGTTAAAATACGAGAAATCTCTGTCGGCTGAAGCAATATAAGTGAGGGCTTTGTCATTTATTTCTTTTTGCACATCAGAAAGTCAGTCAAAAATTCAAAATAATCCAACTTTTCCAACAGTTTCCTCAAGCATTGCTTGACAGTTTTAATTAGTCTCTCCCAAGCTCCTCCTTGCCAGGCAGAGTAAAGGGGAATTATTCGATGAATGATGCTGATCTATTCTTGCCACCAAAAAAGATGGAGACAACTAAACATTCTAACCTAATTTTTGGATGCTGATTTTATAGAAGATAATCATTTTCACTCATCAGCCATACATTTCAATATATGCACATATATGTATACATATAGGTATAAAGTAAAACTATTTAAATGTTTCAGTAATAGATAACGTAAATAAGTGTTCAAGAATAAATCATGATGGCTGGGTTCAAATTCACTTAAAATATGATCAATGTTTATTTTTTTTTAAATTCTCTGAGCTTTTATGTATCTCTTTTTTATTTATATTTTTTTTAAAATTCTCTGAGCTTTTATGTATCTCTTTTTTATTTATTTTTTTAAAAATTCTCTGAGCTTTTATGTATCTCTTTTTTATTTACTTTTTTAAAAATTCTCTGAGCTTTTATGTATCTCTTTTTTATTTATTTTTTTTAAAATTCTCTGAGCTTTTATGTATCTCTTTTTTATTTATTTTTTTTTAAATTCTCTGAGCTTTTATGTATCTCTTTTTTATTTATTTTTTTTAAATTCTCTGAGCTTTTATGTATCTCTTTTTTATTTACTTTTTTAAAAATTCTCTGAGCTTTTATGTATCTCTTTTTTATTTATTTTTTTTTTAAATTCTCTGAGCTTTTATGTATCTCTTATTTATTTATTTTTTTTTAAATTCTCTGAGCTTTTATGTATCTCTTTTTTATTTATTTTTTTTAAAGTTCTCTGAGCTTTTATGTATCTCTTTTTTATTTATTTTTTTTTAAATTCTCTGAGCTTTTATGTATCCCTTTTTTATTTATTTTTTTAAATTCTCTGAGCTTTTATGTATCTCTTTTTTATTTATTTTTTTAAAATTCTCTGAGCTTTTATGTATCTCTTTTTTATTTATTTTTTTTTAAATTCTTTGAGCTTTTATGTATCTCTTTTTTATTTATTTTTTTTTAAATTCTCTGAGCTTTTATGTATCTCTTTTTTATTTATTTTTTTAAAAATTCTCTGAGCTTTTATGTATCTCTTTTTTATTTATTTCTTTTTAAATTCTCTGAGCTTTTATGTATCTCTTTTTTATTTATTTTTTTTTAAATTCTCTGAGCTTTTATGTATCTCTTTTTTATTTATTTTTTTTTAAATTCTCTGAGCTTTTATGTATCTCTTTTTTATTTATTTTTTTTTAATTCTCTGAGCTTTTATGTATCTCTTTTTTATTTATTTTTTTTTAAATTCTCTGAGCTTTTATGTATCTCTTTTTTATTTATTTTTTTTTAAATTCTCTGAGCTTTTATGTATCTCTTTTTTATTTATTTTTTTTAAATTCTCTGAGCTTTTGTGTATCTCTTTTTTATTTATTTTTTTTAAAATTCTCTGAGCTTTTATGTATCTCTTTTTTAATTATTTTTTTTTAAATTCTCTGAACTTTTATGTATCTCTTTTTTATTTATTTTTTTAAATTCTCTGAAGTTTTATGTATCTCTTTTTTATTTATTTTTTTAAATTCTCTGAGCTTTTATGTATCTCTTTTTTATTTATTTTTTTAAAAATTCTCTGAGCTTTTATTTATTTTTTTTTAAATTCTCTGAGCTTTTATGTATCTCTTTTTTATTTATTTTTTTAAATTCTCTGAGCTTTTATGTATCACTTTTTTATTTTTATTTTTTAATTCTCTGAGCTTTTATGTATCTCTTTTTTATTTATTTTTTTTAAAATTCTCTGAGCTTTTATGTATCTCTTTTTTATTTATTTTTTTTAAAATTCTCTGAGCTTTTATGTATCTCTTTTTTATTTATTTATTTTTAAATTCTCTGAGCTTTTATGTATCTCTTTTTTATTTTTATTTTTTTAAATTCTCTGAGCTTTTATGTATCTCTTTTTTATTTATTTTTTTTTTAATTCTCTGAGCTTTTATGTATCTCTTTTTTATTTATTTTTTTTTAATTCTCTGAGCTTTTATGTATCTCTGTTTTATTTATTTTTTTTAAAATTCTCTGAGCTTTTATGTATCTCTTTTTTATTTATTTTTTTTTAAATTCTCTGAGCTTTTATGTATCTCTTTTTTATTTATTTTTTTTTAAATTCTCTGAGCTTTTATGTATCTCTTTTTTATTTATTTTTTTTTAAATTCTCTGAGCTTTTATGTATCTCTTTTTTATTTTTATTTTTTTAAATTCTCTGAGCTTTTATGTATCTCTTTTTTATTTATTTTCTTTTAAATTCTCTGAGCTTTTATGTATCTCTTTTTTATTTATTCTCTGAGCTTTTATGTATCTCTTTTTTATTTATTTTTTTAAAAATTCTCTGAGCTTTTATGTATCTCTTTTTTATTTATTTTTTTTAAAATTCTCTGAGCTTTTATGTATCTCTTTTTTATTTATTTTTTTTTAAATTCTCTGAGCTTTTATGTATCTCTTTTTTATTTATTTTTTTTTAAATTCTCTGAGCTTTTATGTATCTCTTTTTTTTTTCTTTTTTTTTTAAATTCTCTGAGCTTTTATGTATCTCTTTTTTATTTATTTTTTTTCTCTGAGCTTTTATGTATCTCTTTTTTATTTATTTTCTTTTAAATTCTCTGAGCTTTTATGTATCTCTTTTTTATTTATTTTTTTTTAAAATTCTCTGAGCTTTTATGTATCTCTTTTTTATTTATTTTTTTAAAAATTCTCTGAGCTTTTATGTATCTCTTTTTCATTTATTTTTTTTAAAATTCTCTGAGCTTTTATGTATCTCTTTTTTATTTATTTTTTTTAAATTCTCTGAGCTTTTATGTATCTCTTTTTTATTTATTTTTTTTAAATTCTCTGAGCTTTTATGTATCTCTTTTTTATTTATTTTTTTTAAAATTCTCTGAGCTTTTATGTATCTCTTTTATTTATTTTTTTAAAAATTCTCTGAGCTTTTATGTATCTCTTTTTTATTTATTTTTTTTTAAATTCTCTGAGCTTTTATGTATCTCTTTTTTATTTATTTTTTTTTAAATTCTCTGAGCTTTTATGTATCTCTTTTTTATTTATTTTTTTTAAAATTCTCTGAGCTTTTATGTATCTCTTTTTATTTATTTTTTTTAAAATTCTCTGAGCTTTTATGTATCTCTTTTTTATTTATTTTTTTTAAAATTCTCTGAGCTTTTATGTATCTCTTTTTTATTTATTTTTTTTAAATTTTCTGAGCTTTTATGTATCTCTTTTTTATTTATTTTTTTAAAAATTCTCTGAGCTTTTATGTATCTCTTTTTTATTTATTTTTTTTAAATTCTCTGAGCTTTTATGTATCTCTTTTTTATTTATTTTTTTTAAAATTCTCTGAGCTTTTATGTATCTCTTTTTTATTTATTTTTTTTTAAATTCTCTGAGCTTTTATGTATCTCTTTTTTATTTATTTATTTTTAAATTCTCTGAGCTTTTATGTATCTCTTTTTTATTTATTCTCTGAGCTTTTATGTATCTCTTTTTTATTTATTTTTTTTTAAATTCTCTGAGCTTTTATGTATCTCTTTTTTTTTTATTTTTTTTAAAATTCTCTGAGCTTTTATGTATCTCTTTTTTATTTATTTTTTTTAAATTTTCTGAGCTTTTATGTATCTCTTTTTTATTTATTTTTTTTAAAATTCTCTGAGCTTTTATGTATCTCTTTTTTATTTATTTTTTTTAAAATTCTCTGAGCTTTTATGTATCTCTTTTTTTATTTATTTTTTTTTAAATTCTCTGAGCTTTTATGTATCTCTTTTTTATTTATTTTTTTTTAAATTCTCTGAGCTTTTATGTATCTCTTTTTTATTTATTTTTTTTTAAATTCTCTGAGCTTTTATGTATCTCTTTTTTATTTATTTTTTTTTAAATTCTCTGAGCTTTTATGTATCTCTTTTTTATTTATTTTTTTTTAAATTCTCTGAGCTTTTATGTATCTCTTTTTTATTTATTTTTTTTTAAATTCTCTGAGCTTTTATGTATCTCTTTTTTATTTATTTTTTTTAAATTCTCTGAGCTTTTATGTATCTCTTTTTTATTTATTTTTTTTTAAATTCTCTGAGCTTTTATGTATCTCTTTTTTATTTATTTTTTTTTAAATTCTCTGAGCTTTTATGTATCTCTTTTTTATTTATTTTTTTTTAAATTCTCTGAGCTTTTATGTATCTCTTTTTTATTTATTTTTTTAAAATTCTCTGAGCTTTTATGTATCTCTTTTTTATTTATTTTTTTTTAAATTCTCTGAGCTTTTATGTATCTCTTTTTTATTTATTTTTTTTTAAATTCTCTGAGCTTTTATGTATCTCTTTTTTATTTATTTTTTTTTAAATTCTCTGAGCTTTTATGTATCTCTTTTTTATTTATTTTCTTTTTTACTCACCTTCACACCTGACAAGGCATATCGCCACTTGGACGTAAGGAACATGCCTAGGAAAGATTAACAAGATGTTGGTTTATGTTACACTTAAACTTCTGCATATCAGACCAGCCAGGGAAGCAGGTAACAGGAAGGGAATCCCAAAGTTCAAGGGAAGAAACTATTAGAATATAAAGCTTTCTGGCATTTAGGGATCTCAATAGTGAAGGGGTTAGATTTTGTTGCTAAGCAGGTTTGTCGGAATATACACGTTGAGAGCACACAAGTGCAACAAGTTCATTAGAGCACATTCCATTAAAATATTTGTAAAACAGGCACAAAGATGCAACATTGCGGCAATGGGGCAAGGGTGGAGCTTAGTGGACAAAATGGGATATATTAGATTGAAGACTCTTTTTCTGGACCCTATCAAAGAAGGAGAGGCTAGTGGTTGATGCACCAGCCCAGATGTGGCAACAATATTCCATGCATGGGTGAATGGTGGCCTTGTAGAGGTACAGGATACTCTCAGATGTGTGTACTATCAATAAAAGTGCCTATATGAAAATAATCTGAAATGCTAAGTCGGATACAAATTTACTAATACAGATGAAAAAATGAATCAATTAATGTATATGGACGACCTGAAACTTGCAAGAAACAAGCACTAATAAACACAACCAAAATTTTTCCAAATGGAAATCGGTGTGAAAAAGTGTGGACTGCTACTTATAAGAAAGAAAAAACTGGATGGTAAAGGAAGGTATGGAACTCCTCAATCAAGCGGAGATGAGGGTCCTAAACGAACATGACAACTACAAATATTTGGGAGTTCTGGAAGCAGACATCATCAAAGCAACAGAAATAAAAGAGAAAATTGGAAAATAATACTTAAGAAGAACAAAAAACTCATAGAAACTAAAGTATATAGTGGAAACCTAATAAAAGGTATAAATACACGGACTAATGTCATTAGTAAGATACTCCGGACCATTTATAGGTTGGACCAAAGAAGAACTGAGGCATCTTAACGAGAAAACCAGGAAATGTATGACCATACACAATGCTCTACACTGAAAGGATGATGTCAACCGACTCTACATGAAAAAGATAGATGGAGAAAAAGACTAGTTTGTAAGGAAGATTGTGTGAATGACACAAAAAACAAACTAGAAAAATACATAATGCACAACACAGAAATGTTAATTACTGCAGCAAGAAACATTGTAAAAATAAACAATAGAAAAAAATAGAAAAAATAAAATAAACAATAGAATAAAAAAATAGAAAAAAAAATTAACGATTCATAAATATGATAAAAATGAGACTCACAAAGACACTTGGAGATGGCTACAAAAAGGGCACCTAGACAGAGAAACTAAATCACTAATAACAGTCGTGCAAAATAACATAAGAACCAACCAAATTAAAACAAATACTGACAAGACACAAGAAAACAGCAAATGCAGACTCTGTAGATAAAGAGACAAAATGACAAACCACATAGAAAGTGAGTGCATAAAAATAACTCAAAAAGAATATAAGAATAGGGAAGGCTGGGAACTATGCAAACAACTGCATCTTGTACACCCAGACAAATGATACAAGCAAAAACCGGCAGCAGTACTTAAAAACGAAAATCACAATATCTTATGGGACATAGGAATACAAACAGATAACCCCAACCAAGCAAGAAGACCAGATGTTATAATAGTTAACAAGAAGGAAAAGCCCTGCCAGATTGTAGATTTCACCATTCAGGCAGACTACAGAGTGATATTAAGGATATGGAGAAGCAAAGCAAATATATGGAACTGGCCAGGAAGCTGAAAGGGACATGGAAGATGATAAAAATCAAGATAACACCTATAATAGTAGGAGGACTAGTAAAAATTAAAAAAAAAAAACCTTAAAAAAAAAAGAATGGAAGATATTGGAATCAGGGGGATGGCTGAGAAGATACAACAGATAACAATAATAAAAACGACTGAAATATTAAGCAAAACCCTTAAATTTGGAAACTAATACACATGAGCTATAAATGTTAATCTAATAACATATAGGGACATATAAAAACTACAACAAAGCAAAGAGGAACACCACATGAAACCAAGTAAACTGAAACTGTATAACCATAAGTCTCACACACACCAAAAAAGTGTAGTGCCTGCATTAACTGGCACCACACTAAACAGTCAAGAAGGGTCGACGAGGATGGAAAGGACCAACTAGACTAAGTGCAAATAGAACTGGGACCATGGGGAGGTTTATTGCCATTCAAATTCCAGTGATGACCAATGGTCATTGCAAGCAGTTGCTGCGATGATGCAAATTCACTTGTAAAGTTTATTGAAAGAGGTGGAGAGTGCTGAAAATCTGTGTGAGACTTGTTGTCACCCAGACTCCAAGGAACACCACTGGTTCTTGTCAGTAAGTAATCTCTGATGATGACCTGTGTGAGAACTAGTGAGTACAAATAATAATAACAATTACAATAATAATATGTGTTGTGTTTGTTTATCTATGCTACTACAATTATGGGTTTTTCATATTAAAAACCTTTTTTTCTATTTATTTAAAACAGAAAATAATACTTTGTTATATACAGTCATGGAATTGCATTTATCTGCAAAAGACATAGCTATTTTTCATATTCTTTTGAATATTCATTTTAATTAATTTTTTGGTTTTCTTATGGGATGATCGTCTTTAGTTAATTATTACGTGTAATTATATTTATGCAGATATTCTACATGATTTATACTTGCATAATATTTGCGTAAAAAGGTTATAGCAAACACAAACCTCTTTCTATATATATTTATATGCATGTATATATGTTTAAAAAAGTTTTACCTACTGAATTCCTTTGTCAGTTTTTGGTCTACAGACATAAAACTCATATATAGGGTATTCAAACCCATGCAAAACTTTATATTTGGGTTTTAGGGAAAATTGGTGCAAAAGTGTGAAAATTAAATAAATGGAATTTGTCAGGTGAAGGTCAAACGACAGTATTACGAATATGCATGCATAACATAATAGCTATTGGTTCATGTTTTAAATTTAGCCTTGCAACAAACATGTCTTCATAGCTCAGGCATTAATGTCAAAGGAAAAAGGAAATTGTAAGCTAAACGTTTTGGTTTCGATTCTCGGTGGTGGCGCACAAGTCATTTTTAAAAAAAACTTTTTAAATCATTACTGTATATTGGGTTCAATATAATAATAAATACAAAATCTGCATTAATCAAAATATCATATTTAAGTGTATTTTACAACCGGGCGATGCCGAGCGCCCTGTTAGTATATACATAATATGTGAATAACACTAAGTGAGGTAAGTCATTATATATCCAAATGAAAATATCTTTGATACAACTAGCAAAAATATGCTCCTCTCTTGTTACATATTTTGCCAATATATATGACAAACGAACATATAAAACACTACTCCACTCCTTAAAAGAGAAGGTAATGCCTGGAAGGATGACCTCATGACAACAGAACAGATACTACATTACCCCCTTTCCTAAAAAGTAAGAGGTAATGTCAGGGAAGATAGTATCATAACAGTGGAACAGATATTACAAGCCCCAAAGGAGATAATACCTGGGTAGATGGTATCATGACAAACGAATATACAGTGCTGAATATAACTTTAGAAACACACTTTTATCAGGTTTTTTTCTTTTCTGTTGAACTCCGTTATGTTTCGTGAATGAATATCTGAAACAATGAAATAAACAAACAAAATCCATAGAATTAAGAACCGGTTACATTTACATAGCAATTATGTAAAATTTAACAAGAAAGGACTGGACAAAACTTTAGAAACTAATACAAAAAAACGTTTTCGAAACAGTTATCGACACAAATTTATTCTAATAATGTGTTGCTCCCCCATTGTTAATTAGAACTTTACCGATTCTATCTTCCATACTGGAAATCAGACTTGCAAGGTAAGAAGGCTAGGCACGCTCCTCCATGCATCAAATATTGCCTTAGTTAGGTCATGAATGGAATCATATTGTTTTCCATTTTTGTAAACAATTCTTACTAGATATCCTCACAAATTTTCGGTGATATTCAAGTCGGGTGAGCACACTGACCAAAGCAAAACTGGGATCTCTTCATCCTCAAAAAACTTTCTAGTACAACAAGCAGTGTGAATTGAGACATTATCCTACTGATAAACCCAGTTTTCGCCACATAACCTTTTTCCTTCATCTTTAAGAGATGCATTGTGCATCATGTTCATGTATCCAGATGCATTCATTCTACCTTTGACCACCTGTAAGTTTGTAGTTCTTGCTGCTGACATCGCTTGCCAAAACATTACTCATCCATCTCCACTAGCTATGGTGAAAAACGACTTTTGGATAATTTTTGGATCATGCCAATAATATTGAAGACCATATGGAATGTCTAAGTTAAATTTTTTTTATCTGAGAACAAAAAATTGCTCCATTCATTGTCTCACATTTGGTACCTTTTCGTAAATGAGAGCCTGACTTCTTTATGGTGTTCAAACAGTCTTGCTTTCTGTTTCTTCTTCATTTTTTCATTCCACTTTTATTCAAAAATTTCCTCACTGTTCTTGCTGATGTGGTGCATTCATTTTCAGCTTTAATTTTCGAATTGGACATGCCTTTATTAGCTTTCACGGTCCATAGAATTCTTCTACCCATTGCTGAGCTTATACTTTTGAGGTGACCTCCAGGATTTTTCTTACTATTATCATTTGGGTTGCTCAGGAATAAGTGCACTGCCTTTGTAGACCTTCCAATTTTTTCAACTATTGCATGAATCATCAACTTTTGGTCCCAATAAGCAAGAATCTTGCCACATTCGGATTCTGATAACTTTTTACCTTTGCCCATCAAGAAAATAAGAATAATTGGTTTATACTATAGAGCTGTTAGGGTATAATCCAGTCACGTGCGTTCGAGCACTAGGTTAGTTGACAGATTCGGGAGAGGCTCTCGAGCAACAGCACTATGTGTGCTGTTGTTGTGCGCATAGAAGTTTCCAGACTGCCACCTGGCAACATCATACCTCTTTTATAGAGAAAAAGAAAGATAACTCCAGTGTACTTTCGGCTAAGTCAAAAGGGCATAACTGGCTTTTGGAAGGGATGTAACATGAAAAATTATAATGTTCTGAGAAAATCAACAATCATAAGAAATTAGATTTCAATCAAATTCACCAGTGTTTCTAAAGTATTGACCAGTGAAAACTATAGAAATTTTCCTTCATTATGAATTTATTGAGTCTATTGCTTTTTTATAAAAAAATATATATTCGTGGCCACCTAGTAAGAGCATGCAGAAGTATTTCTGAATCTGAAATACCAAAAAGTTTTTTGAATATTGAAAAAAAAAAAAAATGTGCGTTTTTATTTCTTAAGTTTTGTCCAGCACTGTACTTAGACTTTCACAAAAGAAGCTAAAATGCTAAGGATGATGGTATTGCGACAATAAAACAGATACTACGCTATATCCCTGCTAAAAAAAAGGAAAATGTAATGCCTGAGAGGATAGATGACACTAGGACAGATATCATAACCCCTGAATTGATCATTAAAAAATAGTAATAGTACAGTTTAGTTTGAAACAGAGATACCAAATCTCCATTAGTAATAAATAATACATGTTAGATCTCTGTTTTAATATTTACATGTATAAATATATGCATAACATTAAAAGAGGTAATTCAATATATATTCAAACCATTAAATATAGTAGTGCCTCTGTATGCATAGCTATTCTTTTGCATGTAACACCAAGACTTATAATCTCTATCTTTATAAAGTTAAGTATGTTTATATATTTGTATGTATTAATTAATCGAGCATTATTAATTTTTGAACATAGCTGCTAGGCGTAAGAGACTGTAATGTAGACTATCTTTAATTTAGTTCTTTACAAAAGGCATAAAAGTAGGGTGGAAGCCCATTGTGAAAATTCAAATAACTGATTTTTGCTAAATTTTTACAAGAGATATTAGACACCAATTAACAAATATTCCATAATTTGGGTTGCTTTGAAATATTTTAAAAGAGTTTTGGGGAGCACGACTTCCTATTTTAAAATTCAAATATATCAGATTTACATTGAATTTAATCCATAGTCATTAGAGACCAATTAAGCAGTATACCCTCAATTATTAAGACCTCTTAAGCTTAAGCCTTAAATTTTATATAGTTTCTAGGATCAAAAACATCAAAATTTAAAAAAATAGGGATTTTAGACATATGGCTGAGCATCATTATGCCTTGATTTTAATCTTCATGAGTGAGGGGGGGGGTTAAAATTGGTGCATAATTGTTCCATTTGGAAAATTAACTTTACCTGTCTTAAGATGGGTATTCTTCTAGCTCAGTATATATTCAAACAAACGCAAGCATCAACAGTTATTGACTGAAATAATAGTTTTGCCTATTATTTTTTTTTTACAAAGAAGGCACCACTTATCAAGGCCAGAGCACCACTCAAGGATAAGGGGATCGGTAGTAGTGTAAATTTGGTGGAATTTGACTATTTAAGGGGGGGAGCCGTTCAACATGAATTTGTTTTCATTGAACTTGAAAATGACACATAACGGTAATAAGAGTCTTGAACGTAAAGCAGGTAGAGAACAACCATGTACTCTTGGTAATGAAAGTCTGAAAGCAATTATAAGTGTTAGAGAAATGTCTAAGGCTGTGATGTCAGTATTCCAATAGAGTTTCACCATTTTTAGTCAATTTGTAAGAAGAAAATATTTGATAAATATGTTCTTCATGAAATTGGTGATTATTCTGAGCAACTAAATATATTCTTCCAATTAATATCAACTCAATCAATTCATCTGATTTTTTGTCAACGTTTTTAAACTCACAATGTTGAATTACATGATGCAGAAAATTTTAAAATGTTTGTGAGCCTCTTGTCGCATAGGCATTAATTTAGTTCTTTCTGCAATGGCCAACATTTTAGATTGAAATTCTTATTCACATCAATCCACAGACGAAAACGGTAATTTGGTTTTCCCTTTCTTTTTTTTTTTTTATTTCTTATTCATCATTGTCACACTGGAAGGAAAACATAGTAGCAAAGTATTCCTGGGCAAATACAGATCATATTAGCAACAGCATGTGAAGCATGTGAATTGTACTAAGCAGTTTTCTTTGTAATTCAATAACCCTAACCCACTGGCATACTATCTTGTTTTATGGCATATCAACTCTTTTCAGGATGAATTCTCGTAAAGGCTCATCTACTTCAAGTTCTTGATATTTTTAATATTAATTTATTATGATTGATTTAACTTGCCCGAAAACATCTGCCAATGCAGATGTTTTCGGGCAAATTTGTTACATCCTAGTTTTGAGATCACCTGATCAATTTAGTCAAAATATCAGTCATGGTCTAACTTAAAACTCATTTAATTTTGATATGCCTTGGTTAAAGGTTAAAGATTAAGATCATGAAAAAGTGAAAGTTCCACTTTTAGTGATAACTTTGTTCCTGCCCATTGCAAAGACTCAATTTTTCCATATTTTATAGTAACCACTATGCAAAATTTATCAGGTTGACAAGAAAGTTATTGCGGTTTTTAACTTTTAAATTCAGATGAACATATCTCGTCTCAAACAAAATGTAAACATCTTGTGTTTTGGTAGCGATGAAGTCACTGAAAGTGTTGATATCGTTTGGGTTTTTGAAGAATTTCTCATGTAGAAAGTTGTCAAGATGCATGAAAAGGTGTTAGTCAGTAGGTAAGAAGTCTGGAGAGTATGGCAGATGAGGCAGAATTTTGTAGCCCAATTCGTTAAACTTCTGCAGGATTGGTTTAGCAAGATACAGTCGGGCATTGTCGTGGAGGAGAATTAGGTCTTTTCTGATGCTGGATGTTATTGTCGAAGTTTCTGATGCATATCATCCATTGGTTGACAGTACTTCTCTGCCGTAATGGTTTCGCCTGCATTTAAAAATCTGTAATGGATGAGACCGGTCACAGACCACCAAACAATCAGCATGACCTTCTTTTGGTGCAAATCTGGCTTCAGGCGGAGCTTTGTTGGCATCTAACCACTGAGCTGAGCATCAGCAGTTGTCATAAAGAACCTAATTTTCATTGCAAGTCACAACCCGGTTGTTCTTATTGTGTAAAAGAAGGGAAGATAACACTTCAGAATGGTGTTTCTTTTGGTTGCTGTGCAATTCGTTAGACACCCATTTATCAAGTTTCTTTGTCTTTCCAATCTCTCTCATGTGGTTGGAAATCATTGTATACATTACATCAAATTCAGAAGTAAGTTCTCGAACAGTTGTGCATGGATCGAGTTCAACTAAGGCTCTTAATTTGATCGTTGTTAACATCCGATGGCCGACCACTACGTTCATCATCTTCAGGACTCTCATCGTTGCCACAAAATCTTTTAAACCACCATTGTGCTGTGTGTTCAGTAGTGGCCCCTGGCCTAACGCTTCATTGATATCATGAGCTGTTTCAGCAACTTTTCGGCCTAGCTTGAATTGAAATGAAATAATTGTGTGAATTTGTATTTTTTTCCATCTTGTATTGAACATTCTGAAAAGAAGACATAATTGTTTTAAAACGATTGTAATTTAAATGATTAGATAAAGTGAAAAATGCTGTTTAAAATGATATATAAAGTAAAGGTATTATAATGAAAACTTTTTTTGACAATACATCATTATAAAACAAAATGTAAAATTTTGCAAGAACCTTCTTGTCAACTTAATAATTCTGATTAAAGAATTTCTGAATTGTTAATGTTTTAATAGCACAATTTTGGGAATACTTTATACGATATGGAGAAGTAAGGCTCAGATAAGACTTAAGCTCATTCTTACATTGTCAGACTCATGTTCTTGTTCATGATGTAAATGTGTATGTATATGATTGAATGCATGCTAACATGTACTACCACTAAAGTGTTGTGTCATACCCAAGATATCACGATAACTGACCAGTGAGTTTGTAATGGCGCAATTTTCTCAAGAATCACTTTGCAGATGAAATCTTATTTTCTAAATCGTTTGGATTTCACAGTTAAAAATTTCAGGATTATCTTGTTTTAATAATAACTACCTCGGATTAAAATTTAAAGAAAATTCATGAAGCAAGGGTGACAGACAGAATTACTCTGGTGCATTATTACTTAAATGTTTATAGACATGCTAAGCAATTTCATGCTCTCAATAGAGAGGTGGGGGTTAGGGTTATCTACTTTTCTGTCTATGTTGAAGATATTCTCCATCGACCTTTTCTATGAGACTGAGTAACTGGAGCAGGTTCTTGAAGGAAATAAGACCGCTTTTAATGTTAAATCTCTACATATATATAAAAGGCATTTGGTGTGTATGTGTGTCTGTGTGAGTTTGTTCCCTATGGACTCCAAAATGACTGGACCGATTTAAAAAAAATTTCACACAAATGTACTTTACGTGTCTGAGAGCGTTCTTGGATAGGTTTTGTATTGGAATGTCTCCCGATAAGTATTGATAATCGGAAAAACCCATTTAAAGAAAAAACAGTCTGATTTTGATCAAAATCAACACCCTTATACAGCCTAACATCACAAATGAATTTGAGAAGTTTCAGAAGGTTCAAAAACAGTAAGTTCTTTGATAAGATAGAGGCATGTTTGAAATGAATGTTTCTGTTCCAGGCAAAATTGAACTATGATACTTGGCTTTTGTACTTTAAACTTCAATTGAACTCATTAAAAATCATTTTATAAAATCAATAGTAGGTTCTCTACAGTGCAATGTAAACTACAACGTATTGTGGACTAAGTTACTGTGGGGAAGCAATTGAAGTTTCCATCCAGAGCAGCCGATCAATCAAATGATTGAAAAATGGGCATTGAGATAAACATTAAAGTATTAGAAGTGTTAATCCTCATTCAATCCCAGGCTGATTTCCTGTTAATATACTTATATTTATTTTAATACTTACCTCGGCGTGTAATTTTCTTTTAATAAGAGTTTCTTTTGACTGAATCCTATTTCTTATTACATTTTCCTTTGCTACAACTCTCTCAGCAACTAATCATTCAATCTAAAATCTTTTCTATGTCACGTGATTAAATTAACCAATCAGATAGACCCACCCACATATGGGACAACAGGTGTTTCAAAGAATAAGTCCTATCAATCATCCCTAATGAATCAGACATATATACATTTAACCGTAAAACATTTACATCACAATAAAACATATCACAGCATAATAATTGTTGATCTATCTGACATCTGATTATGTAAAAAAAGTAATAATAAGTTTACTTAAATTTTTTTTCACATAAAATTCTGTCTTTCAAAGCTATATTGTTTTCAGATAAATCTTGGTTCAATTAAAAAAATATTCAAAAAAAAAAAAAAATTGTTTAAATATAATAATGGTACCGAGACATGTTTAATATATATATATATATATATATATATATATATATATATATATATATATATATATATATATATATATATGTTAAACATGTCTTGGTACCATTATTATATTTAAACAAACAAAATCAAATAACAGTGAAAAGAAAATACTTTAGCCGCAAATTCATAGGAACATTTCAATAAATATTTTTCAGTAATAATTATAATATTATCCAAACTTCCTTGAACATGATAAGTTGGGCCATGGGATATATGAGAAAAAAAAAAGATATCAGATTTATCGGTAATAACCAGCAGCACGGTGTAATTGATCATTGTCATGGTAACTATGAGAGAATAACAGACTGGAAGGTTTTTTCTCCGTTTTATGTCAGAGACTATTGCAACTTACTGAAAGCAATACAATGGCTCAGATTGTAACCATTATTAACTGATGCTAGTAAAGCATGTACACGCATACACAATGGATTTTGTTTTTTATAGAATTGAATAGTATGGTTCATTTATTTTTTTATAGAATTGAATAGTATGGTTCATTTTTTTTTTATAGAATTGAATAGTATGGTTAATTTATTTTTTTATAGAATTGAATAGTATGGTTCATTTATTTTTTTATAGAATTGAATAGTATGGTTCATTTATTTTTTTATAGAATTGAATAGTATGGTTCATTTATTTTTTTATAGAATTGAATAGTATGGTTCATTTATTTTTTTATAGAATTGAATAGTATGGTTCATTTATTTTTTTATATAATTGAATAGTATGGTTCATTTATTTTTTTATAGAATTGAATAGTATGGTTCATTTATTTTTATATAGAATTGAATAGTATGGTTCATTTTTTTTTAATAGAATTAAATAGTATGGTTCATTTATTTTTTTATAGAATTGAATAGTATGGTTCATTTTTTTAATAGAATTAAATAGTATGGCTCATTTTTTTTATAGAATTGAATAGTATGGTTCATTTTTTATAGCATTAAATAGTATTGTTCAATTTTTTTATAAAATTGAATAGTATGGTTCATTTTTTTATAGAATTGAATAGTATGCTTCATTTTTTTATAGCATTGAATAGTATGGTTCATTTTTTTTATAGAATTGAATAGTATGGTTCATTTTTTATAGAACTAAAGAGTATGGTTCATTTTTTTTTATAGAATTGAATAGTATGGTTCATTCTTTTTATAGAATTGAATAGTATGGTTCATTTTTTTTTATAGAATTGAATAGTATGGTTCATTTTTTTATAGAATTGAATAGCATGGTTCATTTTTTAATAGAATTTAATAGTACAGTTATTTTTTTTATAAAATTGAATAGTATGGCTATTTTTTTTATAAAATTGAATAGTACGAATAACTTAAAACAAAAAAAAATGAATAGTACAGTTACTTTTTTAAAAATAAAATTGAATAGTACGGTTAATTTTTTTTATAAAATTGAATAGTACGGTTATTTCTTTTTATAAAATTGAATAGTACGGTTAATTTTTCTTATAAAATTTAATAGTATGGTTATTTTTTTTTATAAAATTGAATAGTACAGTTAATTGTTTTATAAAATTGAATAGTATAGCTAATTTGTTTTTATAAAATTGAATAGTATGGTTACTTTTTTTTTATAAAATTGAATAGTATGGTTAATTTTTTTTATAAAATTGAATGGTATGGTTAATTTTTTTTATAAAATTGAATAGTATGTTTAATTTTTTTTAATAAAATTGAATAGTATGTTTAATTTTTTTAAAATAAAATTGAATAGTACAGTTAATTTTTTTTATAAAATTGAATAGTATGGTTAATTTTTTAAAATAAAATTGAATAGTACAGTTAATTTTTTTTTAATAAAATTTAATAGTATGGTTATTTTTTTGTATAAAATTAATAGTACGGTTAATTTAGAAAACTATCTAAAATAGTTTTTTTTACATACATGGTATGAATTTAATTATAATTATGTATATTTGAAGTATTATAGGGTTTCTGCCCCTATGTTTTTTCTTAGGATGGGGGATGCATGTAGAAATTCTGCACATAAAGGACACGTAGTGATTTAGGACCACCTTCATTGTTTCCCATGGAGAATTTTATTGATATAAGTAAAATTTCATCAATGTAGGATATCCTTAAGATTTTCAAAGCAGTCCACCTCCCACAGCATCCTTACATTCGCACATATTTGAGACCAATTCTATTGTTCTGTCCAGAGAATTTTATACCTATTATTTGTTAACACTTTCATTTTCTTAGAAATTTTTACATGTGATTATACTTTTAGTTATTTATGTAGATTCTCTAATCTTTCTTTCTATATAAAAACACATTTATAGATTAATCATTAGATTATTGAAATCAAAAATGCAATTGTAAAATTGGAATAAATTTTTAAGTCCTATTTTGAGCTTTATTAATATTCACTCTTTTCTTCTTTGCTCTTGGACAGAAGGTTAACATTATGTAATCAGTTTCACCCTCCCTGCATTCATCACATAATCAACCCATTCTTTTGCTGATTTTGCATCTCCAATTCTTAGCTTCTTATTATTTATAAATTAAAGAGATACAAATAAAATAACGTGAAAATGTTTATCTCAACTATTATATAAAAGGCTGTGTGTGAGTTCATTCCTCATGGACTCAGAAACAACTGGACTGATTTTTTTTGTAAGTTCACATGAAGATACTTGATCTTATGTAGGTTTTGTATCAGAATATCTCCGATAAGTATTGGAAATCAATAATAAAAAACATCCGATTAAAGAAGAAACAGTCTGATTTGGACCAAAGTAAACACTTTTAAACAATCTACCATCACAAGTGCATTTGAGAAGTTTCATCACCGTATAAGCAGAAAGTCATGCTGTACAAAATTAACTGTAGATTCTTTTATAAGACAGGAGCACATTCAAAATGAATATTTCTGTTGAGACATAACTGAACTATGACACTTGATTTTTGTAGTTTAACTATAATTCAAGCGATGATGTAAAAATAATTTCATAAAACCAAAGTACTGGTTCTTTGATGAGGTGCATTCAAAATGAATGCTTCTGCTTAGAGCATAACTAAACTATGATACTTGACTTTTGTATTTTAAACTTTAAGTGAAGCCATTATTTATGGATAATTTTATGAAATCAATAGTAGATTCCTCACACTGCAACGCAGACTACAATGTATGGGGGATTAAGTCACTGCGGGGAGGCATGTGAAACTTCCTCTCGGTACACTGCAGGGAGGAGAAGGTCCCTCACTAGAGCAGGCGATTTAATTAAAAAATGGGTGATTTCACCGATTTCAATGACAATAAAAGTATGGAAGGGTGGAACATATTTTGAACCGCATTCAATCCCAAACTGTGTCAAGTCTTTTTGCTAGTGTGATTTAAAAAGGAAAGAAATGAAACAAATTGTAAATAAAAAGATTCCCGAGCAACGCCGGGTAGGTTTAGTTAGTGATTTATAAAAATGTTTGTATGCATGTAGGAATAATGTCATTAAAACTTTTTTTTTTAACAAAATTTATTTTCAACTACTTTTTCTCTTTTTTTTCAGATTAAAACTTTGCTTGCAGCAAACCAAATTTTTGTTGATAAGAAATCCCTCCAGCTCCCAAACCTGCAATCATAAAAATTGTTCAGTCATCTCATAAGATGTATAGCAATACTATACTGACTTTTTAAGAGTCTATAACAATTTTAAATGCCTGTACAAAAAAGTCTGGAAACTTCTTAAAGGCACTGCACGAAATAAAAACCCATATAGCCTAATATGAATTCTTTTGAAAATGTTTCTAAATCTTCGATTGTCTTTAAATCTTTTCCCAGATCTGCAATTTTTTTTTTCTACAAGACATCTCAGAACCACATTGAAAGACTGTGTGAGAGTGCTTTGGGTTAGTAAATGTAGAACAGTTGAAATCACAGGGCCAGTTGGCTATGGAAAGGCCAAGGAAAACATTGGAGGAAATGATAAGAATGCATTTGAGACAGAGAGATATAAATAAATACTTTGGAATTTAGTCAATTTCTAAAAGTTGTTCAATGGATATCATCATTGTAAAAAGAGAGGTTAAACTGATGCTGATTAAATGAATCAGTCTTTCTGTCCACTTAGAAAGATTATCCTGAGTAAATCATTACATACTTTAGAGAATTAAGATACATGATACCCACCACATAGATATTACTGTCTGGATGCTTAAATGAGTGCACCTATCTATTGCTAATATATCTCTATTAAGACGTAATCTTTATTTATAAACTCATCTGATCAAATATCATACATGTATAAATACAAATAAACATGATTGATAGTCCTTAAAAAATGGATATTAATTAATAATTAATTTCTATGAATTGTTAATTAACAAATGTAATGACAAATCTAAGTTTCAAAATCCTATAAAAATATAATTTGAGAAAAACTGATCAGCATGCACTTTCCTTTTAGTTTCTTATTGATATTTGATTCTAGCAGCACACATGTACCGGCGTTGCCTGGTGGAAACAGGATATAAACCTAGAACAATTTCGTTAAAAGATCCACCTATGGTTACCTAGCACATTATTGTAGGCTCAGCTAAATTTGTTTTGTTTTATTCTATGAAATATTTTAATCAATCCTGAAACTATTGTAATAGAGTAGGGATCCTTCTAGAGGCAATTTTGTTTTTGTTTTTAGGAAGTAGTCTTTAATTTATGAAGTCAGAGGAGTTAAATAATTAAAATAATTGAAAGAAAATGTACATCCCTCTAAAAAAAACAAAAGAAAAGCAATGAAAATGCTGTTGCGGAATTACCTAGAAGTGAAACTTGTAAAGCTGTGTTGGTAGCCCATCTAGGATGAAAAAATAATGACGATAATGTTAGTAGCAGTAATAACATGAACATTAAAGACACTTGAAACAATTTCCGACATAAATAAACCTTTTAATTAGTGAATGTTTATTTTTTCTATTGAAATTTTTTTGAAACTTGTAAAAAGAATTATTTTGATGATGATGTTCTTCTACTAACAAAAATGTTGGACAATGTTTCAAAAATAAAATAGAAATAGAAAAATTGAAACACTCAACATTTTGATTTAGAGATTTTGAAACATTTTCACATAAATCAAATTTGCTATCAAAAAAAAAAAAAAAGAAAAAATGTAATATGAAGGGATCAAATTCAGATATAAGTTTAATGTAAAATGTTAACTCCATTTCTGGATAAATAGCGTTTGAACGTCATGTAATTATTTTAGTTAAATGCTATCTTTTGTCTGATTGCATTGGAAGTTAAAGTTATTAATAGGAATAAGGGAAAGATTTAGAGATACTGTCACCATCTAGACTTGGGGTTTAATTTTTTTTCGCTCCTCCCAGACAAAAAGCAAAAACACCACAAAATATCTTTTAATATACTCTCTCTGTCTGTCTGTCTGTCTGTCTGTCTGTCTGTCTCTCTCTCTCTCTCTCTCTATATATATATATATATATATATATATATATATATGTGATATAAAGCTGAACGTCTGTGTGTGTCTGGTCAGGAATAGGCTCCTATATGGTTGACTATTATAGAAAACTGATCACATATAATGATAGAAGATTTATCGAGATACAAGAATGGGTATGTTTGATCTGGTATAATGATGATTCATAAAAATTGTGGGGTTGTGTATGCGCCTGGTCCACAAAATATGTAAATAAAAAATTTCAATATTAAAAAAAAAACGTTTACAAGTGTTTTTGACATAGATTTACATAAGAATACTTTAATAAGTATGTTTTAATTAAATAGGGATGGTA
>NC_136497.1:111815157-111840157 GCF_053919585.1 Euprymna scolopes
TCCAACGGTCTCACAGCTAGAGATGAAAGAATTCACAAATGATGAGACATAGCTCATTCTAAGTAACCGCATATTTGAGGGTCGAAAAATAAATGAGTTTTCCCGTTTCTTTATTTAAAGAAATTTTATCGACTGATTTTTATCGAGTGATTTATGACTTTTAGTCACCCCAAGAAATTTTCAATCAACTGTGGTGACCGGTCGTGTAAAGTCTCAAAGGCTGTATATAAATATAAATATATATATATATATCTGTGGAAACTATGTTGCTGCCCAGATACGTAAACTCAGCGACTTCTTTCAGTGTTGATCCAACCAAAGCCCTGATCTCTCCTTTCATATTAAAAGTCATAAACTTTGTCTCATCCGCATTAATGTGGAGACCAATGTCATTTGCAGACTTTTCTAGCTTACGTAACAGCGTTTGCGCATCAGCAGTGTTGTTCGCGAGCAAAGCAATATCGTCTGCATAATCTGCATCAGTTATGTGTGCTGATTGATGACGTCTGTTAATGGATTCATTTAGGGTGAAGCCTAGCATGTTGTGTATATCAACAGAGGTGCGAAGTACAAAGTCAAGACAGACAATAAAAAGAAAAGGAGCAAGAGTATCTCCTTGTCGAACCCCAATGTGGATGTCGATAAATTCAGTGTACCCATCCGGGGACCTGACCATTGCTCGAGTGTGCTCATATAGCACCATGATAGCATTAATGATTTCATTTGGAATGCCATATGCTTTTAATATGCTGGCCATTTTTCCTCTATGTACGGAGTCAAATGCTTTGGAGAAATCTACAAAGATCATGACTGCCTCAATGTTTTTTGCTTTAACTCCTTCAATCAGTTTCCTAACAGTAAGTATTTGACTAGTAGTAGAGCGATTCTTTCTAAATCCATTTTGGTTCTTCCTGAGCATTTCTTCGATTTTTGGTTGGATACGGTTGAGAAGCATGGCATTGTAGATTTTTGCTGCAATTGGAGTGAGTGTTATTCCTCTGTAGTTGCTTGGTATGCTTGGGTCACCCTTCTTGGGGAAGGGAAGTATGCATCCTTCCCTCCATATATTAATAATTTTTTATTATATACAGAATTGCATGAATAAAGAAGTATGTTATTGAAACCACCTGTCTTCCATACTCAATGATCATGGGTAATAATAATAATAATAATAATAATAATAATAATAATAATAATTTAGTAATTTAATAATTATAGCGACAAATTTAGTAATAAGTAATAATGATGAAAAAAAAGGTAATAAAGATGGCGATAATAATAATATTTATAATAACAGCAATAGTGATAATGACACGAATGATTATGTCAATCATATAACGATATTGATATAAATATATATATATATACACACACACACACACACACACGCTAATCATACATACACATACTTGCCGACATTTATACATACATAAGTACACCCATAAACACACAAGTACACACACACACATATATATATATATATATATATGTATATATAAACACACACACAACGCACAAAACACATCTACTTGGATACACGAAAAAAAACGATACTAAAGATGGTGATAATAATAGTATTTATAATAGCAGCAATAGTGATAATGGCTGGAATGATTATGTCAATCATATGCCGATATTAATAAAAGTAAATATATATATACATATATATATGAAGAGAGAGAGAGAGGCTTTCGCTGGCGAGGACTACTATTGAGCGTAACCAGTTATACAGTCCTTTTGAAATTTTCATTTCTATTTTTCTCGTTATCTACTGAATATTTTTAACGAAACCTATATGAAATATGTTCTTTATTAAATTGTTAAGATTTTCTATTCGGAAAGAAGTTTAAAAAAAATTTAATCTAGAAAAGTTATTTTTAAGTTTTTGTTAAAAAAAATCAGATTTTCTCATTATTCAGACATGTATGACAAAGACGGAGTTGCAAAAAAGAGATGTGGTATGAGGAGAACTACAAAGTGAAACAGAGAGAATATTCAGACCTGTAATAATACAAAGAGGGGGTTGCAAAAATGAGTTGTGGTGTGAGGAGCAATACAAATTGAAATAAAGAGTAGGAAAGTTTTTATAAATACATGCAAAACCACATTCATTTTTTTAAAATCCAAATTAATAAATCAAATAAGATATAATCTTAAAAAGAATGATACAAGTTAGAAAAGCATTTCATCCAAGGCATGAAAATTGTTAAACAAAATGTTTTTACTATAGGCTTTAAAAATAAAGGTACAAGATTCAATTTTAAATTTATTTATCTTCAAAGCGCAATTTTATACATTTTACAAAGTAAAGTATTAAATTTTTATACCTTACTTTGTAAAATGTATAAAAGTGCACTTTGAAGATAAATAAATTTAAAATTGAATCTTGTACCTTTATTTTTAAAGCCTACAGTAAAAACATTTTGTTTAACAATTTTCACGCCTTGGATGAAATATTTTTCTAACTTGTACACACACACACATATATATATATATGTTTTTTAATTCTAAATGAACCCTGTACCTGTCAAAAGACATGACATATACACTAACCCTTTCCCTCCCTTTCTTACCCTCTCGCTCTACCTCTCTCTGTCTCTTCTACTTAATATACCTTACGAAACAAGCAAAAGGTAGTTAAAATTTTAAACCTAAAAATTTCAACTCCCCCCCTCACCTTACCCCCTCCCTTTTTCTTTTCTTTACCATCCTCTATCCACCTCCCCCTCCCTATATCTCCACCTACGCCTACCTGAATCTGCTACCCCCCCACACACAATACAATCTAATCTATCTTAATCCTCAAAACTGAAATATTGTCAATACCCGTTTCCCTCCCCTCTTATTATCTCCTACCTCAACCCCCCCTTTTTTTTCGTATTCCTTCTAAAACACTTCTTCCTAATACTAACAACCACTTCTGTAAGGTCTGACGAGGCTGTTAGATCGTAAACATGGTTCAACATCTGAAACATATGTAATGAAACAAATAAAACGGTAATAAAAAATAAAACATATTTGCTCTGCAATAGTATTGAGCACTCTCTTCAGGTTTTTACTAATTACCAGTTTTACCACACACACATATATATATATATATATATATATATATATATATATATATATATATATATGCGTACACACACATATATACATATACACACATGTACATATATATATACACATACTTACACATATACACACAACACATGCATACATGTACTTACTCACATTTATACATACACATATATATATACAATGCACAAAACATATCTACATAGATATATGAAAAAAAATTTTTTTAAATAAATAAATAATAATAATCATAATAAAATAAATAAATAATTAAAACAAAAAAAATATATAAACCATTATATATATATATATATATATATATATATATATATATATATATATATAATAGATACACATACATTGACGCACATAAGGACAATTACAACATACACATATACAAATTATAAGAGAAGCTAAAACCGCTACCACCACAACTACCGCCACTACTACTACTACTAATAATAAAAAATAAATAAAAACATAATAAAAAAATATACCTAGTGAAAGAATAGTAATGCGCCTAAAGAAAAATAATAATTGAAAATGAATTGGTAAGAAAAAAAATTTTTTTAACATATTTTTATTTTAAATTTTAACAGAGGGACTACGTAATTTCAAAATTGCAATACTTGTATTTTGTCCTATGTTTGCATTGGAAAATCAGCTCACTGTTGGTATTAATTACATTGTTGGATTGAGGAGACGTTATTATCCTAACTGCCTCAGAAAGGCAGAGGTTACAATATTTAGATCCAGGGGTGTAAGGTTGCGATTTACATATAATACTCCCAGTAATTGAGAAGCGAATATTCTTAGATTTAAGTTTTTTAATTAAAGTATCCAAAGAAGTTCCCTGGTTACTATTGGTGTTTTTATTGCTAAAAATGATGTGTGGTTAGAGATTCTCTGCTTTATTAAAGTAGTTGATCCGATGTATGTGTATGTTTTGGGTGCATTGTGGATACTATTGTTGGTAGTTAATATTAGATTGTTATTAAGGTTAGGACAGGATGTGGATGAATGGATGGGGATGTTATTACTGAGCTGGTTTCCAAAGTTATTATTTTTTTCTGCAAAAGACTATCAGTATTTATATTATTAGTACTGCTATTAATCAAGCTTATTAGAGGAGGGGGATGTTCAAGTTCATTGCCATTTGTTTGACCAAAGATAGGCTGTTGGGAAAGATTAGTGCCGTTTTTTTGGAGGGATTTAGATGGTATCTCAGTTACAGTACATAAATAAGTCGCATTTTGATGGATACAGTTATTATCGAGGGGCATTTTTTTTTTTGGGGGGGGGTAATTACATTTGGTTTTCTTGATTAAGGGAAAAGGAATTGCTTGGGCATTTTTAATTTTCTTGTTATTAGAGGCTATGATTGTCTGGGCTAAATTAGGCATTGTAACGTATGATATCTTGATAGAATTTTTATTAAAAAAAGTACTATACCTATACGGGTATCTAAAAGAATTTTCAACAATATTGAAGAAATCCTTGGGGATATTAGTTTTTACATTGAAGCTGAAAGGGTGGTTAAACGAAAGATTATTCTTTCTCCTCATCTTTTTTCTAGTGGAAAATCTGTCTATGTTAGTGCTCTTGTCATTAGTATGGTTGACATTATGATTGCTATTACTTGAAAATTTATGATTTCTTTTAGTTCTGGACATGTTATGCGTAACTAATGATGGTAATTGACGAGTTTCTTGGTTTTTATGGTTATATTTTATCTTTTCAGTATAACCCCAATTAGTAAGGGCGTTATTATAAAACAAGTTTTGATCAAAGGTCTTTTTGTCAGCTGAAAGCCTAGAGATTCTTTTTTTTTTTACATGGTCACCACTTATCAAGGCTCAGAAGCCACTCGGGGATAAGGGTTATTGTGTGTACAGTAATCAATGGGGTAGTGTTGTAGCATTCGTTAGTATTGGAGATTTGATAAAGTGTCATTACTTAAGGGGGCGGTTCATCAGGAATTTGTTTATATTGGACTTAAAGACAACCAAGTTGAAGTCAGGAGGAAAACAGGCAAGCGGTAGAGAGTTCCACAGGCGTGCAGTTCTAAGAAAGAAGCTTTGTTCATGGAATCTACGTTTTGAGTTAGGTACAGATAAAGAGTGGGGAAAATTATTGACAGTGGTTTCAGCTAGACAGGTGTTTATTGTGAAAGATTGGCGAGGGGGACCAAAGATGGGAGTTCAGACAAGCACTTGCCATGGAAATAACGATAAAACTAAGATAGGCTCGCAATGTCTCTTCTGTGGGAGAGAGGTCGCAGGGAAGAGAAAAGGGCATCCCCCACAAAGCCATGAAGTCTATTTTGTACTCTGTCAAGGCAGGATAGGCTGTTTTTAGCAGTTCCTGCCCAGATGTGGCAGCAGTATTCTATCCTTGGACGTACTTGGCTTTTATATAGATAGTGAGATATCTTCTGGAGCGGTAGAAGGAGCCCACCATTTTCCCAGCGACCTTGGCAACAGATTGATGTACGTGTTCCATTTCAGATCAGGAGTAAAAGTCAAACCCAGAAGCTTATCAAAACATAGGGCCTCCCCTAGACAAGAGCCATCCATTTCAATTGATGCCATATGGGGATCAGAGCGTTGATGATGTAAAGATAGGAGCTTGGTAGAGATTGAAGGTAATATGGATTTAATTATTGAATTAAGGTGATTTAAAAACTTATGCATATATAATAGTGTGAGGTTTGGCTTATGGTATGGGCTGTATGTTTCAGAGTTAAGGTTAAGTGAGATATCTAAGAAGTTAGCTGTTTTCTTGTTAGGTTCAACTGTTATGGAGTTTAATATTATTTTTAAAAAAAAACTATGAAGATCTTTGACAGTTTTATTATACTCTCTAGGTCTGGCTCTTGTAGCAAGGAGGGCATCGTCTCTATAAAGACCTCTCTGGATCTGCTTGAAATATATCTTAAGCTCCTTTAATAGGAAGATCTCAACCAAATCCGTCACTGTTGCCGAGTCTGAAGGACCCATTAGGATATCAAAACTATCAGGGGTGTCCTTCCTGGTCCAATGCTTAACGTCTAGCCAAAAGAATCCGTCTAATTTCTAAGTCTGTCAAATTTTAGTGTTTTTCTTTTGCAAAAATAAGGGCCTTATTTAAAAGTATAGAGGAAATTGATTGGTAATAATTGTTTATGTCAAATGTAATGAAACTTAGATTATTTTTATCTTTGAGATTAGTGAACCAATTGATTACTGATTGAGAATTTTGCCAAAGAGGTAAGCTTACATTTTCCATTACTGATGCGATGATTCTATCTAGGATTTTTTTGCTGACAGCATCAATATCAGAGCTAGAAGGGCAGATTAACCTAATCGTAGGGTTATCTTGGAAGTTAGGTTTGTGGTCCTTGAGCGTGAATCTCGGTGTCCCTGGAGTTAATATTTCCATATATTTATGAATGTTCATCTTTTGTAGAAGTTTTTTTCATCAGCATTTATCTTATCTAATATGGTAGGAGGTACAGCTTTGTAAGCCCTGTTAAGCTCTTTATATAGCAGCTTTTTGTATTCAGGATATTTAAGTTTGTAGTAATTTTTTGTTTTGTTAGCAGGGACAAAAATATGGGGTCTGGTTTTTACTTTTTGTGTAAAGTTATTAATTTTTCTAGAAATAGTATTAGGAGGGTGCTTTTGTTTTTTCAATTTAATCCTCCTTACGAGAGCTATCATAGAGTTTTCAAATTCATCAAGGTAAGGATTGTGTGCAGAGTGTATAATTGATTTAAGTCTGTAGAATTTAGTAGCCATTCTTTGAATCTTTCTCTGTTCCCTTTTTTTGAATTAATTGATTTTGGATTTCCGGGTATTCTTGATCAGCAATAGCAGTGTTGGGCCTGAAGTTATTCTTCAAATTCAGATCGTAATGGTAAGTCTTCCATCTTACATTTTTCAAGAAGGAGTTTAAAGCCTTCACGAATGTAAAGATGTATGCATTTCTAGAAGGGATGGTGATGATTTTATAGAGAGGGGGAGATATTCTTTGTCGAACATAATTGGATGGCATCAAAATGCTCAACTATTAAGGAGCATATAAATTAATGAAAAGAAAGGGATGTAATGTTTACCTGATATATGCAATAATAAACTTTTAACTAATATAAATAACAGTATTTGTATATAGAAAATTTAATCCCAACCGAATAAAAAAACACATATCATGGATAATAATAATAATAGTAATAATAACAATAATAATAGTAAAAAAAAAATTAGTAATTATAGTGACAAATTTAGTAATAAGTATAAAAAATTTAGTAATGATGAAAAAAAACGGTAATAAAGATGGCTATAATAATATTTATGATAGCACCAATGATTATGTCAATCATATACTGCTATTGATATAAGTAAATATATATATATACATATACATATACATTATTATTATTATTATATTATTATTATAAGAGAAAAAAAATTAAAACTGTAAGTTGAACTCTACAATCAATTTTATTAGTAGTAGTAGTGGTGGTGGTGGTAGCGGTTTTAGCATCTCTTATAATTTTTATATGTGTACATAATTGTCCTTATGTGTGTCTATGTATCTACATATATTTATTTATGTGTATATATATGTATGTATATATAGTCATCCACATACAGTACTGTTTCGCTGTTTCACAGCTCATCAGTGCGGCTAGACAGGCAACTACCTCAAGCCAGGATTGAAACCCGACCGTTTGTACGGCAGTCAAGGCTCCTAACCATTACGCTATTGGCGGCTGCTTGAACGAGTAGTGAGTTTAACGATGTTTTGACATCGTCCGAAATACCTCCGCTCGATTTGTTTACACAAAGAGCGTCGCTTATATGCTAATGGTAATTCGTGTTTCACTTCTCAATATGCTCAACTCAAGGTAAGGAGCATTATAGTCATCCACATACAGTACTGTTTCGCTGTTTCACAGCTATATATATATATGAAGGTTTTTCTTTTATTTAAAAAATTGTTTTTATTTATTTTTTATTATTATTATTTGTTTTCATATATCTATGTAGATGTGCTTTGTGCATTATATATATATATATATATATATATATATATATATATATATATATATATATATATGTGTGTGTGTGTGTATGCACTTGTGTGTTTATGGGTGTACTTATGTATGTATAAATGTGAGTAAGTACATGTGTTGTAAGAATGTGTATGTATATATATATATATATATATATATATATATATATATATATATATATTTACTTTAATCAATATCAGTATATGATTGACATAATCATTCGAGTCTTTATCACTATTGCTGCTATTATATTATTATTATTGCCATCTTTATTACCGTTTTTTTTTTCATGCATCTAAGTAGATGTCTTTTGTGTGTTGTATATATATAGGTGTGTGTGTGTGTGTATGTACTTGTGTGTTTATGGGTGTACTTATGTATAAATGTGGGCAAGTATGTGTATGTATATGTTTAAGTATGTATGTGCGTATGTGTGTACATATATGTATATCTATATCTATGTATATGTATATGTATATATATATATTTACTTATATCAATAGCAGTATATGATTGACATAATCATTGGTGCTATCATAAATATTATTATAGCCATCTTTATTACCGTTTTTTTTCATCATTACTAAATTTTTTATACTTATTACTAAATTTGTCACTATAATTACTAATTGTTTTTTACTATTATTATTGTTATTATTACTATTATTATTATTATCCATGATTATTGAGTATACTATTATTGGAATTGCTTTGCATTTATTATTATTATTATTATTATTATTATTATTATTATTATTATTATTATTATTATTTTGTCATCTTTATCATCATCATGACTTTTCGACAGCCTTAATAAGCTATGATTCTGCCAAACTTAAAACTTTATAATCTTCACTCCTACAAATTTTTTAATAATGACATCGAATTTAACACTTTATAGAAAGATCTGTTTCGTTCTGCCTAGACAATTTCCGGTCAGAGTAATATGAGATTTCACGGACTGATTTTGTCCCCCCTCCCCCCCCCCGCTTAGCCTGAACTTAATTACTTTAAAATTTAATTTGAAATAACTTTTTCTAATTAAGCCGACGATGAAGGATCTCATACTTGTTTTCTCTCTTTTTACTATTAGGTCCCATTTGACAGGGGACAGACTTCTCTTTGGGCTACTGGACTGCTCGAAAAAAACAATTTTCATTATTTCAGCTGTGTTGAAGACTTTCCAATCGGATTATATGCTTTGTCACACTGGACTTATTTTGGAATCCATTCTCTCTTAAGAACTATTTTGCATTTCGGATTAACTTGAAAGGATTTTCATGCAAGCTGAAATATTATGCACGGTTTTTTTTTTTATATACATTTTTTACTTTTCAAACATTCTTTTTAACATTTTTATTAAGCAATTTATAACTACAATAAATTGCGGTTTCACTTAATGCCTTAACTAGCAAATTTTAGCATTGCTACAAATATAATTTGCTGATTTCTTTATGTCCTCTGATGAGAAGAATAACAAGAATAGCATTCTTTGAAACTCCGCAGAATAAGGACTTTGTAAATTGTTTTTTGGAGTATTCAGTCGAACAATAAATTTTGATTGTAAAGTTCAACTTACAGTTTTAATTTTCTTTCTTATAATAAGCTCTACTCTCTATTGCATATTGAGCACTTTTAATTCGGTTGGGATTAAATTTTCTATATACAAATACTGTTATTTATATTAGTTTAAAGTTTATTATTGCGTATATCAGGTAAACATTACATCCCTTTGTTTTCATTAATATATATATATATATATATATATATATATATAAATACACACACACACATATATAAATACACACACACATATATAAATACACACACACACACATATATATATATAAATGCACACACACGCACATATATAAATACACACACACAAATATATATAAATGCACACACACACACACATATATATATAAATGCACACACACACACATATATATATATATAAATACACACACATATAAATACATACACACACAAATACACACATATATATATATATATATATATATATAAAAGTGACTCATTTTGTCACAATCATTAACACTATTTATTTTGATAAAATATTTTATTCATGAACTGCTACAGATCTGTTAAGCTATTGCTCCTTCTTTATCATCACATACGCTTTGTTTTACATGATGACATGTATTAGACGGTTTTAAGAAATTGACTTTAAAACTAACCTATACCTGGTCAGGTCTTTATTTATCTCTCTTTCCCTCAGGTCCGTTTTTATCACATTCTACCATATTTTCCTTGGTTTTCCCTGTGAATTAAACCTGCTATCGCAATTGCTCTACATCTATTAACCCAAGAATTGTGACCATACCATCAAAATCTACTCTTCTGCACACATTTCTCTCTGCTGCCCGGATTCAATCTTCTTTTGAGCTCATCAGAGCTGGACTTATAAATAATATAACATATTCTACAGTATCAATTTATTGTAATTCTTGAAACCTGAGTTCACCAAGACTCCATACTAAGCCTTTTAAAAGTTTCAGTTCTTTCACTTTATTTTTGTAAGGTTTTCTAATGCCAGATGACTAAATAAAAGTTCACCCAAGAAAAACGCACCATATAATTAGAAAATGCACAAAACCCATATGTGTAAAATAAATTAATTAAAAAAAATTAAAAACATTTTTTGAATTTAACTTTTTAAAAAATTTAATTATAAATGTTGTTTGTAAGTAGTTTTTCTAGAAAATTTTCTTATTTTATTTTTAAACATTTTTCAAAACCTTATAAATGCAACTGTATTCTTTTAAAGGTTAATAAAGCAAATTTATGTAAAGTTTGTGCATGGTACAGATGACACAGGAATTACATGGCACAGTTAAAATGACACAAGTGAATAAATATGAAAAAAAGTTCAACAAAACACACCTGAGAAAATTAGAGGTTACATTGCCAGAGACATTGTAAGAATGACATCCAAGATGAAAACGGTAGTCTGAATAATGCAAATATTTAGTCCATTATTTCCAAGCAAATAAAATCAGGTTTTATTTTTGTTATTTTCATGGGGGGGGGCGGTTCGCGATGGCTAAGTTTTAAATAGGGACTAAGCTACCCCAACATATTTTAAAAAATTTTAACTAAGCATTTATTACATAGTTATTTTCAAACAAATAACATCGATTTGTTAAAGTTGGGGGAGGGGGGGTGTTTTTCCGCCTCCAATATTTTTAAAATAGGGATAGCCTCCACATTAAAATTTATTTATGGTTGTGTTAAATCTTATTATTATTATGTTGCTACTTGGACTTAAGGTAAGTGGTAGTGCTAAGGGAGTGTTGAGAGAGAGAAAGTTTTTTTAATCCTTTCCCTTAAAAAATCACACAATATTATCTTCCTAGGCCCCCATCACAAAAGGAAAAAAATAAAAATAAAAACAACATAAATAATAAAATTATTGTTTTTTTTTTTAATCTGGTTATCTGTTTTTAAAATGCTATCTGGTTAGATACTAGTCTGGAAATGGGTGATTATGTTACATTAAATTCACATGCAAAATTACATCCTAAATTCTAAAATACTTTGGTTGAGTGTTCACATACAATCTTCTAAAAAGGAATAGAATCTCATTTCTGTTTGACATGAGGTTTACCTGATGCTACTCATGTACTGTTAAATATAGATATCATTTTCTTTTGAATTCTTTAAGTTTTGCCTTTATGTATTAAATCTAATATTTTGATAAACTCATTTTTCAGATTTATTTTTCATTTGTGTCATTTTTACCAGTGCCATTTTTACCATGTCATTTTTACCTAAATTTGCTATCATGAGCTATATATTTTAGTTTTACTGTTTGTTTCAAATCAATGAATATTTATACCAGCAATAGAAATTAGGTTTTAAACAAAAAATTAATTAAATTAAAAGAATCGTTTTTAGAATTGGAATTCAACTAAAATGTTTCTGATTTCGATACTTAAAAAAGTTCTGGTGTTTGTGATTTCCAACTCTGATTAATTGTCCCAACACTAATATAAAGCAACAAAAATTTATCTTATTTCTTTAACTTTAATAGCTGGTCAGAAAAGGTACATATATACAAAACTGTTCAGTCAAGTTTTGCCAACTATTGATTCATGGTCTTAAAAACTAAAAATTCATATTAATTGAATTTATAGAATGTCATATTTAATCTGATCAACATATTTTGTTTTGAGCATAAATATCATAGAAACTGAGGAGAACTAACTCTCCTACAGTCCCAATACCTTTTCCTGTCATCAATGAGACTTTCAATCTAATTAGAGTCAATTTTCCAAATCTCACCGCTAATACCATCCTCCATACGCCCCTCTTTTTTAAAAGCATTGTTTTCTTATAGAGTAATATACTTTTAGAACAAATTGTCTAAGTTTAGAAGTGCAGATAATTTTGAAAATAAACTGGTTAAACTATAATGGTAAAAAAATTAATTTGCAATTTTCACATATTAAATATTCTGTGTAATTTTTTAAATTTAATTTTTTATTTTTCATTGAAGGTTGGAATGAGATTATTGATTCAAATAAGAGATGTTCAAAGAGGTAAAAATATAAAAATAAACTTATTTTTAATGCAACATAAAAAGATTTATTCATAAAAATCCAAGTATTCGATTTCTGTTAGCCGATTGATATTGCTATTCTGAATAATTAAATCCTCACTATATTTGTGATCTTATGTTTGATCAAAATTAAGTCAGTTAATTTTTCCAAGCATAAAAGCCACTGAATTTTTTGATCAAACACCAACAAAATTTTAAAATCATTTTTTGCTATTAGTTTGAAAAACTTTTGAAACTATCACATTATGTTAGAGATTTTTTTAGATGAGGATTAACAGATTACGATTCTCCTCTTGCCAATGTTTTCATTGATGTAACCTTCATTATTTACAAGCATCATTTAAAACTTGTGAGTTATTATGCCGAGTTTGGAAATCTATACAGTTTTTTTATCAATAGAGGTATATTGTTCTTATTCTGTCAACTATGACCTGGTAGAACGGTTAAGTAATTTTTATTTTATTCCTAGTATCGCCTGTAATCAGGATTGAATCTTCAACCTCTAAAAGACCGTCATTAGAACTGATTGTTCCTCATGATCTGAGGTGTAATGGATAAATGTGTTCAGTACAATCAGCTCTAAGTGACAATGTTCTAGACTCTAGAATCTAGAGGTTGAAAGTTCAAGCCTCACTAGAGACTAACTAAGAATAATAAACTAAAAATAAAATAAAATATTCAACACTTCTGATTATTGACTACTATAGATTAATGTTCCGTAGAGTTTTGAGAATTAAAGGTTCACAGCAACTGAACTCTTTGCAAGAGAGACTTTTTTCCTCGATCACCATGTGCATCTTTTGCTGATGGAGGTTCATTCATCAAATATTAGCAAAATACTGACTCTTTCTCCTTAGAGTTTGGCCATTTATGTTCAGTAATTCCCGACACTTCACATGGCTTATTTCATAAAACATATCACATCTCTTGCATCTTCGTTTTCTCCATTTAAGCTAAGTTATTTCTAGTTTCATAATTCTTAGCAAATTCGCATGTATGAAAAGATTGAAAGTTTTGGTAACATCCAATAATTTTAAAGAGATTAAAACATTACCATAACCGAATTAGGTATAAATTTATAACAATTTTATTCAATTAATAATTTAATGACCAAATTATGCCATAATAATTCAATTTAACTTTCAATTTTCTATTTTAAAACTGGATGGTATGGCCACATTGAAAGAATGGCTGAAAATGTTTGGGTCAATAGATGTAGTTGAGGTTGGGTCAATAGATGTAGAATAGTTGAGGTTGTAGGTTCAGTTCACAAAGGAAGGCCAAGGAAAATATGAGAGTAAGAGATAAGGATGGATTTAAGAGAAAGAGGGATAAATAAAGACCTGGTCAGAGATAAGTCAATTTCGAAGTCAATTTTTTCATCTGCTCAGTGAGGCTTGCAGATGTCTTGCAATAATAGAAATGATATGAGAATGATATGATGGATGTGTAATGTGAGTCTTAAAAACCGACTTAGATCTGATGATTTCAAAGGAAAATAACATAGGGAGATATGTGCATCTTGCTTTTAGTTTCAACTCAAACAGACGATTGCACATAAATTATAATACATTTGGAGACTTTGTTCCATGAATAATGAAATTAATAGAAGAAGTGAATATGAATTCTAAAATCCAATGAATGTAACAAAAAAAAAAAATGTCTAAAAGATGGCTGATTAAATTATGCATGCTTTGAGAATTCCTTGGATTGATTCTATTTATTGGCACTCCACAGAGGCTGGCAAATCCTTTACAAGATTTGCAAGCAGATTTTCAAAAGGAAACAATGATTAATAAAACCAAAAGTATATGCTCTATATATACATTAGAGACGACATTTCAACCATTTTTGCATGAATAGGGAGATGTATATAAAACAGGAGCTTTTGTTAGTTTGTTCACATTAAAAGAATGGATGGGAGTGATTGGATTAGCAGATGTAAAACAATTTAGGTATCATGGTTAGTTAGCAGGGAAAATCGAAGGAAAACATAGGAGGATGTGATGACGATGATTTTAAAAGTAAAAGAGATATAAATAAAAACATTAATAGAAATAGGTTAGTTTCGAAGTCAATTTTTAAAAACTGTTCAACATAGATGTATGTAAAAATGGCATTAAACAAAATGGTTGTCATAATTTTGGTTACATTAAAAGACTAGATGAGAATGCTAAGGTTAGTAGTCATCATCATATTCGGTTTAACATTTGTTGTGTTACATGCTGGCATGTGTTGGACAGCTTTTAGAAATTACTAAATTATTTCTGGCCATTTTTACTTTGCATGAATAGTGAGATGTGTGTAGAACAGGAGACTTTGTTAGTTTGGTCACATTAAAAGAATGGATGGGAGTGCTTGGATTAGCAGATGTAGAACAATTTAAGTATCACGGTTAGTTGGCAGGAAAAATCAAAGGAAAACATGGGAAGATGTGTTTGAGAGAAAAACTTGGCCAGAGTTAGGTTAGTTTAGAACCCCAACTTCTAATGGGTCGACGTTCCAACCTTCCAGAGGTGAAAATCCATTTACAGGATACCAACCTATTGTGACGGTACCCTTGGGTAGGGGTCTCCTAAGAAGATTCCAACACCAAGAGCGCGTCTTGAAAAAAATAAATATAGGGTGCCAGCTGAAAGTTATTCAGCCGAGATAGCACCTGTCCAAGTTCGGATCAGTGATATCGTCGTGGAATACTTCGGTGACATTCACGTTAACAAATGCAAGGCAACGAAAAATGATGAGGAACGCGACAACATTTATATAAGTGTTATAAACACGACAACTTATTTATAAAACAAGGCTGGAGAGAAAATAACTGAAAACAAAACAGGGCAACAAGACAATAATTCAAACAAAAAAAAATCATGCAGACACTGTTGTGGGATAAAGGATGGGAGGGGGAATGTGATACTTATAATTGTTCAAAGAATATCATCTCTTATTCTCTTTTCCTTCCTTTTCTTTTTCAAATGGAAATCAATGAGGTGCGTAAGTAATGTTCGGGGGGGGGTATAATGAGAAATTTCAAGAAAATAAAGATTGTCTCTTTTCACTACCTTTTTTTTTTCTAGGAGTCAATAATAGATTGTTCATGGGCCGGCCAAAGGGAGGGTCCAGTGATGGGGAGAATTATTTAGAGAGTTGCTTCTTTATCTCTTTCTTTTTCTTTTTATGTGAGGCACATGATAGTTCAACGTGGTTAGCTATTTGTACGAGATGGGAGTTAGACAATTTGAAAAGTGTACTTATCTTTCCTTTGTCCGGAGTTGCTGGTCCGTATTCCGACAGCGTGAAGTTTCACTAATATTCGTTTCTTGCTTTTCGTTTTTCTTTCCCTTTTGTTTGTTGATAAGCAATTCTCATGACTGACTTTTAAATTCCAACCGTTGCGTGCCAAGGTATGACCATTGTCTCCTTATCAGCGCGATGTGAGTCGACTGGGATTTTTTTCTTCAACGTGCGATCTCAGTCCAACTACCTCGTGCCGAGGTATATCCATTATTTCCTTATCGGTGCGATGTGAGTCGACTGGTGTTTTTCACCATGCGACCTGGGCCGCGGTGTCTATAGGTTGAAGAGAAGAATCGCCACGCGTGTGATCGCGTCTGTGCTCTCAGTCCAACTGATTAAATTTCCCGCTTTTTCTTTGCTTCCAGACCGGTTGGGGATGGGGATGTTGTATCAATGACATCCGCTCAAGGCTGGGGTGGGGGTGTGTCATCTCGATATACTGTTGCCATAACAACACGGAAAACTGGGTCATCCCGTCTAGTCTCGCTTTAACTACGACTGATTGTGATATGAGAGTGTGTGTGGGGGGGGGTTGTCTGCTTGATTAATATATATATATATATATCACAAATAAAGAGGAGGGGGGTATAGCCATTTCCCTTAACACTATACAAAACAAGCACTGGCTGATCAATTTCTTTATGTGAGTTCATGATCAACTGTTATTCTAAACACAATCATGCTATAATCATGGAATCTGCACCTACATCAAGAACAGATTTCTCTGTAATAGGGACATCTCCTATGTAGATTATATTTTTCCTGATATTTTGGGTTATTTGTTGTTGCACTTGTACACTGCATCTTCTCACCCTTTTGCTAATATTCATATCGGTGGTGACTTGAATGTTCACAATATTGAATGGCTCGTCCACTTCAAGAAAACTGATAACGACGAAATGTTTTATCACAATTTTCCCCTAGCTTATGATCTAACACAGATTGTTGATGGACATTTCGAAAATCTTGTTGATTTTTTTCCTAACATGTCCTGACTGTGCTCATTCACTGTTCTGTTTCTGCTGGAATTTCCCAATTACTCGATCAAGATTAAAACCAAATGCAACATAACATCTGAATTCACTCTACATCAAACCAATAGTCGATGGCAGAAACAAAACTCAGCTGTGGTACACCCCCCCAAAATGTAGCTGCCATTGCTCAGAGAAACCATTAGCTTAATTGCTTTCAATAGAGTCGATGTTCTGAAACAAAAGCTGCTGTTAGGATAATAACAATCAAAGCAGTTATTGAAAATATGCGAGTCACATGCTCAATCCATTAAATCTAGATTGGCTGTTTGAATAACAAAATCCTGAGCAGATGCATGACTTTTATTCCAACCATCATCAATGGACCAATTCTTTGCAAAAAGTTTGGCTTTATCGGATGCTGAATTTTCCACCATGACATCCATATATCTGTTTAGGATATTTCCAAATTTATCAAGAACCTTGATAACAGCAAAGAAATTGGTTCTGACAATAGGACTTAAAAAAAATCTACAACCGGAACTAGCTCCTATTATTACAAAGCTGTTCAATCATTGTTTAAAGGAGAAATGATTTTGATTATCTGGGGAAAATTATAAGTCTGCCCAATATTTAAAAATACTGGAAATCAGTTCTCAGCATCTCAGTATAGACTAATCAGTTTCCTGTGTGTCATAAGTAAGTTGCTTGAATCTTTGATAAATCGACAAGGTATAATAAGAAGGCTGACTGGGAAGTCATTAGGGATCTCATCAGAGATAATCCATGGGGAAAAATCTTCTCTCTTCCTGCTGAACAGTGCATAAATGAGACCATTGAATGGTTCATAACAGCAATTGTAGCATATATTCCCATGTGGAAATTCTATAGCAAACTCCACTCTTCCCAATAGTTTATTCCTACTTATGCAGCTGCCATTGCTGAAAGGCAGCATGCATACCACAGATTTAACCAACATAAGTCCAGTACAAACAGACAAAAGTTTATAGAAGCTAGAAATAATCATAAGAAAGAAACAGCGACAGCTAAAAGAGAATATACCGAAATCACCAAAAAACGCATCAAATCACAAAAATTAGGAACCTGTGATTTCTGGAAAATCTACAACAGTGTAGTAAATAATGGGCAATCAACAATTCTCTCACTATCCAACAATCATGAGGTTGTTTGCACGGCAACCAAGAAGGCTAACATACTTGCCAATCGGTTTGCTTTAAACTCTATATTAGACCCAGCAAACCACTCCTTTCCTGATTTTCCTTTGCGGACAGATGCCACACTAGATGATCTGAAAATCACCTCTTGTAAGGTGCATGATATCATAAAATACCTAGACACCTCAAAAGCATGTGGACCCGATCTCATCCCAGCTGTGCTATTGAAAAAATGCTTTGCTGAGGTTACTCCATTCCACTCCAAACTATACAAAAAATGCCTTAACGAATCTTGCTTTCCTGACTGCTGGAAAACTGCTTATATGGTACCACTTTAAAGGAATTCTGACAAAAGAACTGACCCATTAAATTATCACCCCATTAGCCTCCTCACGCTTTTTGCCAAAATATTTGAGTCTATAATTAATTAAGCTCTAGTCCATCACCTTACAGCTGCTAAACTTCTGACTAACAAACAATATGGATTTAGGCAAGCCTGTTCTACAGCAGATATCCTAACTGTAATCTCTGAACATATATACCATACACTGGACAATGCAAAGGAGGGTAAAGTGGTAGCCTTAGATATATCTAAGGCTTTTGACAGGGTATAGCATGATAGTCTTCCCAGGAAAATCAAATCACTGGACAAATACTTAACATAATTATAGAATCCAGGTTGTCTTTGACAGTCGTACATCTAAACAATATGATATAGATGCAGGTGTACCTCAGGGGTCTATTCTTGGACCTTTATTATTCCTAATATTCATAAATGACTTCCCTGATAAAATTTTTTCTGAGATGGGTATATTAGCTGATGACACCATGCTCTATAACAGACATGAGGGGGAAAACAAATGGACACATATCTAAGAAAATGGCAGAAACACTAAAGGAAGACCACCAATCTGTAATGGAATGAGGACAAAAATGGATGGTCGCATTCAATGCTACCAAAACTAAGCTTGTTTCCTTCAATAATTACAAGAAAACTTCTCAACCACCAATAGCTATGACCAAAGATATATTACCTGAAAGTACCTCTTGTAAACTCCTTGGCTTAACATTCACAGGGAACATGAGCTGAAACAGATACATTGAGAGCATTGCCAAGGCCGCTGCGAAAAAGGTGGGTTCTCTCTACTGTGCTAGAAGGCTACTTACATCTGAAAGTATTCTGTACCTCTCGGCCATGTATGGAGTATTGTTGTCACATTTGGGCTGGCGCATCTGCTACTAGTCTCTCGCTCCTGGACAGGGTTCAAAAGAGAGTCGACAACCTGATAAGTCCTATCAACAAAATGTTGCATCCCTCTGCCTGTTTTACAAGTATTTTAATGGTGAATTCTCCGACAAATTACAAGCCCTTGTACCCCTTTGATGTTAATACCTCTGACAAACCCAACTAGCAGCAAAATTCCACCCCTAAACAGTAGAGATCCCTAGATGTAAGAAAGCCTTTTACTCTAATAGTTTCTTCCCCAGAACTGCTAGACTTTGGGATTCCCTTCAGGGTTCCTATTTTCCCAACTGAACTGACATGCAGAAGTTCAAATGTAATATGAACAAACATCTCACTGCTCAACTCCCTACATAGTATCCCTGCAACTTATGTCCCCGAAAGTAGCCCCTTACATCAAGTGGCACTGTGTTTTGTTTGGGGTGAAAAAAAAAGATTTCATACTTCTACTTCCCAAGCTTGTTAGCTATGGAATATTTTGAAATGTCTTCTCAATCAGCAAATCGTTTCTCTATGATATATTCATAAAAGGAGTCATTTATGAACAGAAGTCTGAACAACATGGTATTAATGCCGGCATGCCTCAGGGATCCATTCTGGTTCTAACAATCATTCTGATATTCATCAATCATCTCTGAAATCACATTCTAAGATCATTACTGATTAAGATTAAGAGAGCATTATTGATCACAATCTTTCTGATTCTCTCTCTTCTGACCTGGAGAATATTATGCAATGGGCAGAAAGGTGACCGATTGCTTTTAATTCATCAATAATGCTCAGATTCTCACTTTGCGCTTACTGGAATGAATGACACTTCTTCAGGAAGACCCCTGCTTTGACGAACTTCTGAGATTAATCTTCGCTTCAAATTTGAAATAGAAGACTTACATTGAATTCATTGCTAAGGTTACTGGAAAAATGGTTGCATCATTCTACTGCTCCAGATAGTATCTTATATCTTCTACTTATATAAAAGTCAAATATGTTCTAAGACAGAGTACCGTTTCCATATCTGGGAGCATCCTTCGCAGCTTTGAAAGAGTACAAAACCAACATTGAAATGGATGTTCTCTTTTCTTCCTTACAGCCACTTTCTTACAGAAGATGTTATTAGTCCTTCTCTGCTCAATCATTATTTTCATGGTAGTGCACTGAACTTCAATCTATGATAATCCCACTGTAGAAATTTCACAATAAAAACACATCTGGCTATGAGCACTGAATAATTTCCTTCTTTGTACCTAAAATTAAAAATAGAGATTCCATGAGCAGTGTTTTTTTTCCCTCTAGACCTACCAGTTTGTGGAACACAATACTTCAGGGCTGCTTCCCAACTGATTACCACATGGTTGTTTTCAAGTTCAAGGTCAACAAATTCTTAAATAATAAAATTTTGTCTAATTGCAATCATCACAGTGTTGTTTCATGGGCAATCTGACAGTCATTCACTATCTCCGAGTGTTCTTTTAGCTTTGATAAGTAAAATGAAATATTTTTTGAATTAAAATATACAAGCAGATTTTAGAAGATGAAGAGAGAATGCCCCTCCCCATCTTATTATTCGCTTTGTAATAATCAAACATTTTTTGTAATTAAAGAAAGCAACATTCTAATCAATAAACAACATTTGTTGCCTTTTGTGACAGACGGTTATAAAAAGGCATTAGTCTTCTATGAGCGTGATAAAGAGAAAAGAAGAAGAAGAAGAAGAAGAAGAAGAAGAAGAAGAAAAAAAGCGGCGCTAAGTTAAAAGGATTATGAATCAACTCAATATTCTTGGGTTTCAGAAAATTGAATCTAGGTTAGTAAAGCTAGAGGAAAAAACAGATGACTTAATTTGTCAAAGTTCTAAACGTGTTAGATGATGGGTGAATGAAAAAGAAAAAAAAGAATTTCGTTAAATGTTATCAAATCTGATGACAGCTATGAAGTTAAAATAAAGGAAATCTCAAATATTCAATCTGTGAGTTGGAATGAGAATAAATTCAGTGTGGTTAGAACCAGGAAAAATCACCAAATCTAACTAACAAAATAATAATACAATAAAACAAACGCGCGCGTGTGTGTGTGTGTGTGTGTGTGTGTGTGTGTGTGTGTGTGTGTGTGTGTGTGTGTGTGTGTGTGTGTGTGTGTGTGTGTGATGATGAAAATGTCCAAATTGAATTTAATGAATTGTATTATTTGGATCATTCATCTTGGAAATTATTTTCACAACTTTTCAGTTGATATAATCTCCGACCTTCTCCAGGTGTGTCTCATCAAACTTGGAAAACTATGGAATTTTGAACCCAAGTTTAACATAAAGATTCCCGAGTTGAACAAGACACACTTGAAAACGGTTGGAGGTTATTTTGTCTAAGATGAGAACAGTAGTTCAAATAATCCAAATTATCAATTCTCAACTAAAAAATGACAAACCAAAATAAATTTAATTTTGTACAGATCTTTGAAAAACATGACCGCCATCTTTAAAATCAAAATGCTATGAAATATACAAATTATTAGAGGGAGATTTCTTAAGTTGAATTCTTTTAAAATTCGAGGAATTAGAATCAGTGTTGATTATAATTTCATTTAACATTTTCATAAACAAATCAGTTAACAGGAGAAAACGTGAATGCTTCCTAGGCACTGTTTTTGAGTGTCTAAGACCTCTCTGTACATGAGTTTGTCAGGACAACCTGGCATGAATTTTCCCTACAACTAGACTCCAACTAAATATTCAAAATTACATAGTATTCGCTGCCAAAACAAGATCTCCTCAGCATGGCTCATCCATACTGGCTTTTACAAGGAATGGTTCACCTTGTCCAAGTAACATGTTGCCTCAAGTAACAACACGAAGCTGGATACTTCACTAGACTAGATGAATTCTTGTCCTGGAATTCAATAAAACAAAGAGACCACCAGAAAGATATACTATAGCATATTTAATGGTCAATTGGGGAGAGGTAAGTTATGCTCTCAACTTCTTTACTAACTCAGTGTTTGAGAGGTAGAGAAGAACTTTAATGCAATAATTGAATATGTATTTCAGATTGCAATCAAGTGTTAGCCCAAGGGAGGGTGCCCCTTGATTTCTGAGAACTTCGACTGAAGTAAAATGGAATAAAAAATTAAAAGATAGGAAGCACATTCGTTTTACAACAAACATGCAAACATGTACTCTCTGCACTTGTGTGTTGTTGCTGGTGAGAGATCAATATTCAATTAAAGTCTTTTTTTACATTCGACCTGGTTCTCATTCTTTTCATTGTCACTTTCCATGTGTGGCTGTTGATCTAATGTAGTATTTCTGAAATTCATACTAGTTAACATAATCTCTGCGTAGGGACCCAATATATAATATCCAGAGCTCTGATCCAAATCAATTGTAAACCTACATTGAACTCACCCGAATAATCTGCATCAAATCAATTATAATAACAAATAAAAAAAATGCTCAAATGATAACAAAAATTGTAGTATTTTTAGTATTGTTATATTGGAAATGATTGCTGGTTTTCAAATGGATTGCTGATGAATGAACGTTTAGAAACATTTATATTTTTATGTAAAAGTTTGCTTTTTTGTGATTTGTTTAATTTTATTGATGCAATTATATCCCAAATGATTCGCTTGTTTCTACAGAGCACATTACAAAGAATAGTAATCATAAAAGCTACCGGGAATCTCCAATAGAAACGCTGTGTTATTTCAAATATAAAAGAAAAGTAATTTTTTCTTTTAATGCTTGTTATTTTGTTCTCAGTTTTGTATCGCTAGAGAATACACAATTTAATTACATTTAAATATTTATGCATATAATTAGATAGTGATTGCTTTGACTTTCACACATATAAAAAACAAACTTTTTTTACCAAATAATTAAAAAAAAAATCTGTTTTCAATACAGAGGATATTTTAATTTAAAGATAGTTTAATTTAAATATTTTTTATAAATTTACTTAAATATTTTTCAATAACAACAGTTTGAATTCACTAAAGATAATATGATAATGGCGTCATACCATTTTTTATGTTGAGAGAGTAACATTAAAAATTAAATATCTTTATCAAATATAATTACATTCTAATTTGGAATTTCTAACTAAAAATGTTTTACCATCTGCAGCCTGTGTTCATAACAATGGAATTTAAATTAAAATTTTAATTATTGTTATTTTTTAAACACCGTTTAGTTTAATTATTTTATATAATCTAATATATAAAAGAAAGTCAAGCAAATTATCAACTTTAGACAAAGCAATATTTGATTCTGAATAGCAAATTTTTCTTCTTTCTTTTATGTTCATTGTAAGAAAATAATGTATTTCCCTTAATGAAAGTAAATTGATCACATTGAGAGATTTTATTTATTTTATGCTTTATTTATTTACTTGTACAGAGATCTGCACAATAATCATTTATGGCGCATTTCTAATTATTTGGGGTTAAATGGGGGTTGGCATCACATTTTATTTTCTTTCAACTTTTTAAATGTCACATATTTCCATCCTCATCCCTGCTACTACAAAAATTAAGAAAACAAACAGTGCATTTTTTATACAATTAAACAGACTCCTGGGTAATGTCGAGTAGGGCCGGTTAGTATGTTATACATTTATTCAGCATTATATAAAACAATATTATGTTTTAAACAATTTATTTAGAACTAAAAAAGTAAAAGAAATAAAAAAAATCTATTTCAAACATATTGATAACTTTAATTCATAAAATTTATGATAAATATTTGCATAAGTATTAGTATAAGAAAAAAAGAAAAACTAAATAAAAATTACTGATTTAGTAAAAATAAAACTTTTATATTTACTATTTATTTTAAAAGCTATATATCTACTATTCTTGTGTTGTTATAATTTAAATAATAAAACAGGGTAAAATATTTATTTAAAAAAACTTAAAAATTCAGTGTCAACGTTATTATAGCATAAACATTGGATTCAAATTTTGTAGATGTATTAAAAATATAGTATTGTAGTGTATGAAAATGATTCTAATTTTTAACTAAATCAGAAAATGTTTTTTGATGATTTAATAATCGATTTTACTAAAGAAGTTAATAAAAATGACTAGTTTACATTAGAACATCTCGTTGCAATCATCTACTTTTTTGTGTCTCGATTTATGACTGTTGTAAACTTTATTAGAATGATTCATATTTTTGTTCATTTAAAATATATTGTTAGGGATGTAGTAAGCAAACGAATATCATAGTACTTAACTTTTCTCTTGAAAATTTAATTAAAGTCAAATATTACTTTTATTTGCCAGTTTAAGGGCTTTTGAATTTCAAAGTCTAATGATAAGTCAGCCATTTTTATTCAACATTAGATGACATCATAATCATTTAAAATTTGAAAAGAATTTCAGAAGCTATTAAACTTATGGAAAGAAAGTAGTGTTTGGGCTATATAAAATTTTACAGGAAAAAAAAAATCAAGTATTTTCACTAAATCGTCCACAAAATACTTTCAATGAGCAAAAATAACAATTCTTCTGATAGAGTTTACAACAAACATACACCGATATACGAAAAAAAGGGAGATAATTGTTAATAGATATTTTAATGTAAGTTATATAAATTTTTTTATTATGAAA